>NC_140165.1:241842585-241996230 GCF_963971535.1 Notolepis coatsorum
GCCTATATTGAATGGGTCAGTCAGCAAATAAAATGTTGCCTACAAAACAACGGGACCGCGGTGGTTCTGTTTGTATTGCTCCTGGCTGTTCAAACTAATTTTACCATGTGAGAGAGAGGAAAGTTGGTTAATTTCCACAAACTACCAGTGAAAAAAACAGTGTTGTTGACATGTTGGCTCGGTCTGGCTGCACCCAGGCGGCGCGACCAGCCTGTTGGACAGGGAAGGAGGATCTGCAGCGAACACTTCATTGCCTCGGATTATGTTGTTGGGGTGGGATGTTTGTCCAGAAGACCACTAATCAGCTGAAGCCGGACGCGGTTCCCTCGGTCTTCGACAGACAGACCGGCGTTAGCTCTCGGGAGCGATCGCTAGCTAGTTGGCACCAGCCGGGGCCCGGCGTTAGCTCTCGCTAGCTAGCGTTAGCAACCGGAGCGTCGCGGAGCATTCAGCCTGCTGGCTACCTAGACCCACTTCAACCAGCGTCGCGGAGCATTCAGCCTGCTGGCTACCTAGACCCACTTCAACCAGCGTCGCGGAGCATTCAGCCTGCTGGCTACACAAGCTGTGTAGCCAGCAGGCTGAATGCTCCGCGACGCTCCGGTTGCTAACGCTAACTAGCGAGAGCTAACGCCGGGCCCCGGCTGGTGCCAACTAGCTAGCGATCGCTCCCGAGAGCTAACGCCGGTCTGTCTGTCGAAGACCGAGGGAACCGCGTCCGGCTTCAGCTGATTAGTGGTCTTCTGGACAAACATCCCACCCCAACAACATAATCCGAGGCAATGAAGTGTTCTCTGCAGATCCTCCTTCCCTGTCCAACAGGCTGGTCGCGCCGCCTGAGTGCAGCCAGCCCGAGCCAACATGTCAACAACACTGTTTTTTTCACTGGTAGTTTGTGGAAATTAACCAACTGTCCTCTCTCTCACATGGTAAAATTAGTTTGAACAGCCAGGAGCAATACAAACAGAACCACCGCGGTCCCGTTGTTTTGTAGGCAACATTTTATTTGCTGACTGACCCATTCAATATAGGCAGCTAACCAGAGTGTATACACCCAACCCCCGGTATGACGTCAGCAACAAAATGGCCGCGCCCATAATGCTAAATGCTTCAGAAATGTACACAACAAATCGTTTTTTCTTAGAAACTGCTTATTTTTATAACGTGACTTCTTCTGTGGCTTATCTAAATACTAATGTGATGCTATGAATATGTATTTATCGCACTGCTTCATTTCCACTTTAACTGTAACCATCATCATAGTATTGCTTGTATCAGGGTGTGTGAGTGGCTTAGTCCAGTGGTGAGAGCACTTCACCACCACAAGCATTGTTGTTTCGACTCCCAGTGTTTTGTTTTTTACTTTTGCAGATACAAAACATAATATAATACTTATACAATACGTTAATATATTATTGGCTAGAACATAACGTACATGATGTACCTCTTTTCCTTCCTGCGGTTGATTAGTACTTTATTTAAGTTTTCTGATGAGACCGTGTTGACGATCAGGACAGCCTTGTCTGCAAAACAGTACAAATTGATCGATATTCTCAATGGTGAGCAGTGTCATGCCATTGTTTAGATTGTGAGCAGTGTCATGCCGTCGTTTTGTTTACACGTCCACACTGTGCTCGTGTGTTGCTAACTCTAGCGCTGCACCGCCACATGCACCAAAACATGCAAACATGCATCAAAACATGCACCAAAACATGCAAACATGCATCAAAACATGCACCAAAACATGCACCAAAACATGCACCAAATCATGCACACATGCACCAAAACATGTAAACATGCACCAAAACATGTAAACATGCACCAAAACATGCAAACATGTAAACATGCAAACATGCACCAAAACATGCACAAAAACATGTAAACATGCACCAAAACATGCAAACATGTAAACATGCAAACATGCACCAAAACATGCACAAAAACATAAAAAACATGCACCAAAACATGCAAACATGCATCAAATGCAAACATGCACCAAAACATGCAAACATGCACCAAAACATGCAAACATGCAAACATGCACCAAAACGCAAACATGCAAACATGCACCAAAACATGCAAAAACGCAAACATGCAAACATGCACCAAAACATGCAAACATGCAAACATGCACCAAAACATGCAAACATGCACCAAAACATGCCAACATGCAATCTTTGCATCATGGAACGCAGCCGGTTTGCGAGACGAACACCAAGGCTCTGCCTGAAGCAGAACAACTGGGCCAGAACAATAACTGTTTTCACACTCCGCCACATGAAGCAGCAATTAGCCTGTTTCTCACGCCTCATTGGTCCCTCTGTTGACTCGGAAGAGGACCGTCTCCCTGGGAGCCCCTGCACCCACTGAGGTTTGTCCCCGGCAGCCCCCCTATTAGATCCCCATTAAAATGCCATTAGAGCCAAGCCACTGATCTGTCTCACCTGGGTCGCTATCGCTTATCATTTTCACATTAAGAACACTGTGGAAAGAGACACGTGTGCCTACTGGAGATGTCATTTGGTATCTTTTTATGTCCTTACCACCACTCAGTATAGGAACTCATATTGCCATCCACTCGTGGTAACAGCGACTTGTCACCAATTTCTCACCAACTTGACATTAGCAAGGTACCTTCATCTGTGGTTCATACAATACAGGCTCTTTACCTCGAACAAGGTCTTTATTAAACTATAGCATCATCTGTGGTTCACACAGGCTCTTTACCTTGAACAAGGTCTTTATTAAACTATAGCTGCATCTGTGGTTTTCATACAGGCTTTTTACCTTGAACAAGGTATTTATTAAACTAGCTGCATCTGTGGTTCACACAGGCTCTTTACCTTGAACAAGGTCTTTATTAAACTAGCTGCTTCTGTGGTTTTCATACAGGCTTTTTTTTTCTTTTCTTGAACAATGTCTTTATTAAACTATAGCTTAATCTGTGGTTAACACAGGCTCTTTACCTTGAACAAGGTCTTTATTAAACTAGCTTCATCTGTGGTTCAGACAGGCTCCAAAACGTCCATGCCCCGAGGGAGTTTCGAACCCGTGGTCTCCCACACTGCGGGAAATAGCACAGACCGCTATACCAAGAAGTGAACTCACTGCTTTGTAATGTGTCTATGTGTCTTTTGAGGGTGAGAGTGAGTTTAACCCGCATAGCACCGCTACTCGCCCCAGTCACTTCACAACATCTGAAGTCCATCGTGACTGCGCTTTGCGGTACCATCCGTTACATATAGATCCCATTTTATTTGAATTGCATTTCTAATGCACTGCAGATATAATAATTGCCACATGCGTTCAGCAAGACGGTATCTCTGACCCCTCACTCCAGGGCTCTCGTGGTCAAAACCTGCTCCTTGACCTGTGTCCAGAAGGAGCAGGGGACTCTGGAGGAGTGGAGGAGTGGAGGAGTGGAGGAAGCCTGTCAGGTCAGAGTGCGTCCTCCTCAGAAGAGTCCTCCTTCACAGCGGAGGAGAACAAAGGAGCTGTCAGTTTTTAGTCACTTTTAGTCACGGTTGGCCTTTTACACCGACTTTGATGTCTGTCTACCTCCTACAGTGTGTTTACGGAGTAAGGCGGAAAGCAAAAACAAGTTTTAGAAGTCAAAGACTAAAAGAAAACATAATTTGTTGTTGTGATTGTTACTTTGGAGAACAGCTTTGTGAGAAACTGCTATTTCGGGTTTTCAGAAAGGTTCCAAAGCAGCTTTATACATCACAATAACCGTGATCGTCGTTTGGCGCACAGTACTTTTCCGTCGTTAGCGAAACACCAGAGCTTGTTTATGCAGCAGCGCAGCGCGTTAATCAGTAACGTCTTGATTATGATTGGTGGCGCCGTGCGGTAATGCCGCCACAATCACCATCAGCCATTTGCTTTATTATTGACGAGAGGCTTCGAATCCCTGCACATGGTTTTGGACAAAACACCATTAGCCCTGATGGAAGATGAGACGTTTTCCCGCCCCAAAGCAAAACAGTGGGGGTACTGCTCCGCCCCACATCTCTCTCCTTGTGGACACCTTGAGTTATATCTCCTAGTCAGTTCCAGTCTGATCCAGGGAAAGAAAGAGTGTTTATTTCCCCTCTGACTTGAACGGGAGTCCATAATGACTGGAAGCAGCTGATATACTGTAAATTAAACAGATTCTTCCCGGAGACGTATGGAGCTCCTATATTAATAGGGAAGAGATCTCTCTTTTTTTTGCCCCAGGCTGTTACACTCCTGTCTGCTTCGCATTCATTTAAGAGGCCCTTCTCCTTAGCTCGTGTGCAGCACAGTGCTATTGATCGGCCCAGCCAGGCATATTACTGCTGATGGATTCCTGTCTTAGTGCTCCGCCTGTCACTGGAAAGAGAGCTGCGTTAGAGAAGAGAAGGCCTGCATCATCAGCGTACTGTATCGGCCCGGGTCACTTTTCCGTCCGCCTAACCTTGATCCCAAGGACGTCGACTGAATGTTAGTTATAATCAAATCAAATCTAATCTAATTTATTTGTAAGGCCCGACAACACACGTTAATGTCCCCATGGGCCGGACACGTCTTCTTTAAACAAGTCAAGAAGAAACATCACAATAAATCAAGGACAAAACAAAAACACCATGAAGTCCAAACATTTTTAAATAAATGAATGCAACACTCCCAGACCCCACGCGAAGGTAAGGAAAAACTCACTAAAAACCTAGCAATAGGAAAAAATGCACCACAGGCAATGTGGAGGAGAGAAACCTTAGAAGGGCCGTTCAAGATGTCGGTGATAGTAGTGTTGCAATAAAACAGGCGAAACAGTTGCTAAGCATGCACATATACGTGTAATGAAACACAAATAAGTGTATGCAATAGCAACTTGGGTATATAAGAACATTTTGAAAGATTGAAAATAGAGCTGATGACAGATCCAGATCCAGATGACGGAGTAATAGATGCCACAAGACTCTAGAAGACTCTGTGACTTCAATCAAAAGAAACCTGCACAGAATGCTTGCATAGCTGTCTCTCTCTTAACGACCTGGCCGTCTGTAACCATTGGTAACCACTTTAGAAATTATTTTCCGTGCGGTGGTAATATGTAAACACATAGCAACTGTGGTTATGCACACGGCAACCGTTCTCTCTCTTCCAACATGGAGGGCAAATGGGCATTCTAAACATTCCGTGAAAGGCTTCTATTCATAGCAGGGCTCTCATCTTGAGTGTCAGCCAACCATCGTCCTGAAATACATTCTTGGCGTGTGTCAGTGTGCGCACATCTTTTTTATCTGTTTGCGAGTGTACTTTGCAGGAGAAGCTATCGACCCATTCCTAATGTCTTCTGGTTTTATTAATCTAGATGGGTGGCGTCTTACACCATGCTATCACTCAACGGGGGCCCTTCGGAAAGCATTCCATTAAGAAGGTGAAATCCCCTCTCGGCCCTCAGCCGGCATGTTAGTTCAATCTCCTTGCTCAAGGTCAGACCATTTCATTGGCCTCCAGAGAGGCCGCCTGACAGCTGATCAGCGAGTGGATTGACACACACCAGCGGGGTTGAAGGAGAGAGCGCTCCCTCTGGCACGGGGCCTGTTCATCCGTACCCCAGGGTTGATGGGCAATACAGCCTTGACTGTGTAATATTACATCGGTGCCCCATATCTCTTCCCCATAAACTGGCCGTCCAGCCTCTTCTGGTCCGTTCACTGAGTGTGTTTATACACGTGCACATTGATATCGCGATGTTATTTTGAAATGCTGGAGTATTCGGTTTTGGACAGTGTTGGTCGTGTGTTACTCAAAATAAGTTATATATTCCTTGGTGCTCGTTACTCATTTCAGAGGTAATATTATTACTTTACTTATTTCCCTCTGGGAGCAGTCATTCATTACGTTACTTACAACAACACCTGTTGTTGTAAGTAAGCGAGAGAGAGAGAGCGAGAGAGAGAGAGAGAGAGAGAGAGAGAGAGAGAGAGAGAGAGAGAGAGAGAGAGAGAGAGAGAGAGAGATACAGACTGTATTAATGAGCTTTAGAGGAGATCTACGAGTCCTGACTTTTGACAGTGGATTCTCTCACAATGTGCCTTGAGCTCAGTCTGGATAGATTACAGATCTTGTCATCTCTGGTTTTAAGTCATCGAGTAACCAATTGTTTTTTGAGGGGGTAACTGTAATATAGTATTACTGAAATTGGGGTCGAAATTCGTTACACTACTCGTTGCTGGGGAAAGGTCATATTATTATTACTGTAACGCTGGTTTTGGAGTTGGTGCATGTCATATTTTGTAGCTGGGATAACTGCATATCCTGATTATGAGAAACCCCAAATTGATCATTGGATTATACCAATATATATATAGATATATACGGTATATATTTTAAGTTTTTACTTAGCAAGGGTAGATTCACTGAGCATGTATGCTCTATTTCACCTTAGATACATTCACACACCGGAGCTGCCCTGTACAACCAGTCTGCTGCCCAGTACAACCACAGTCTGACACACTGGAGCTGCCCAGTACAACCACAGTCTGACACACTGTCTGGAGCGGCCCAGTACAACCACAGTCTGACACACTGGAGCTGCCCAGTACAACCACAGTCTCACACACTGGAGCTGCCCAGTACAACCACAGTCTGACACACTGGAGCTGCCCAGTACAACCACAGTCTGAAACACTGGAGCTGCCCAGTACAACCACAGTCTGACACACTGGAGCTGCCCAGTACAACCACAGTCTGACACACTGGAGCTGCCCAGTACAACCACAGTCTGACACACTGGAGCTGCCCAGTACAACCACAGTCTGACACACTGGAGCTGCCCAGTACAACCACAGTCTGACACACCAGAGCTGCCCAGTACAACCACAGTCTGACACACTGGAGCTGCCCAGTACAACCACAGTCTCAAACACTGGAGCTGCCCAGTACAACCACAGTCTGAAACACTGGAGCTGCCCAGTACAACCACATTCTGAAACACTGGAGCTGCCCAGTACAACCACAGTCTGAAACACTGGAGCTGCCCAGTACAACCACAGTCTGACACACTGGAGCTGCCCAGTACAACCACAGTCTGAAACACTGGAGCTGCCCAGTACAACCACAGTCTCACACACTGGAGCTGCCCAGTACAACCACAGTCTCACACACTGGAGCTGCCCAGTACAACCACAGTCTCACACACTGGAGCTGCTCAGTACAACCACAGTCTGACACACTGTCTGGAGCTGCCCAGTACAACCATAGTCTGAAACACTGGAGCTGCCCAGTACAACCATAGTCTGAAACACTGGAGCTGCCCAGTACAACCACAGTCTGAAACACTGGAGCTGCCCAGTACAACCACAGTCTGAAACACTGGAGCTGCCCAGTACAACCACAGTCTGAAACACTGGAGCTGCCCAGTACAACCACAGTCTGACACACTGGAGCTGCCCAGTACAACCACAGTCTGACACACTGGAGCTGCCCAGTACAACCACAGTCTGAAACACTGGAGCTGCCCAGTACAACCACAGTCTGACACACTGGAGCTGCACAGTACAACCACAGTCTGACACACTGGAGCTGCCCAGTACAACCACAGTCTCACACACTGGAGCTGCCCAGTACAACCACAGTCTGACACACCAGAGCTGCCCAGTACAACCACAGTCTGACACACTGGAGCTGCCCAGTACAACCACAGTCTGACACACCAGAGCTGCCCAGTACAACCACAGTCTGACACACTGGAGCTGCCCAGTACAACCACAGTCTGACACACCAGAGCTGCCCAGTACCACCACAGTCTGACACACTGGAGCTGCCCAGTACAACCACAGTCTGACACACTGGAGCTGCCCAGTACAACCACAGTCTCACACACTGGAGCTGCCCAGTACAACCACAGTCTCTTACTATTGGTCACCGAGCAGCTCCACTGGAGCAGGTGGGGGCTGAGTGCCTTGCTCAAGGGCACTTCAACGGGTGGGTGTTGAGGGAGGGGAGAGCGTTCGTCATTCACTCCCCCTGCCCTGCCCAGATTTTCTCGTCAGTCTGGGGATCGAACCGACAACCTTTCGGTCACAAGTCTGTTTGACTAATCCAGTAGACTTCTTTCAGTGACTATTAGCTGGGAGACATGTAACGTTTACCACGTCTTGTTTATACTTCTGTGTCATTTGTGTCACAGTCGATATAGTCACTTTACTCATGTGTGTTTGGAGATATTGGTGACTGGGATATAGAGGTGAATATAAACCTTAACCCAACTAAGACTTTTTCTGAGATATTAGTTGGTATCTAGAATACTGTGTGTGTGTCTGTATCTATGTGTGTGTGTGTGTGTTTGTTTGTTTGTTTGTTTGTTTGTTTGTTTGAGTGTGTGTTTGTTTGTTTGTTTGTTTGTTTGTTTGTTTGAGTGTGTGTTTGTTTGTTTGTTTGTTTGAGTGTGTGTGTGTGTGTTTGTTTGTTTGTTTGTTTGAGTGTTTGTTTGTTTGTTTGTTTGAGTGTGTGTGTGTGTGTTTGTTTGTTTGTTTGAGTGTGTGTGTTTGTTTGTTTGAGTGTGTGTGTTTGTTTGAGTGTGCGTGTTTGTTTGTTTGTTTGTTTGTTTGAGTGTGTGTGTGTGTGTATGATTGTATGTTTGTGTGAATGTGTTTGTGTGTGTGTGTGTGTGTTTGTATGTTTGTGTGTATGTGTGTGAATGTGTTTGTGTGTGTGTGTGTGTCACATGGCTCTCTGTCCTGAATGCTCTGTTTCCGTGGCTACCTCTGCATCCTGTCCGTCCTCATCGCACAGCGGCGCAGAAGGAGCTCTCTCCTGTCGGTCTCCTCAGCTGTGCAAACTCACAGAGTGCCATTAGTTATGGTTAGATTCACCCCATTCAATCGTTTCCAAAACTGCTTAGGAGGGCTAACTTCAAAGTCCTCACAGCCACTGTGTGCGCTGAACGTCTAGGTACAAAGAGCGCCCGGTAATTTATGGAGTAAAGATTGGAGTCGAGACTGGATCTTTCCCCCCCCCCCGAAGACCTTAGGTTCAATATTGCTTTAGGGAATACTGTTCAGACCAGCCCCCTACGCCTCTACCCCCCCCCCCCCCCCACGCCTCTACCTCCCCCCTACCTCCCTCCCCAGCCCCCCACGCCCCTACCTCCCCCCTACCTCCCCCCTACCTCCCCCCCTGCGCGCCCCTACCTACCTCCCCAGCCCCCCCGCGCCCCTACCTCCCCCCTACCTCCCTCCCCAGCCCCCCGCACCCCTACCTCCCTCCCCACTCCCCAGGCCCCCAGGGATCCACTGGAGAAAAGGTTGGACTGTATTAATGAGCTTTAAAGGAGATCTACGACTTGTGCCGAGTGTTTGACTTTTTGAGCGCAGCGCGACCAGTGTTCTCTCCCCAGAGACGCCCGTCGGTCCGGTGCACTCTTTAATTAAAGGGAATCATTGCAGAGCGGACAGATCTAGTGGGCTTTACTTAATACCTTAAACACAGCTCAATAGCCCAGCTGGATTTCACACAGAGCCACTGCTATGGATCCATAGAGAGTCCTTGTGTGTGTTTGTGTGTTTGTGTGTTTGTGTGTACGTGTTTGTTTGTGTGCGTGTATGTGTTTGTTTGTATGTGTATGTTTGTGTGTGTGCGTTTGTTCGTTTGTGTGTGTGTGTGTGTGTTTGTTTGTGTGTGTTTGTTTATGTGTTTGTGTGTGCTTGCGCGTTTGTGTGTGTGTTTGTGTGTTTGTGTCTGTGCGTGTGCATGTGTGTGTGCATGTGTGTGTGTGCTCCCCACATTTGTTACATTGTTGCATTTTCTGCCCATCATTTTCAATGAAAGAAAGATATGTAATGCGTTTCACGTCTGTGAAATTACTGGGTTCACTAAAAAATAAAGACTAAGTAATAAAGAATAAATAACTAATAAATGTATTATTATATATATAAATATAAAAGAATAAATAATCCTGATTTCTTTTTTCTGAACATTTTCTAGCTCCACATATTTAAATCACACTGAATTAAGAATGCAAACATGTTATTTCTTAGGAACGTTCAATCAATATTTCAATCAATCTAAGTATGATGTCATCATGTATGACATTATAATGTATAACGTCTAGAGCTGCTCCATATGCAACAAATGGGAGACTGATATTTGTGGACCCACATAATCTTTATACTCAATGAGCTTTGTTCTATGGTAGTGTTTTCACAGAAACAGAAAATGTATCCGTACACAACACACAGTACACAACACACAGTACACAGTACACAACACACAGTACACAACACACAACACACAGTACACAACACACAGTACACAACACACAACACAGTACACAACACACAGTACACAACACACAGTACACAACACACAACACACAGTACACAACACACAGTACACAACACACAGTACACAACACACAGTACACAACACACAGTACACAACACACATTCAATACCATAGTCCCCTCCATACTCATAGCCAAGCTCAGGGACCTGGGCTTGAACTATGACCTCTGCCAGTGGGTCTTGGACTTCCTGACTGGCAGACCCCAGGTGGTGAGAGCAGGCAACTGCACCTCCTCATCCATCACCCTCAACATAGGGGCCCCCCAGGGCTGTGTTCTGAGTCCCCTCCTCTACTCCCTGTACACACACGACTGTGTGGCTCAGCGGAGTAGCAATACAATCATCAAATTTGCTGACGACACAGTGGTGGTGGGCCTGATCTCTGCCAACGACGAGAGGGCCTACCTGGAAGAGGTCAAGGTCCTGGCGGGATGGTGCCAGGAAAACAGCCTCTCCCTGAACGTCAGCAAAACAAAGGAGATGATTGTGGACTTCAGGAGGTCGGGGGTCAAGGACTACAGCCCCCTCAGCATCGACGGGGCACCGGTTGAGAGAGTCAACAGCTTTAAGTACCTCGGAGCCTACATATCCGAGGACTTGACATGGACCACACACATTGACAGTGTTGTGAAGAAGGCACGACAACGCCTCTACTTCCTCAGGCGCCTAAGGAAGTTCCAAGTCAGTCAGAAGATCCTTAAGAACTTCTACTCATGTACAATAGAGAGCATCTTGACCGGCAACATCACCTCCTGGTTTGGGAATAGCACTGCACAAGACCGAAGCAGACTACAAAGAGTGACACGTTCAGCCGAACGCACAATTGGAGGGGGGCTCCCCACCCTCCAGAACATTTACAACAAGCGTTGCAAGGGCAAGGCTAAGAGAATCATTAAAGACTCCAGTCACCCGAACAACTGCCTCTTTGAACTGCTGCGGTCAGGCAAGCGATACCGGAGTCTCAAGGCGAGCACAGAAAGACTCAGAAGAAGCTTCTATCCCCAGGCCATCAGGCTGCTAAACGAACAATGAACACTACACAACAACAACCACCAAACGCACATAGCACACACATCCACACGCACACACTCACTTTAAACAAACACACTGTAGCACCCACTCCACACACTTTATAGCACACACCCACTTTAAACAAACACACTGTAGCACCCACTCCCCACACTTTATATTTATTGATGAAGGATTGCACTACAACTCGTACACCTTACTGTAAATTGTACCTAAATTGTACCTCATCCCATTTCTGCTTTGCACTATATAGTACTGTACATTAGTACACTGCATAGTATTGTATATTATATGGTAACTCAGAACATTGTACATATGTCTATACCGAACACTGTGACCTCATTTTCTTCTTCTAAATTACATGCTATACTATGTTATTTGATACTATCTTGTCTAGCACAGTCTCTGGAGCGTAACAGTAAGAAGCATTTTGTATGAAAGTATTCTGTACTTCTGTATGACAACTATTAAAGAAACTTGAAACTTGAAACACAACACACAGTACACAACACACAACACACAGTACACAACACACAACACACAGTACACAACACACAGTACACAACACACAGTACACAACACACAACACACAGTACACAACACACAGTACACAACACACAGTACACAACACATAGTACACAGTACACAACACACAGTACACAACACACAGTACACAAGACACAGTACACAACATACAGTACACAACACACAACACACAGTACACAACACACAGTACACAACACACAACACACAGTACACAACACACAACACATAGTACACAACACACAGTACACAGTACACAGTACACAACACACAGTACACAACACACAGTACACAAAACACAACACACAGTACACAAGACACAGTACACAACACACAACACATAGTACACAACACACAGTACACAGTACACAAGACACAACACACAGTACACAACACACAGTACACAAGACACAGTACACAACACACAACACATAGTACACAACACACAGTACACAGTACACAACACACAACACACAACACACAGTACACAAGACACAACACACAACACACAGTACACAACACACAGTACACAACACACAGTACACAACACACAGTACACAGTACACAACACACAGTACACAACACACAGTACACAAGACACAGTACACAACATACAGTACACAACACACAACACACAGTACACAACACACAGTACACAACACACAGTACACAACACACAACACACAGTACACAACACACAACACATAGTACACAACACACAGTACACAGTACACAACACACAGTACACAACACACAGTACACAAGACACAACACACAGTACACAAGACACAGTACACAACACACAACACATAGTACACAACACACAGTACACAGTACACAAGACACAACACACAGTACACAACACACAGTACACAATACACAGTACACAACACACAACACACAGTACACAACACACAGTACACAGTACACACAGTACACACAGTACACAGTACACAACACACAGTACACAACACACAACACACACAGCACACAGCACACAACACACAGTACACAGTACACACAGTACACAACACACAGTACACAGTACACACAACACACAGTACACAACACACAGTACACAGTACACACAGTACACAACACACAACACATAGTACACAACACACAGTACACAGTACACAACACACAACACACAACACACAGTACACAAGACACAACACACAACACACAGTACACAACACACAAGACACAACACACAGTACACAAGACACAACACATAGTACACAACACACAGTACACAACACACAACACACAGTACACAACACACAGTACACAACACACAGTACACAACACACAGTACACAACAGTACACAACACACAACACACAGTACACACACACAGCACACAGTACACAGTACACAACACACAACACACAGTACACACAACACACAGTACACAACACACAGTACACAACACACAACACACACAGCACACAGCACACAACACACAGTACACACAGTACACAGTACACACAGTACACACAGTACACAACACACAGTACACAGTACACACAACACACAGTACACAACACACAGTACACAGTACACACAGTACACACAGTACACAGTACACAACACACAGTACACAACACACAACACACACAGCACACAGCACACAACACACAGTACACACAGTACACAGTACACACAGTACACAACACACAGTACACAGTACACACAACACACAGTACACAACACACAGTACACAGTACACACAGTACACAGTACACAACACACAGTACACACAGTACACACAACACACAGTACACACAGTACACAGTACACACAGTACACAGTACACAGTACACACATCACGCAGTACACAACACACAGCACGCAGTACTTCCCTTCACCATCTTACCCAGTTCAGTATCTCCAGGGGGAGATCATGTAATCTGTGATTATATCTGTCTGCAGCTAATCTTGCAAACCACAAGGCTGACACACTGATCACTCTCCAATTATATTTATTAACATGCTAACACTGACGGTGAATGCATGAATGAATAAATGAATGAATAAATGAATGAATGAATGAATGAATGAATGAATGAATGAATGAATGAATGAATGAATGAATGAATGAATGAATGAATGAATGAATGAATGAATGAATGAATGAATAAATGAATAAATGAATAAATGAATAAATGAATGAAAACTTTATTTAACAGATTGCGGAATGGGTACAATACAGTACGGCTCAATACACACAATTGTTAAGGGGATGCAGACCAGAGGAAGATGTTTGTCTTGTTTACATCGGTAAGAATGATTCTGCCCCTCGCCTCTTTGTCTGTCCCTCATTTCCTGTTACCTGTTCATGTATTAGCATTAGCGTGCTAACGCTGCCTAACAACCACACAGATAAACACACTGACCGACAAACACACCGGCCGCACTTAATTTATAGTTATTAGCATCAGCGTTAGCATTATCATTAGCATAGTAATGCTAGACGGTAAGAACGATTCTTGTTTCCTGTTTAACCCAGCTCTGCTTCGCCACCTAGTGGCTAGTACGTCTGTCACTTCCTGTTTACTCCTACTCTACTGGGTGCACTTTTCTAGTTGTCTATGGAGCAGCTCCAGACTGTACTGTATACTTGATGCACTGAAACTCAAACGTACTGAGTTGGATTAGGGAGAGAGTTGTTTGTTCCCACTGTAGACTTCAGTATATTTTTACTGTATTTATTTACTGTATTTTATTCTATTTTTATTCTATTCTATTATTTTATTCTATTTTTATTCTATTTTATTCTATTCTTATTCTTAGGCAATTTGATTGGTTTTGTTATTCCTATTCGTGACCTGTCTAAATGTTTAATGTTGAGCGATTTGCAGTGTCAAATTTCCCTCGGGATAATACAAGTATTTCTATTCTATTCTATCTATCTTTGGACCGCCTGGGGCCATAGGAATAACATGTACAGTATGAATCCTTAAATGAGGTGTACTTCCCCTTTAACTGACATTGTGATCAGGGACGCGGGAAGTCAGTCAGAGTTGGGGGTGCTGTCGGAGTCGGAGATAAATAATATAATAACGTCATATTAAATGCATGCGCAAAGCGCATCATTCGTGATTTTCCATTCATTTGAAAGATCAATATTTTACACTACAACAGACAAACTTGAACACCAACATGTGGACAGTTCACACACGAAATGCAGAAGTTTTTTCTCTAATCAGAAGACGATTTATTGTCGATTTAGATGCAACCGGTGGGTAGCAACAACTAGCGTTTGGACTTTCGTTTCGCACACTGCGCACAGGATCGTATAACCAGATGCAGAGTATAGATAGATTCAAACTGAATATACATGTATAATCATAGCTGTTATGGGTGACCACCCTTCCCGCATTTTGCGGGACAGTCCCGAAAATTTTATGTTTGTCCCGCATCCCTCATCAACAGAACAATGAAAATAGGGGATTTCAACCATTTAAAAAAATAAAAACATGTTTTAGACTGCTTACACTAAAATGCTAACTAAAAAAATACAAGTTTTGTATTGAATTTTTTTAAATCTTTTGGCGTTGCTTGCTGTTACAACTCCCCGCCAGCAGGGGGTGCTGCAGCACCCTCAGCACCTGTAGTTCCCGCGTCCCTGATTGTGATTGCTACTGTGAAAGCACCGTTAATACTATTTCGCTGACATGTTGAGTTCTCAGCAGGTGAAGAGCAGAGGGAACATGACGACTAAGATTTCACTCCCTCATAATAGTTGTTTGACTAAAGGCTTTGGCCAGTGGCTTGTAGCAAGCTGTGGAAAGAGGGTTTGTCTATTGAAAAGGCAGCAGGATTAAGTAGCTGCATGGCCCATCACTCTCTGTAATGCCGCCATTACGGTTGTGTGTGTGCGTGTGTGTGTGTGTGTGTGTGTGTGTGTGTGTGTGTGTGTGTGTGTGTGTGTGTGTGTGTGTGTGTGTGTGTGTGTGTGTGTGTGTGTGTGTGTGTGTGTGGTGTGTGTGTGTGTGTGTGTGTGTGTGTGTGTGTGTGTGTGCAGGCCTGGGAAATTCAACCCGAGTCTGATTCCCATTTATTCTCAACACAGAGCTTCCGATGAACAAGAGGAGGGTGAACTTGAAGACTTCAGCTCACTATCATCCGCGATGTGAACGAACGGCATGTTCAGCGTCAAAGGGGACACACTCAAACACTGCAATGATCTGAGACAAATTAACCGTATCGGATAAATCCGATCGCTTTCCTTTGTGCGGCGAAGCCCCGTTTGGTATCGCACTCTAGATCTGTATAAATAAAGACCGTTGGGGGGAGCGTGAACGCTGCACAAAATTGCAGAAAAATTGTCACAGCCAGATAACTTTGAAGTCAGGTAATTCGGGTGACTCCGTCAGCTCTGCCAGTGTAGCGAATGCGTTTATCTGCTATGGAGGCTCTCATCCGGCCGTCACCTTTCTCTGCATGCAATTAGCCCCCGAAGCTTCCACCACATCTCCCCTACGAGTCCACTTTATCGAGCCTATCGGCAGGGCAGAGCGCTGACGCACACGCTCCCTCCGCCATCCTCCAGATATTAAAATTGTTTGCCCTCACTGTTTTGTCATTCTCCTTGCAACGCCGGCGCGCGTTATCGGGGCTGCGAATATATTAATGCCGCCTCTGGCGAGAGATAGCTTTAATTTGAGTCTCAACTCGAGTCTTTGTGTGTGTGGAGGGGGGGGGGGGGGGGGGGGGGGGGAGAAAAAACGGCAGGTAGTGAGACGGTTCCGTCCTGAGATATGACTCACACGCGGACGGGAGAAAGGAGGTACGTCTCCAGAGCGACTCGTTAACCTCGAGCCTCCGTATATATATCTCCTCCGTCTAAGCTGTGGAAGCCCCTGCTGGAGCTCAAAATAACCCCCCTCCCCGATCCTGCAGAACTCATGAATTCGCAGTCAATCTTATTCTCTCTTCTATAGTTGTTATTTTTGGCTTCTATTGTTTTGGGCTTCCCGGGTCCAGGAGGGGAGCGAGTTGGACAAACCAGAAGCTCCAGTGGGTCTTTGTTATCAGTATCTCATCACTGGAGGGCATCTCTCGGTCAGTGTATGTCTCCGAATCGATGGGCTTATCAACTCACCTGTCTCCCACCTCCCTTTGCACTTGAGAGCCTCTCCACTTCATATTGGCGTTTGATCTTTATCACATCTAGGAGTTCTGTGTCCGTCTCTTTTTTTTCTTAACCCAAAAAACTAGATTGTTATCTAAGTTTCTCGTTAACGGACTTTAAAGGTGCTATAGGTAACATTCGGTGACTAGATGGGAAATGGGAAGTGCCACGCAACATGTAAAAACAACAACGTTCATTTTGGACCCGCAAAATGTATTTTTTTCTTTTTTTTACTTTTTCTTTTTTCCCCCTTTTCTTTTTCCATCTTTCCCCCATCCCAATGTTAGTCGTTATGCCAATTCCCAATCCCCTACCTGGTCGTTGCGTGCTCTGCCCCCTACCGTCGGTCTGGGAGGGCGGAGACTATCACATGCTTCCTCCGACACATGTGCAGCCAATCCCCACTTCTTTTCACCTGGCAGCGCGGACTCTCACTGGGGGAGTGTAATGTGTGGAAGGAGCACACTACCTCTCCCAGGACCCGTCCTTGCTGTGCAGGCGCCTCGACCGAACTGTAGGAGTCGCTGTTTTACAACGACCAGGACCCACCCTCGCCGGCTTTCCCACCCGCTAACACTGCCAATTGTGTTAGTATGGACGGTCGGCCAAGCCGGAGGCACCACAGCTGGATTCGATCCCACTGTCTCTGTGGTGGTAGACATACTCTTAGTCCGCTGCGCTACCCGGCCGACCCCTAGGCATTTTCAATAAATGTATCCTCGTCACTCGGTCGAGCTCCAGCTCTGTCACTCAATGACTTTTCCTAAAAGTACCCGTTTTATCTGGCACGGTTTCTGAAATTTCAAAATGACTTCAGGAAAATGTTATTAGAACGTTATTCCACCTATATGGAATATATATGTGGAAAGTCACAGCACTTTGCGAGCGTCTAGTGCAGGGGTGGCCAACCTGTGGCCCGCGAACCGCATGTGGCTCTTTGCCCGTCAATGTGTGGCTCTTCCATCCAAATTTCTTTTTTCTTTTTTTTTCTTTTTTTTTTGTGGTAAACCTCATATTTTCATATTAAGAGGTAATTATATAGTTTACACTGTTTATTTTTCTCATATTTCTCATATAAGCTGTCGGGTCATCTGAATCAATTACGGGAATCAGTGACATTTTCTCCATGGCTGTGCTAGTGTTAAATGATAAATAATAAATAATTATTTTTGGGGAAAAGCAATACTTTTATTCTGCATCTTTCTAAAAGCTCTGTGGATGTTTTTTTTTAATAAAAATATTTAATGACTACATACAATTGTTATCTAACGGAACGTAGGCCAAATGCGTCCACATTTTTATAGGATTCTATCACATTTTCATAACAATAGCACCCTGCGCCGTTTTCATTGAGGTTTCTTACAAATTAACGATGCTTTATCTTGTCCTTTATATGCCGATTATCATTAGAATCTTAAATTGTACCATATGTCCCCCTTTAGACAACATATGTAACGCTACCAGCGCACTTTTGTTAAGATAATTAGTTGGCCATTCTCGGTCGCTATACCGAGGTCGCAGTAATAGTTTAACGCTGTTCAGATCACGTCGGAGAATATAGACACATCCCAGTGACCTGCGACCTGTGCTAACGCTCTTGGGAAATGCAGTGTTGTAGTTCTCAACATTTTCAGCCTTTAATTTTAAACCAATGCTGCCATCTACTGACAACAAAAAAGTGTTGTCTAATCGTCACCTTGAGAGCTACTTCCGTATACAGCGTCGCCCCAAACCCATTCTAGAGATTCCCACTTTTTGCTGGGAGTGGGGCGTGGCCGTATTTGGTCCCAGACAATAAGAGTGGCTGCGATTGGTCACTGTGACGTTATAGCACTCAAAAAACGTAACATTAAAATATTGATATTTCTTTCTAGAATGACCTTACTGTATGTGATGTGGACGTCCTCTCTGGCATAAAAGTCCTGAGTTTAAAAAAAACAGTCTACTTGGGGCCGTCCTGGTGGCCAGACACGCTGAGGCCTGTTACCATGTAATCACAACATCCAGGGTCTGAATTCGACCTTGTCATCGCCCTTCTCCCTACCCCCGATTTCCTGTCCTTCTCTGTCCTATCAAATAAAGCAGAAATTACCTAAATAATATATGTAAAGAAATCGACTTTGCTGATTCTTGAATTGTTTGTTCACGAGGTAACTGATCTGTTGTGTTTTTTCTTCTCTTTCCATGTTGCGATGTCATCCTGGCCTCTTCTTATGCCTCCTTATAGGTGAGTGTCATTCCCTCTGTTGTGTTTATAATATTACCGTCTCCAGGCAGACTTGAATCGTGAGGTCACATCTTTCAAACTGCTCCTTTGTTTACACTGTTCATGTTTCTCATATTTTTATATTCAGAGTTAATTACATTGTTTATTTTTTTCTGATATTTCTCAAATTGTATGGCCTATATTTATGTCTTTCTACTATTACCCTGCCCATAGCTAACCTCCCCTCCCCCATACTGATATGACGCCTTTATTTTCCCCAAGGGGACAATAAAGGTACATCTTATCTTATCTTATCTTGGGGGCGACAGTGGCTCAGGAGGTAGAGCTGTCGTCTGGTAATCCGGAGGTTCCCGGTTCTATTCCCTCTCCTTGAGCAAGACACTTAACCCCTAATTGCTCCTGATGTGCAGGTTGGCACATTGCATGGTTGCCTCTGCCATCAGTGTGTGAATGTGTGAGTGAATGGGTAAAATTGTAAAACAAATTGTAAAGAACTTTGGATAAAAGCGCTATATAAATGCAGCCATTTTTATCTTATCTCATCTTATCTTATCTTAAAGGACTTTCTCTACCTTGATCTAACCAATCAAATTGGTGAGTGAAACCCAGGAGGAACCAGTCAACAGACTCATGTTCCGACCACTAGAGAGTGTTTGCAACAAGGTTGTCTCAAATAATTGTTGTGCTCTCTGTTGCCTCCCATTCCTGAATCCCATCGTTCAAAGCCACCCCTCCTATTGGCCTACAGTACAAGTGTCATTTCTCAGC
This sequence comes from Notolepis coatsorum, assembly GCF_963971535.1. NCBI lineage: Eukaryota > Metazoa > Chordata > Actinopteri > Aulopiformes > Paralepididae > Notolepis > Notolepis coatsorum. The sequence continues at coordinate 241,862,608 of NC_140165.1, forward strand.
CTTTCAAATTCGAGACAGGTCGTTGAGATGGATTGATGCACCCTGGGAGGAGGAAACACCCGGCGTTTCCGCAAGAGTCTTGAGCGGCAGTGTCTGCGTGCAGGGGGCGTGCAGTGTTTCTGGGAGAGTGTCTGTGGGGCGTGCAGTGTTTCTGGGAGAGTGTCTGTGGGGCGTGCAGTGTTTCTGGGAGAGTGTCTGTGGGGCGTGCAGTGTTTCTGGGAGAGTGTCTGTGGGGCGTGCAGTGTTTCTGGGAGAGTGTCTGTGGGCGTGCAGTGTTTCTGGGAGAGTGTCTGTGGGGCGTGCAGTGTTTCTGGGAGAGTGTCTGTGGGGCGTGCAGTGTTTCTGGGAGAGTGTCTGTGGGGTGTGGAGTGTTTCTGGGAGAGTGTCTGTGGGGCGTGGAGTGTTTCTGGGAGAGTGTCTGTGGGGCGTGTTTCTGGGAGAGTGTCTGTGGGGCGTGGAGTGTTTCTGGGAGAGTGTCTGTGGGGCGTGCAGTGTTTCTGGGAGAGTGTCTGTGGGGCGTGCAGTGTTTCTGGGAGAGTGTCTGTGGGGCGTGCAGTGTTTCTGGGAGAGTGTCTGTGGGGCGTGTTTCTGGGAGAGTGTCTGTGGGGCGTGGAGTGTTTCTGGGAGAGTGTCTGTGGGGAGTGTTTCTGGGAGAGTGTCTGTGGAGTGTTTCTGGGAGAGTGTCTGTGTGGAGTGTTTCTGGGAGAGTGTCTGTGGGGAGTGTTTCTGGGAGAGTGTCTGTGGGGTGTGGAGTGTTTCTGGGAGAGTGTCTGTGGGGAGTGTTTCTGGGAGAGTGTCTGTGGGGAGTGTTTCTGGGAGAGTGTCTGTGGGGCGTGGAGTGTTTCTGGGAGAGTGTCTGTGGGGAGTGTTTCTGGGAGAGTGTCTGTGGGGCGTGGAGTGTTTCTGGGAGAGTGTCTGTGGGGCGTGGAGTGTTTCTGGGAGAGTGTCTGTGGGGCGTGGAGTGTTTCTGGGAGAGTGTCTGTGCGCGGGGCGTGGAGTGTTTCTGGGAGAGTGTCGGCGGTGCGTTTAAAGGACTGCTCCTGAGTCAGAGATGAAGCGCGGGGCTTCGTGGCACGCGGCACGATGACCCTGCACCTGCACGCCCCACCGGCAGCCAATCAAGCTGCCACGTGTCAGCGCCAAGCGCAAACAAGCTTATTGAATTAATGTCAAAAAGCAGGCCGGGGGGGGGACGGGGGGGGGGGGGGACGGGGTGGAGCTCGGTAATTATAAATGAAGAGTAATCAGCGGAGCGTAATTGATTTGGTAATTGTGTTTGCTTTCTTGAGCCAGGCCCCGGAACTGGCTGGCATGAATTAGGGAAGTTGTCCTTGTTGTCACAACGCCGCAATGCCACGCTTGGTGAATGCGTAACGTATCGCCGCCTCTCCTCGTCTCCTGATAACCGAGACCAAGTTTTATGGACGCACGTGTTCTCATTTGTCTCCGAGCCGAGGAAAAAACGTGCACGGGGTCCATTGTAGCAGTGAGGCAAGAAGAAACCCATTGTTCATCCCCCTCCACCGCAGTCTCCCCATGGACGTCTCAATTTCCATGATTGAGGACGGCCCGGATGAACTACTTAAACTTTAAAAAAAAAAAAGAATAAAACACATATTGATGTTTTTTCACCGTCGGCGGGGCTAAGCATAACCGTTCTCCCTCTCCCTCTCGCTTGCCGCTATCTCTTTTTAAATCTTCTCTCACCCGCGTTGTATCTTTGACATCCGTGGCCTTTTTCCTTTCGATTTGTTGCCACCGGAATATTATTTGCGCTGCGGTCTCACTCCCCCTGACAAAATGGCCGTCGAGGATGAAAAAAACGGTGTGTGCACACGGCCGTTCCGGGGAGGAGACCGCAGAGGGGTATCCGAGGGCCTTGCCCCCCCCCCCCCCACCCACCCCCTCTCTGCTATCTCCGACTGGCGTGTGGCTCTCGGAGACAAGAGACTCAAGGGGGAGAGATTGCGCGCACATCTCTGATTGAATCAGTGGTCGTCTGGTCCCAGTTATCTAGATGTGTCAGAGAAACAGTCAGGTGCCTCCGCTTCGACCCGTCTGCCGGCCCGATAACACCGACAGGGAACCACCGTGCCGCGCGCTCTATTCCCCCTGCCGCACCCCCTCTCCCTCCGCCCCCGCGATCATCAAGCGCGTGAGTCTTCTCATTAACGCCCACTTCTTCCTGCCCCGATTCGAATATGGGGAATATTCCGGTCGTTGCACCGATATGCAGATTGCATTGTGGGGGAGTTTTCGTCTTCTTTTTTTTTTAATCATCATTTCAGAATGAAATATTTCCTCTCCTCCGTCCCTCCCTCCCTCCTTCCCTCCCTCCATCCGTCTAATTACGTACAGCCTGCGGTAGACGGCAGCTCCATTTTCTCCCGGACTCACTTGTTTGTTTTTCTTTTTCTTGGAGATGAATCCCTGTGGCCGCTCTTCTCTCACACTTCAGCGGTTTAACCGCGTGCCGGGGAATTCAAGAACCATATCTCCGGATTTTCCGCTGGTGGAAACAACAATGGGAAGCAAGTTGAGGGGAAGAAAACAAGCAGAGGGTGGTATATTTTCCTATCGAGTGCCCTCGCCGCTGACAGTACGGGTCCCTGTATCGTAAGGCCAAAGGTCATCATACTGGTGTGTTTCATCTGGGATCTTTCCCCTCTCTTGAGTTGTCGGATGTTGACAGTCCCTTACCGTTCCACTCCATTGACTTCCCTCAAATTTCACACTTGTCAACCTGATTGATCCTTCAGAGTGCTACTACAGATCACAGTGTACATCTGCTGCTGTGCTTCTGTAGCTGGAGGAGATAAGAATGGTGGGTCTCCTCAAGTCAAGTCAAGAGTTTTAATTGTCACGGCATACAGGTATACAATGAAATGCGGGTGGTCTTGCCTGCAACGATGTGCAATACAGTGGTACAACATATAATATAATCAAAAAATGAAAAAACAACATTGTGCAGTAAACAGGTAACAGGTAACATGGAGTGACATCTCGGTATCTGTACATAGTTATTTACAGAGCATATGGGACATGCTAGTTAGCTTTGGTAGTGCAATACACTGTTCCTGTTATTCTCATTTAAAGTGTCCTTTCCTTTGGCCATAAGTGTGCGTGTGTGCGACATGAGTGTGTGCCCGCTCATGTTAAAGTGTTAAGTGGCTGCTTGTGTGTGAGCGTGCACAGCGTGCGTGTCGTGTGTGTGTTCATGTGTGCTTGTGTGTGGATAGTTCAATGTTCTGAGCACTCAATGTTCATTGTTCATGGCTCTGATGGCCTGGGGGAAGAAGCTGAGCCTAAGTTGCTCTGTCCTAGTAGCTGGGGTTCGCAGGCGTCTGCCTGACCTCAGCAGCTGAAACAGGCTGTTATTGGGGTGGTGAGGGTCTTTCATTATCCTGCAGGCTCTGGATTTGCACCTCTTGTTGTATAGAACCTGCAGGGGGGGTAGTGCAATCCCCGTGGTACGCTCGGCTGAGCGCACCACTCTCAGGTCTAGGGTTCACAATCATGTTTTTTTGTGGGTTTTTATTTTGTAAAAAAAAATCCTAAAAAGGTACCTATGCTCTATGATCTGGGGTTATGTAAATATATATGCGTGCCAATTAGTAATATTCAATAAGATAAGATATTCCTTTATTGATCCCCTTGGGGAAATTCAGGCATCATAGCATCATGGGGAGGGGAGGTACAGGTATGCGCAGGGTAATAGAAGAAAGACATAAATATAGGCAACAGAATTATAGTAAAGATAAAAAGAAAACAGTGTAAACAATATAATAACTATGAATATAAGAATATGATAAAGTAAACAGTGTAATCAAAGGTGCAGATGAGGGTCTGTATGCTATATTATACGTTACAATAAACATGGGCAATAAAACACTTAGAATCTGAATATATACTGTGAGTAAGTAAAGTAAACTTTACTTGACGGGTGACAGATGACCAGGTATTCACTGACTATTTACAGCAGGGGTTCTCTTTAAATGGTCGAGATCTTCCAGCACAGGAGCCGAACTGAGTGAAATAGTCTCACCCTGCGACCCAGTCACATTAAAACATACTAGTACCACAGAGACAGACCCGTCACATGGGGACTGACCCAACAGAGACAGGCCCGTCACTGTGGCCCAGTCACATTAAAACATGCTGGTACCAGTACCAAACAGAGTCAGGCCTGTCACGTGGGGACCAACCAAACAGAGACCCAGTTTTGGGTCCATTGTTTAACAAACCCTGATTTACAGCATCTCAAGGTCTTTTCCAGTTTTTTTCCAATAGCCTCATATCAAATTCACATTCAAGTATATATCTGGCAAAGAAAACACTGCCACATTCGTAAACTGTGACCGCTATGGGATTCTTTGAATAGCAACTTCCGCTAGATGGTTAGTCGAACAGATCTATAGCATACTGTATCAAAAACATAAAATGATGAGTAGTATTATATAACGCAAGGCTGTGCTAATGATAATCTGAAACCCCCTTCCCTCGCCTCCTCTCCAGATGGAGAGTTTTAAATGTCACCTTGTCTGCTATTATGCTCATGCCTTTGCAGGATCTTGGACATTTTGTTGCAGAGTGCAGCAGCTGTTGTGTGCGTTTATAAAAGTCAATGTGCTGCTGCTGTAATGTCATTTAAAGAACTGTAACGTACACGGTATGTCATTTAAAGAACTGTAACTTACACAGTATGTCATTTAAAGAACCGTAACGTACACGGTATGTAATTTAAAGAACCGTTTCATACACGGTATGTCATTTAAAGAACCGTAACGTACACGGTATGTCATTTAAAGAACCGTAACGTACACGGTATGTCATTTAAGGATAATCCTCGTTCACGTATAACTGCTAAGATGATCTGTCACCACCAGCTCGAATATCCAAACACATTATATTCCTCCATCCTCTTCCCCCTGAATCTCCCTCTATCTTCCATCCTCCGAACCTTGTCCGCACCCACCGTCGCCGCTACATCCTCGCCTCCTCCTCCGATCTCCCTCCCCCCCCCCCCCCATCCCTCCTCTCTCTCTCTCTCTACTACTCGGGGACCGGCTCTCTCCTCGACCTGTTGGAGTTGAGAGGCCCATCTGTGGGCTTATCTTGCTCTGCCGGAGAGCAGTAAACACTCATTTTTGTGGCTGTCAGTTCACTGAAGCCAGGCAGCCGAGTGGAACGCCCCATCGCAACAGAAGCATTCCCAACAGTGAACATAGAGCCGACTGCTCCAAGGCCACTCACTCTCTCTCGCTCTCTCTCTCTCTCCCTCTCTCCCTGGGAACAATGTTATTTCTGCTAACTCTGCCACATATTGATTTAGTGGTAATGCTATGTGTGTTTCTCCATCTTTTTCCCCCTTCCCCCTTCCCCCTCCTCCCCCTTCCCCCCTCCCCCTCCCCCTCCTCTTCGGGGCTCGAGAAATAAATGTCTACATAAGTCTTGCTCAGCGGGACGACATGTTTTGCACCCTTTTCATTTATTCCCTTCCTGATTTTCCCCGGCTGTATAGCAGGACTCGGTGCCGCGTGCCACGTTGTACCGGCGTCGGCGCAGCGGCTTATAGTGGAGTAGGTGGCGGATGTCTTTTCGTGACACAGGGGCCATTAGACATAGTCTGGTGTGTTGTATGTGTCGTGTCTCAAAAATACAGGTATGTGGAATACTGTGGCGTCTCAAAGGAAAAGGTCTTTTCTGGGGGGTTTTCTTCACAAGTGCATAGTTGCACTGTTGCGCTAATCTGTGTATTCTTTCTGCACCTTTTAAGTTTCACAAAGACAAAAAAACAAGCATAGAAATGGTGCCCACAGTAACACACACACACACAGACACACACACACACACACACACACACACACACACACACACACACACACACACACACACACACACACACACACACACACACACACACACACACACACACACACACACACACACACACACACACACACAGACACACACAGACACACACACACACACACTCTGATGATCCTTAGCTCTCAAGTCCTTTGAAAGACCCCATTTCAGTTCCTTATGGTACAGAGAAATGGCTTTCAGGCATGAGAGATGCTATCTTACTGTGTGTGTGTGTGTGTGTGTGTGTGTGTGTGTGTGTGTGTGTGTGTGTGTGTGTGTGTGTGTGTGTGTGTGTGTGTGTGTGTGTGTGTGTGTGTGTGTGTGTGTGTGTGTGTGTGTGTGTGTGTGTGTGTGTGTGTGTGTGTGTGTGTGTGTGTGTGTGTGTGTGTGTGTGTGTGTGTGTGTGTGTGTGTGTGTGTGTGTGGAGGTGTGTGCGTGTGCGTGTGTGTGTGTGTGTGTGTGTGTGTGTGTGTGTGTGTGTGTGTGTGGAGGTGTGTGCGTGTGCGTGCATGCATGTGTGTACAGTATATTGTGAGAAGAGAGGGAGCGAGGGAGCGAGGGAGCGAGGGAGAGAGAGATGAAGGGAGAGCAGGCTCCACACATGTGGCTGTGAAGATGGCGACTCTCTCTTTCTCATCTCCACCCCATTCTGCAGAATTAATGACAGCCCCTACAGGGGGCGAGAGGGCGGAGTGGGCCGGGAAACAGAGAGGAGGAAGGGGGATTACTGTATTGAATCCCCCAAATGGAATTCTATTTTCTAGTTCTCTTTGGAATAACTTGGTGGTTTTTCACTTGGCCGCAAACAATTGCCTCCTCCGTCAGTCCTCTTCCATTTCTCCAAACCACCCGACCACTCTCCTCCCCCACTGGGACTTCCCTGAAAACCAGGGGCTTCACCCGGATGGGTGTGGTTTCTGACTCTTAATAATAAACACTGTTAGGGCTGTCTGACTCTTAATAATAAACACTGTTAGGACTATCTGACTCTTAATAATAAACACTGTTAGGACTATTTGACTCTTTATAATAAACAATGTTAGGGCTGTCTGACTCTTAATAATAAACACTGTTAGGACTATCTGACTCTTTATAATAAACACTGTTAGGACTATTTGACTCTTTATAATAAACAATGTTAGGACTATCTGACTCTTTATAATAAACACTGTTAGGACTATCTGACTCTTTATAATAAACACTGTTAGTGTAACTGAGGGGTACAATTCCCTGACTGTATTAATCAAGTATGGTATCATTAAACCACTACCGTCTTATGTACATTATACTGGCCATACCGTACACGAGTATATGATGAGAACACTTCCCCACAATGAATCGGTTCTACACAAAGTTGTCTTTAAGTATTTATTAGCAGCAAGAATACATAATATACTTTAATTGAATGCACTTGTAAGGCAAAGGAATGTGCGTAGGCAAATCAATAATGAATGTCCATTCTCATATTACGCATGAGATAATAATACAACTTGAATATTAGGAATTATATCTAGGGGATACTGGTAGGGGGTTCCACCGGTTGTAAGCCAGCAGGGGGAGGCAATGCTCTAATGCAAAGTCTGGGTCAGCGGGGACTCAATAGGCTCCCGGAGGCGGTATATTACTCCTTGCTCAGCAGACGAAAGGCAGCGACTGTAATCCCAGTATGCGTGCAGCACAGGTGGAAGCCGGTCAGCCTCTCCAATAGAGACGGGCTCGAATGATGCTCCTCACGGGCAGGTCCCACAGCAGTGGGTGTAGACGATTCTTCTCCGCTCTAACAGCCTGGTCCAAAGCAATAATAATAATCCAGTCGGAAAGGGGGTCTGCATTCACCGGTGTAGATCCTCCGGTGCGCGGTGGTTCACATTAACTAAGTTGAACTGGACGTTATTCAACCAAGCGCTGATACTTTACTATCCTATTCGCACGCGGCTATAAGTGCTCTATTTAGACACACAATTGCTCACTTCACTTGGTCTTTGACTCGTGATGAAGGCTTACTAGTAAGGAGCGAACGATACGTTGAACAAACGTATTAGGATAAAACAAGACTCTATTTTGGGGCAATACGGGCCCACTTCACCGCACGTTGCATAGTGGGTGAGGCTTCACTTGGGTAACTCGAACTCGAACTGCGGACTGAACTACTTCTGTATTCACCTGCGCCATATTTATATGTTGGGCGAACAAACTAGTACCAGCCTTATTCCTGTCTCGTAGTCCTGGGCAGAACCGGGCATGTTCAGACATGTCCTGACGGTAGCTTTGAACTCGACTCTGGGGGTAAGACACTGGCGCTGGTGGAACGCTATCCAATAAGAGAACGAAATATTATGGTCTGTAGTAGGTTAAAGGGATATTCCGTGTATATGTACAAAGAATACACAAGGGATATCAAACGATATACAAATATTATGCAATATATATCAATCAATAAATACATATATTCGGTTTAATCTGACCCTTTGTAACAGTTAGGACTATCTGACTTAGGGGTGGACGGTATGGTCTAAAATTTATATCGCGGTATAATTTGAAGCATAGACGGTAACGGTATATATCACGGTATCATCGTTTTTGATAAAAAAAATTTTTTTATTTTATATAATTTTTTTTTTTATAAAATATATATATTATATAATTAGACTTGTACTGGTATTATCTGCGAGACATCGCCACCACGCAACAAGCTCCACTGTCTGTGTGTACTCTAGTAGCCTCGAGCTACGGCCAGGATTCTCCGGAGCTGCACCTGGACCTATACTCTAGTAGCCTCGAGCAGAGCTACGGCCAGGATTCTCCGGCGCTGCACCTGGACCCTATTGTATTGGTATTATAACGTTAGCAAGCCCTCAGCTCGAATACGCATCGAATCAGTGTTATAAGACATTGATATCATGAGCTATCTGTAGCTACTGCATATATAACGTTAATACAACGCCTCAGTGAATTATTTAGTTCAATGGGACATTTCGTTTTGAACGGTGAACGAACTTGCGTTAACGTGAGCTAACAGGTAGCATACACGTCTCTAGTACTAGACTTTGTGGAGCGTGTGTTGATGTCAGGAGCTATCGGTAGCTGGCCGACTAGATACCGTTCGGTTAGACAATGCCTCATCATGTATTAAACTAAAAGTGAATAGTTGACTGGGTCATTTTGTAACGGTAGCTAAGCTAACGTTAGCTCAGGGAGACGCCGCCGACAGCTCCCGTGTCCCGTCCCACTAGACTACTAGACCCGTGTTTACATGCGTGCGGTAGGGGCTGGCACGCCCACTGCGCGAAGCCTCCTAAATAACTTTGTCCAGTTCGCACATATCTATTATCTATGACTAATTCTATCTATTCTATTTTTAGGGGCAAATGCGAGTGAAATAGTCGCGCTGTGGTTACATGACGTCATTGCTATTTTAGAGCTGCACTACCGGTTACACGGTATACTCAAAATCCATACCGTAGAGCAAATTCATACCGTTTATACCGTATACCGTTTATACCGTCCACCCCTAATCTGACTCTTAATAATAAACACTGTTAGGACTATCTGATTCTTTATAATAAACACTGTTAGGACTATCTGACTCTTAATAATAAACACTGTTAGGACTATCTGACTCTTAATAATAAACACTGTTAGGACTATCTGACTCTTAATAATAAACACTGTTAGGACTATCTGACACTTTATAATAAACACTGTTAGGGCTGTCTGACTCTTAATAATAAACACTGTTAGGACTATCTGACTCTTAATAATAAACACTGTTAGGACTTTCTGACTCTTAATAATAAACAATGTTAGGACTATCTGACTCAATAATAAACTGTTCACTATACGGTTCACTACTGAATGAATTAATGGATGAATATGATTGAATGAACAAATTAATAGTTTATTTCGAACAATAAATATAAACAAGAAATAACTATCTAAAAAACTAAAAACGAAGATAATTTGCTGGGCAAAGAAAACATTATAATAAAGTAAGATAAAATAATAAACAAAACAATCTTTTCTCTGAAAAGGAATAGGAAGAAGCAATATGCTTATCAGGCCTTATATGCAATAAACCCCTTAACCCTTAACTCATTCAGCGCCATCGCTTAATGCGCCAGAGGGCGCTAGAACGCCATCGCTTTAATCAATGGGGAGACTGTGAGATTTGCGAGTGCTTAAAATATATCTTATATTATAGCTATGGGTATAATACACGCGTCGATTGTCAGTGAGTTGCTTCCAGTCAACATGGACAAAACATTGTTTTTTCATCCGTACATTTCCGTTTCATACCGTTTTGAATATGAGTATAGTTTTAAAGATTCTTAGTAATTCCAGGAAAAGACGTGATAATAGCCTTTTAGTGGAATACACTAAACACGTTGTCATTTTTCGCCTGATTATCGAATCTTCCTGAAATCAATGCTAGATTATCATTATTATCCTTCCTTGTGCATACATGAAATGGCCATCGTAGCGCGGCGCTCCCCCCCCCCACCTCCTGCACCCAACTGCACACAGCCACACACTCACACACAGACAGCTTCAATCGTGGTAGAAAGAAATATCAGATCAACGCAAGATTTTATATATAGAGTCCTTACCTGGTCTCTGATGTAATGCAAAAAAAGAATCCAATCATCTGATCGCCATTCCAGTTATCCACAGCGATCATGTCCCCGACATTACCGAGCGTTACACATGAACGGGCGGGCGGGGTTAGTGTACCATGCCATCGTTGTAAAGGCCTGCCTCGTCTGAGTATTTAAACCCTGCCCGCACGGCTCAGATCGGCCCTGAAAAGAAACTACACCATTTCTAATAGAGTGCAATACCGGCTGGAAGGCGTAGGTGGCGGTATTTGCTCTTTTGCGAGCTCAGACCCATTCCCAATGATAAACATCAGTCTGGATGGATGAAAATGAATGGATATAGCTAATAAAAGAAATAACGATTAAAACCTGACTTTACTCGTGATTGGCGCTGAACGGTTGGCGAGTTAACCCGACTTTACTCGTGACTGGCGTTGAATGAGTTAAGAATAATCTGCAAACAAAATCACTTGTCGATCGATCAAGGTCATATATAATAATGACTGTTAATAAATAATAGTTATTATACAATCAATAAGCTAACGTCCATCCGGTATCTAGATCAGAACAAAAACGGCAACAAATGAAAACAAGACAAGTCAATCATTTCAACATCTCCAAAAACTACTACTACTACTGTTATCACTATTTTCATTACTACTTGTACTTTGTGCTATGTTCTATTATTATTACTACCTATCCTACCTGTATACCCCCCATGCTGCTATGACACTTGGATTTCCACAAGAGGATTAATAATGGAACACTTGACTTATAGTGTAGAAACATGAATGGTGCCACATGGTGATTTGCAATTGAAACAGCCGTACTTACGTAATTAGCATACATATAGCTGGTTAAGGACTGGGTTGAGTTCTGTCCTCTGTCAAAAGCGTTTGCTATTGAAAAGTCACTACAGGGGTTCGAATCCAGCTCTCGGCGTTGCTATCAGCTTGGCTGGTCGTTCATACTAACACAATTGGCAGTATTACGGGTGGGAAAGCTGATGGGTGGGTCCTGGGCGTTGTGGACAGCGACCCCTACAGTTCGGTCGGGGCGCCTGCACAGCGAGGGTAGGATCTGGAGGGAGGTAGTGTGACCTTCCACACGTTACACTCTCCCGGTGAGAATCTGCGCTGCCAGGCTGGCTGCCGGATGGCTGCACATGCGTCGGAGGAAAGCATGTGACAGTCTCCGGCCTCCCGGACTAACAGTAGGGGGGAGTGCGCAACAACCAGGAAGGGGGTTGGGAATTAGCATAACGACTAAACAGTGGGATGGGAGAAATAAAAAATCGGAAAAGGGAGGGGGGGAAAAGATAATAAAAAATAAATAAATAAAATAAAAAAGTCACTACAGTAGTGAGATCAAGTTGTGTCTTGGAACTGGAGACTACCGTAGCAGCAGTGTGCGCTTCAGGGCGAGCTCTGTCCGCGACAGGCTCAGCCCGCGCTCCGGGTGTACATCCGTGAGTTTTAAAAGACGTATGGTGAGTTACGCTTGATGTTGTACCACACCAGTCACGCTAACATTAGACTATCATAAACATGTAGCGCATATCACATGCCATGAAAATATCGGATGAAATCTACTGGCTAGCTAATGTTAGCTAACTGTTAACAAGCTAACTTTACGCTAACAGGTTTTTATTTGTACGTTAACCAAGCCTCACGTGCGGAGAAAGAATGCTATCGTTAACCTGGTTAACCCTAATGTTAAATTGTATTTAAGTGAATCACACCTCATCGTTAGCTGTTTACAATCAAAAGTTTATGAGAGTTGAGTTATGTGTGTGTGTGTGAGTGAGAGTGAAGTAAACCTTCAGTAACCAGTAACCTTAATCTTTGTAAAACACGATTAGATTATTAGATTAGATTAAAATGTATTGTCATCATACAGCATAAGTACAGTACAACAGAAAGAAGTCTGGCATCCAACCAGAGTGCAATATGAATATACAATGTACAGGTGATTAAACTGGGTATACAATGGATAAATTAGTACTACTGAGTAATAGTGCTAATCAGATATATCAAGTCAAGTCAAGTCAAGAGTTTTATTTGTCACGGCATACGAGTATACAATGCAATGCGGGTGGTCTTGCCCGCAACAATGTGCATAATACAATAGTAATAACATATAATAGAATCCAATAGAACGACATTGTGCAATAAAACAAGTAAACAGAGTAGGGCATATCGGTATATGTACATAAGTTATTTACAGAGCATGGTAGGACATGCTAGGTCCTGTGGTAGTGCAATACACTGTTAGCTATATGTACAGGGTTGTAGTATTAATAAGTGATACAGGTATAAAGAAAATTGTATATTATATTAATTTCAATGAGGCTGTACATGGTGCGCAAAACCAGGATATAGCATAGGATTGTGTGATCAGACAGTAACATTAATCACATGATTAATCACAAAACATGATTAGCCTTGTATTCATTTCAATGAGGCTGTACATGTTGGGCCAAACCAGCAGCACTTTCCTCTCTTGTCTCGCAGCCTGGGGATGTATCCTCTGCAAAATGTGGCTAAATGGACGTCAGGTAGAACAGACATCTGTCAACACACTGCTAGCGTCTGCCGTGGATTGTTGTGTAACGAACACACTGTGCAGAGAAAAAGACACAATGCCTATAAGAATGTGTGAATTCACCGTTTTATATGCAGACATTCCACCTGCCTTTTTGCCTTCGTGTTTTGTATTCAATTATTGGATTGGATTTTTGTTTTGTCTCTCACAGATGGGTGAAATGCTGCAGCACACACACACGCGCGCGCGCGCACGCACGTACGCACGCACGCACACACACGCACGCACGCACACACACACACACACACACACACACACACACACACACACACACACACACACACACACACACACACACACACACACACACACACACACACACAGGGTGTGAAATATGGGGGGTCTATGGGGCATCAGACAAACCACATAATAATACACACATTCAATATGAGATGGCATATTGTCATATGGATGGTTATTTGTGCTGATATATGGATGGTTATTTGTGCAGATGTCATATGGATGGTTATTCGTGCAGATGTCATATGGATGGTTATTCGTGCAGATGTATGTCATATATGAACGGTTATTTGTGCAGATATATGTCATATGGATGGTTATTTATGCTGATGTACTGTATGTCATATTTTAATAGTTATTTGTGCAAATCTTTGTCATATATTATGAATAGTTATTTGTGCAGATGTATGTCATATATGAATATGTTCTAAGGTATTCCTATAATTTATATATTTGGTAGTCATAGAATTGCGCATATTCCATACATTGCGTATATTCCATATATAGAACACGTTATTTGTTGGGGGGATTCACCCTCGCAGCCTCTAATTCGCACTCTGTGTTTACTCACCCAATAATGAAGTGCTCAGTTCTTGTCATATAATATCAAATTCCTTTGAAAGTTCTGGCAGAGAATGTATATTTAGTCAAATATCTCCACTTTTCCCCAAGATTCCCACAGACCACATTCTGTGTACGTGAAGGGACGGAAAACACAGCAGCACCCGTCACATGATAACCTCTGTTAATCACAAACATGGTGAGGGGTAATTGTAAATGGACCTGTCTCATCAACGGATATCATAAATAAAATCATCTCTGTTTGAAGTTACAATTAGGCATGAGGTCTACTAGGGTTTACTATTGGGGTTAAGGGGACATTTTTTTTAATAAACAACTTTTTAGGTTACGGTTTTGCTAGCTTATCTAATGCAAGTTGATAAGAACATGCACTCTGACGCAGGACGCTAGGCTCCACCCCCGGGTGAAACACCTGGTTTTCAGGAAGTCCCATCCCTCACTACCCCTACATGGATCCACTGAATTATTTATTGCCAAATCTCTATTTTTAACAATAATCATTTTGCATTCACCTCGGTAGAAGTCAAGATGATAGTGATGATACTGATGCTGTTGATTACGTTGATGATAATGAAGATAATGAAGATGACAATGATTATGATGATGACACTACAACTATGGCGATATTTGCTATCTCAATAAGGAATGCGCGTGCGGGAAGGGTAGTGATTAGCGCTGCCTGCGCATGTGTGCTCGCACATTAGCTTGTGTGTGTGCGTGTGTGTGTGTGTGTGTGTGCTCACACATTAGCTTGTGTGTGTGTGCTCACACGTTAGCTTGTGTGCACGTGCGTTGTGTGTGTGTGTGTGTGTCAGGTGATCCATCAGGGTTTCAGGCAGAAAGCAGCCAAGGCGGTGAAGTGCTTGATCTTCCCCAAAGCTGCCAGCCGCTGATAGGCCCGGCGTCTCACCACACCGCCCCTCATATTTCTTCATCTAATTGGATTGCAGCCTGTCAGCGATTCATTTGTATATACGGCCACAGCCTCCGCGTTCATGGACTCCGCTTTTTACTTCGCTCAGGCTTCCCCCCCCCCTTTTTTTGTGGAGGACATAGAGGACATCACTTCATACGTCTTCATCACTTCATACGTCTTCATCACTTCATACGTCTTCATCTTCATGATTCTGTCTCTCGGGCATGTATTTCATATAGGCTGTCTTTCCTCTATCTCTGTCTCTTTGCTGTTGTTTTATCTTTTTATCTGTCTACATACCAATCTGTCTGTCTGTCTGTCTGTCTGTCTGTCTGTCTATCTGTCTGTCTGTCTGTCTGTCTGTCTGTCTGTCTGTCTGTCTGTCTGTCTGTCTGTCTGTCTGTCTGTCTGTCTGTCTGTCTGTCTGTCTGTCTGTCTGTCTGTCTGTCTGTCTGTTGTCGTCTTATATCTATCTATCTATCTATCTATCTATCTATCTATCTATCTATCTATCTATCTATCTATCTATCTATCTATCTATCTATCTATCTATCTATCTATCTATCTATCTATCTATCTATCATCTATCTATCTATCTATCTATCTATCTATCTATCTATCTATCTATCTATCTATCTATCTATCTATCTATCTATCTATCTATCTATTATCTCTCTCTGTGTTTTTACCACCATTCCCTCTCTCTCTCGCTTGTTTCTGCCTTCTCATCCATCCCACTAGCTCCGATAAAGTCCACATCGTCCCCCTCAGCCGGCCCCTCCAGGAGATAAAGTCCACATCGCCCCCTCAGCCGGGCCCCACAAGGAGATAAAGTCCACATCGCCTCCCTCAGCCGGGCCCCTCCAGGAGATAAAGTCCACATCGTCCCCCTCAGCCGGGCCCCTCCAGGAGTTAAAGTCCACATCGCCCCCCTCAGCCGGCCCCTCCAGGAGATAAAGTCCACATCGTCCCCCTCAGCGGGCCCCTCCAGGAGTTAAGTCCAATCGTCCCCCTCAGCCGGGCCCCTCCAGGAGATAAAGTCCACATCACCCCCTCAGCGGCCCCTCCAGGAGATAAAGTCCACATCGTCCCCCTCAGCCGGGCCCCTCCAGGAGATAAAGTCCACATCGTCCCCCTCAGCCGGGCCCCTCCAGGAGATAAAGTCCACATCGTCCCCCTCAGCCGGGCCCCTCCAGGAGATAAAGTCCACATCGTCCCCTCAGCCGGGCCCCTCCAGGAGATAAAGTCCACATCGTCCCCCTCAGCCGGGCCCTCCAGGAGAAAAGTCCACATCGCCTCCCTCAGCCGGGCCCCTCCAGGAGATAAAGTCCACATCGTCCCCCTCAGCCGGGCCCCTCCAGGAGATAAAGTCCTCAGCGTCCCCTCAGCCGGGCCCCTCCAGGAGATAAAGTCCACATCGTCCCCCTCAGCCGGGCCCTCCAGGAGATAAAGTCCACATCGTCCCCCTCAGCCGGGCCCTCCAGGAGATAAAGTCCACATCGTTCCCCTCAGCCGGGCCCCTCCAGGAGATAAAGTCCACATCGTCCCCCTCAGCCGGGCCCCTCCAGGAGATAAAGTCCACATCGTCCCCCTCAGCCGGGCCCCTCCAGGAGATAAAGTCCACATCGTCCCCCTCAGCCGGGCCCCTCCAGGAGATAAAGTCCACATCGTCCCCCTCAGCCGGGCCCCTCCAGGAGATAAAGTCCACATCGTCCCCCTCAGCCGGGCCCCTCCAGGAGATAAAGTCCACATCGTTCCTCTCAGCCGGGCCCCTCCAGGAGATAAAGTCCACATCGTCCCCCTCAGCCGGGCCCCTCCAGGAGATAAAGTCCACATCATCCCCCTCAGCCGGGCCCCTCCAGGAGATAAAGTCCACATCGTCCCCCTCAGCCGGGCCCTCCAGGAGATAAAGTCCACATCGTCCCCTCAGCCGGGCCCCTCCAGGAGATAAAGTCCACATCGTCCCCCTCAGCCGGGCCCCTCCAGGAGATAAAGTCCACATCGTCCCCCTCAGCCGGGCCCCTCCAGGAGATAAAGTCCACATCGCCCCCTCAGCCGGGCCCCTCCAGGAGATAAAGTCCACATCGTTCCTCTCAGCCGGGCCCCTCCAGGAGATAAAGTCCACATCGTCCCCCTCAGCCGGGCCCTTCCAGGAGATAAAGTCCACATCGTCCCCCTCAGCCGGGCCCCTCCAGGAGAGCCACTGTTTTGTACCACCCTGTCAGCATAGGCGGCGCGTATATAAGGCCAGGGGAGGCAATGCCGACCCAGTCTGCGCATTATTATAGGAAGCCTAGGCTACGATATTGTGTGTGTGTATAGGGCTGCTGCAGCCCGGTGGTGACAATACGCAAGGGTCGGCCAACCAAGGTGTCAATGGCAGTAGGTGTGGTGGCCGTTAACATTCCAGACTGCAGGCAGTAACCAATCACGCCGCATCATCAAACTAACCGATGCCAGTCTGGTCTTCAAAATCCTCCATGGTCTACTCTAGCCCCACCCCCACTTTCCGATTTTTCACCTCCAGGTTCGCGTGTAGTCTTTTACCAACAAACTTGCAGTTCCGCGTTCGGGTTCAGAACTGTTGTACCGGGTGGCGTCTATTCAAATCCTAACGCTAATTTCCATTAAGGACAAGTACATTTAGCAAATCAGCTTTCTCCATGAGAGCTGCCAAGACCTGGAACTCAATTCCAAGTTACATGCCGCCTGGGCATAACACTGGATCACCTGAGGCCAAGGGCTTGCTCTACGAGGGTATGATGAGACTGAGTCAGAGTTAATCAAACTGTGGAAACTTTTTAGAGCTACTATGTACATTGTCTTCAAAGCATGATGAGATCCAAATTACGGAAAACGTTTCCTTCATTGCCGTCGGCACCGCAACTTGTGAACGGTCTTTCCCAATGAGGCGCATCCGAAACTGGCTAAGAAGAACAACAATATGTGCCAGGAGAGACGGTCAACTCTGAGTCCTCTTCAAATTGAAAGTGATCTCACAGACAAACTTAAAGCAGAAAAGATCATTGATGCGCGAAACGTTGAATTTTTTTTGTTGCATTAACACTTTAAGGACCAGCCACGAGTTTATACGTGTTACGGTGCCATGCGTTGTGGACCAGAGCCACGAGTTAACTCGTGGCGAGTTGTTATTGTTTTATTCCATATTAATAACGCTATTAACGTCCCCGATCGACTTGCAGGACCTACCCGCATATTTTATTTTCGAATCATGCAATACCGGCCAGATCCGCTTAGGGGCGCCATTGCTCCACTGCAGTATCATTGAGGGCCATTGAACATACTCCATCTTTGATCACGTTACCGAACGTAGATTTCAGCCTGGAATAATGGGATTTATGATCAGCCAATGGACATATCGATCTACCAGATTCCGATGACTAATGACGAAATGCTGCCGGCGATCACATGGGCTGACGATAGGATACTATTCCCCCAAATTACAGCTGGATTGGACATTGTTTTAAAAATGCAACGTGATCGATCAGTGAAAATGGCTACTTGAACGCACACTGTATTGCTAATCAATAATAGTAATCGGGGTCCCCCGCCGCCCCCATTTCATCCATAGATGCTCTGTAATAGTCCGGATGCTACGCAGTTTGTTTTATTTCATTCGTATATATACAGCAGAAATGGCGTTTGATATAACGTGACTAGCCTTTAGCCTATTATCTAGCTCCCCAGAAAAAAGACGAGGCGAAAACTGCGATAAACCTTATATTCACGGCGCTATAAAATGACAACCAACAGATGGATTTTTATTTTCTTTAAGCCATTATGAAGGCACGGTTTATGCACTCAAGTAACAATGAGAATGGACAGATAACAATACTATAAAGTATATATATAGCTGTTAGAAAGTACATCGGTTTGTTGACAACGCTCGGTCCTCTGGACTATAAATCGCTGCGGGACTTTGATCGCCAAAGTGTTAAGGTAAGACAATGGTTATTCATATTGGATGCCTTCATTTGAACAATTAATTTGCACTATATGAAATGAGTGGGGCTCGCTGAAGTAGCCTAGTAGACGTGGGTGTGTGTATTGTATGACATCAGAACCTGGACAGCACCGTTTGCGTGCAAGCAAAAAAGAAAAAGGGAGTCCCATCACATCTAAATAAATAATCTAACCCTAACTAACCGTACTGTCATGCACTTGTCCTAATAAACTAACCTACACTGTAGCACTCAACACTTTGATGAACATTGTTGCTCAGCTGATAGAGTTGTGCCCTTCCTGATGGCTTGTCGTACAGAACATGTAAGTCGCTTTGGATAAAAGCGTCAGCTAAATGACTAAATGTAAAATGTAAATGTAAAATCTATAGCCTACCCTAATGTCCAGCTCACCCGCCGCCTATGCCTGTCAGCAGGGATCATCTTCTTCAGTTCTGCCGGTGGGCCCCGGCATTGACAGAGACAGGAGGTGGACAGATCCAAAGTGACAGATGGACTGTAGCTCCTGGACACAGATAGAACACCGTGGCGGAGCTGGCAGAGCTAACCGCAGACCCCGGCGCGCCCACCTGTCAGACCGCCGACGAGTCAGGGCGAGGTCGAAGTTCACACCCAAGTTTGACTGAGTTGGACACAAAGCGAGAGCGAGCATTTGAATCCCGAATGTGTTACTTTAACGCCCAGCCGTTGTACTACTGTACTACTGTAACAACCCACCTGTAAACTTCAAAATCGTCACGGTACATGGTTATCAATCAGCATTTCATCCCATTTAAGATTAAATTATTATAGCCGGTCAAACGTTTTTCAGGCCAAACATATTGGGTATTTATTGTGCGTTATTGATATATTACTTTTTACTTAATCACAATTCCTGGCATTGTGCTATCATGAAGCTGACAAACATCCGTTTGGGTAGATCTGGGCATCTCTCTATGGCTGTTTTTTGTTTTATTTATTCTATTATTTACATAACCCTGCCTTGAGTCTCTGAATCTTCGCTGATTGATTGCAACACTGAGAGCACAAGCAGGGTCCCAGTCTCTCAACGTTTCTTTCCTCTTTTTTTCCCCTCCTTCTTTTTTTGGCACAGCCAGCGAGCAAAGTCAAATGCAATAAAAGCATGTCTGGATTAGAGCTTGTTAAGGGAGAGAAGAGCCTTTAATTGCTCCGGCTTTGTACGGCTTCACAAAAGAGCCAGCATTGCTAATCTGTAGCTCAAGGGTGAATGTTTGTGACGAAACAAGCAAAGATGTGGTGGGAAGTGAGAGAGAGAGAGAGAGAGAGAGAGAGAGAGAGAGAGAGAGAGAGAGAGAGAGAGAGAGAGAGAGAGAGAGAGAGGGAGATGGAGAGAGAGGTAGAGAGAGAGACACATTTCAGGAGGAGGATTTAAATTGAGTTGGCAAGAAACTACAGGATTTCAATTAGTTGCTGGCAGACAGTGTTTTATTTTTCTGTACACCTCAGGTAATGCCTCATATGCATCAGTGGTGGCTCTCTGTGTCGTACGGTTGGTGGGCCCACCACTAGCATCTCGAGTAGCATCTGATCGAATGCCCTGTGTTGCTTAACTTTGGCTAGTTATATTAGTTTATATGTGTTGCACAGGGGCGGAGCGGCAGGGGAGGCAGCGGCCCGGCCCCCCCTCCGGCCCCCGGGCCCAGGCCCGGGACTGAATGGAGTTGCCGTTCGCGTGTGGGACTGGATCGAACACAACTGGTGGTAACGGCAACTGGGACTGGTGCGTTTGTTTTGATTCTAGGCTCCTCCCGTTTTGCCAGTACTGTGGTACGAGTACGACTGATAGCGTGTGGTTTAGGAACAGGGCGTTTTGCACAAATCCAGCGCTCCCTTTCCTTGGCTGTGACGTAGCCACGTAAATCTCACAAGCAGCGCGGAGGTGATATTTTTCTCTGATGTCACGTTCACGTTACGTGGGAAGAATCGGAAGAATCAGCTTCCGACTGGGAAAAACCATTCACGTCAGCCTCCTAGTTGTAATTCCTACTAGGACATATGGGATTTTTTATAGACCCCGATATCTCCCACTTCGCGTCACGAATTGCGGAAGTATGGATGTGGGCGTTTTGATCGAGTCAATGCGTGAAGGCTTCCTAGTTGTAGCAACGAGATGTCCTCTGGTTCTTCCGCTTCTTCCCACGTAACGTGAACGCGACATCAGAGAAACACAACATAATAAGTCACCTGAAACATGAATGAATGAAAACTTTATTAACAGATTGCAGAATGGGTACAGTACAGTACAGCTCAATACATACAATTGTTAAGGGGATGCAGACCAGAGAAAGACTTTCGTCTTGTTTACATCAGGGTCCCCCACATCACCACCGTGGTGTATTAAAATCCGACGACGCCGAGCAGCTAAAGGGGACATTTACCAGCACAAAGTGTGGATATATTATGATTTAACAAGTCTTATCTGTCCAGGACGATGACAACATTATTGCAGGTAAGCTACCTAGTACTACTAACGTTATCACGCTAGCTTGGATGCTAACTAACGTAATGTGAATGAATGAATGAAAACTTTATTTAACAGATTGCAGAATGGGTACAATACAGTACGGCTCGTTAAGGGGATGCAGACCAGAGAAAGACGTTTGTCTTGTTTACATCAGGGTCCCCCATTTTCAATTCATAGTGATCATAGAAAACATATACGTTACCACCTAGCCACAATCTATGGTATTTCTAGGTTACCACATGGGTGGCGCATGTGAACACTTTGTGAATTATGTGAGGGTGTATCATGATGATGGTAATTTGGCACTTAACGAACGTTACCTATCTCTTTGCCGTTTTGCATAGTGCACTGCATAGTACCAGAGATGACAAAAGTTATGTGGTAACATAGGTCGCATCACTGCCAGTAGTCGGCATATTACCCAATTCTGACTCTGGTATTAGTCAACTAACGTACTGTTAGCCAGCTACTGTAATAACGAAACTGAAATATCTAATGATGATAGTCAATCATAAAGACAGAAAACACTCTCATCACAGACAAGCTGGATCTGGCCAAATACCTAAACATGTCATGGTGAATGAATGAAAACTTTATTTAACAGATTGCAGAATGGGTACAATACAGTACAGCTCAATACATACAATTGTTAAGGGGATGCAGACCAGAGAAACACTTTCGTCTTGTTTACATCAGGGTCCCCCATTTTCAATTCATTATAACATAATGACATACAGATAGACAGTAGTGCTACATCTATACATGACATACCAGATTTGCAAATACAGTACTGTTTGTGATACGAAAAGAGTCCAGAAAAGAGAGTATATACATTTGACGTATTATTATTGTATTGTGATATGTTTTGTTTCATGTTGGATTTTTTTTTTTTTTTTTTTTTTTTTTTTAATAATACAATAAATATCGGGGGGGGTGGGGGGGGGGGTGGGGGGCCGAGCTGTCAATCTCGCCTCGGGGCCCGTGGGGCATTCCAACCGCCACTGGTGTTGCATGTGACACAAATGTGGCCTGAAATCATGGCTCAATGAGGCATCCTTAGAAATCTGTTTACTGCTCAGTTGCTCTGTTGCTGAGAAAATAGTGAACATATACAGTAAGAGAATTTTGGCTGGCGTCGGCCATTAAAAAAAGAAAAGAAAAATCTACAACACCTTGCTGTAGTCTCGGTAGCGGCATTCAAAACCGTTTTTGTAATACGGTGAACCACGAAGGACTACATGAAAGTCAATGGAGAATTCTGGAAATTTATTCCTAAAATATACTTCCCGTTGCCTGATGTGAAACATATACCATACTTGGTAAAACACCTCTCTACCTCTCCTCCCTTCTGCACATCTCCACTTCTAACTACAACCTAAGGTCCAGCAACTTCATCAAACTAACCATCCCCAAAGCCTGCACGGTTTCCTGCCCCAACGCGTCTATTCTTTGACTAACGGATTTCCAGTTCCGCGTTCGCGTTCTGCGATCTGATTGGCCACTGACGTTTCTGGTGCGATCTGATTGGCCACTGACGTTTCTGGTGCGATCTGATTGGCCACTGACGTTTCTGGTCATGTGACATGTGCGCCCAATCGCGTGACGCGCCCATTTCCGCCTCGAACAGCAGCAAACTACCTAACGCCTAGTTTATCACTGGTTAAGCTTAGGCGACTCTTTCGAAGTTGGTTAAGGTTACTTAACCGGTGGCAGAACTTGCCGTCACACGATTGGCGCGACCAGAAATGTAAGTGGCCAATCAGAGCGCAGAACGCGAACGCGGAACTGGAAATCCGTTAGTTAAAGAATTCAGGCTGTCCCAACGCCTTACGATTTGCTGCTGCATCTGACTGGAACACTTTACAAAACAACCTTAAACTCACAGCCCTCACATCACTCACACTTTTAAACTAAATCTGCAACAAATCATAACAGACTGTTTCACCTGCTGCCTCCCAATCGCACGCATAGCCCCCTCAGACTCTTCTCTCCTCCCCCTAGGCCCCCTCACCTACCTCCCTCCTTCTCCCCCTTTCTTCTCTCTCTCCCTCTGGTTCTCACTCTCCCTTTCTCTTTTCCCTCTCTCTCTTTCCTTCTCTCTCCCTTATTTATTGTTGTCCATGTATACTATTGCTACTGTCATTTTGTATTTTATTTACTTGTATGCATGTACATAACCTTGTTTTTGTTACAGCCTCCCCCCCCTTCCATCAACATTTTTGATCAGGCTGCTTTTGTACGTAATAATTTCTTCTTAATTGCTTGCCATGGGTAAATAAAGGTAAAATATATATATATATGTATATGTAACGGATGGTATCGTGAAGCGCAGTCAAGAAGGGCTGGGGTGAGTAGCGGTGCTATGGGTTAAACTCACTCTCACATCCTCAAAGACAGATAGACACGTTGCGAAGTAGTGAATTCACCTCTTGGTATAGCGGTCTGTGTTGCTGCCCGCGGTGTGGGAGACCGTGGTTCAACTCCCACTCGGGGCATCGAAGTTTGAGGTGACGTTGTCACAACCGTTACAATGGTGCCGTGACCCGGATGCCTTGGGTGGAGTGGAGTGAGTTTGAGAGGGTGAGTGTAACGGATGGTATCGTGAAGCGCAGTCAAGAAGGGCTGGGGTGAGTAGTGGTGCTATGGGTTAAACTCACTCTCACATCCTCAAAAGACGCATAGACCCATTACTTAGAAGTGAATTCACCTCTTGATATAGCGGTCTGTGTTGTTGCCTGCGACGTGGGAGACCGGGGTTCGACTCCCACTCGGGGCATCGAAGTGCCTTGGGTGGAGTGGAGTGAGTTTGAGGGGGTGAGTGTAACGGATGGTATCGTGAAGCGCAGTCAAGAAGGGCTGGGGTGAGTAGCGGTGCTATGGGTTAAACTCACTCTCACATCCTCAAAGACAGATAGACACGTTGCAAAGTAGTGAATTCACCTCTTGGTATAGCGGTCTGTGTTGCTGCCCGCGGTGTGGGAGACCGTGGTTCAACTCCCACTCGGGGCATCGAAGTTTGAGGTGACGTTGTCACAACCGCTACATATATATATATAACATCCTTGTGCCTCTGTAACCTTCTACACCAAAGCACAGGCTGATCGGCCCTATAGTCACACACCCAGACACACACACCGCCTTCCGCAGACATAACGAGAGAGCCGACCAGAAGACAGCTGAGGCCCAGAGTTCCATCTCTGATTGGCTGTCTTGCCATTTTTCTTTCCATCAAACTTGTATTTGACCTAATGCAAGGGGTTTATCTTATATCATGTCTGCAGGCAGATAGATCCTCTGGGAAAATAACAGCACACTATTATGCCTTGTCTCCACTAGCCAGGGTTTAGCCATGCTGTGGCCTTGTCTCCACTAGACAGGGTTTAGCCGTGCTCTGGCCTGTCTGGCAGACGATGAGCATCTCCGTTGTCTTCAGGACTCTGGCTGAGGCGGCCACCTTTCACAACCTGGCCAGAGCTGGCTGGGACTGTTGTATCGTCGGGGTTTAGCTTGTGTACCACAGTTGGTGGTGTGAATTTTGAACGGTTCATCCAAGGTTCACCGGGTTATTGTCATCTTGCCATGCATTAGGCATCAGGCAAGGTGCAACACGTACATGATGTGGTTATGGCCGGGTCACATTAGGGTAATGGCTGTAAATTATTCATAATAATAATAATAACAATAACAATAATAAATAATACACTTTTCATACAATAATAAAAAGCAGTAAAAAAGACAGGCATAAAATGAGCACAACATTGGCAGATCAAGAGCAATGCGTAAAGTGCAGACATAAAATAAGCATAAAATAGATAGCAGCAAAATAGACAAGATAAGGCATAGAACATTAAATCACATACTTTTTCATATTAGGATTTTCTTAATTCTTATTAGTTCTCTTTGTTTACGGTTTTATTATCACTGACACACATTCTTTTAACTTGAGCTTTTGTCATTTATGATCACATGGGACTCGAACCCACGATGGTCTTGTCACTTTTACCCGTAATTTAACTCAGATCCTTGGTAGGAATCGCTAAGGAAAACACATCATCCTTGAAGACCTGCCAATAATATGGTTCAGCTCCCTTTTGGGTTTTGGGGGATTTCTCCGCGCTCCCTGCTTGAGGTACATTTGGTATGCCGCCTTCGCTCTGCCGCCCCAGCTGTACCGCTCCAGCAGGGGGGGACACGCGGATGGAGCAGCTCAGGTACCCCCCCCCCCCCCCCCCCCCCGCGCGACTGCTGCTGCTGCTGCTTTTTTTTGTCAGTGCCGGGGAAAAGCCGCTCGCGCTGGATGCTGCACTTGGATATTAATGTTCCCGTACTGACGCGTAGCCATAGAATGTTTCCCTTGTATCAAGATACCGCAAGCTATGTATCTTGCCGGATGCTCATTTGAGGCTACTTGGCATTCTGCACGGTTTTCTCACCTCAAGTGAGAAGGGCATTGCGTGTGCGTTCAAGAGGAATGCAACACGCTTGTTTCTACACGTAGAATATCATTTCATGTAATTGTGTAATTGGATGTAGAGCATCCCTCTTATACAAAGGCACACTCTCTGTATTTCAATGTGACATTGCTCAGTATTCTTGCAGAGCTATCCCTTCATGTCTATATATACCCCTGCTTATATGTAATAATACTGTACATACATCAGATTAGCATATCACTCAGTAGCTTCATTATATATATCCCATAGTCACTTGTTTACATTTAATCACACTGTTGTTAATGGACTTTACTGTTACTGTACCTTGCACTACCAGTTAGATGCAGACTTCTTTTCGTTTGTGCTGTACGACTAGTTCAATCTAATCTAGTCTCAAATGGCATTGCATGCATTTAAGGAGGAATGCTACATGCTTGTTGCTACACATAGAGTACTGTTTCGTGTAATTGTAGAATATTACATTTAGAATATTATATTTGAAGGTATGTGGTCCGCATGGTGTTTATTTGAAGGTGCTCATCGTGCAGAGCTTCCAAAGAGGAATGCAAAAGGTTTATTGTTACACATTGATCTTTACACATACTGTAGTCATATATCACCAGTTGACTTGGCATGCAGCTCCGCTATTGATGATTATTAATTGTGTTTTAGCGGGGAGCGAATCATGTTGTTTTGGGGGGGGGGGGGGGGGTAATTGCACTCTCAGCCAAATGTTTAGCATTTGTACTGTGCGAGAGATTTGTTATTATGTTATTTGATACTATCTTGTCTAGCACAGTCTCTGGAGCGTAACAGTAAGAAGCATTTTGTATGAAAGTATTCTGTACTTCTGTATGACAACTATTAAAGAACTTGAACTTGAACTTGAAGAGCGTATACCGCCAAGTACAATTAACGTCACTATAAACGCTTTAATTATTATGTGTTCCCGTCTGAAACGTAGCTCGTAACTCGTTAGTTCTGAGCGGCTGTTCAGAACATGCACCGCTCACCATCAACGAGGCTAGAACTCTGTCAACAGGGCGGTACTGTTCATTCAAGCTGCTCTGCCTCCCGCGGTTCAGTTCATGCCTGCACTGTGCTTCCACACCATGCAGCATTGTCGCAGCGTTTGTTCAAACTCCCGCCTCCACCTCCAGCCTCCACCTCCAGCCTCTGCAACCTCCAGCCTCCGCCTCCAGCCTCCACCTCCACCTCCAGCCTCTGCCTCCACCTGCAACCTCCAGCCTCCACCTCCAGCCTCCACCTCCAGCTTCCGCCTCCAGCTTCCACTTCCACATTCAGCCTCCAGCCTCCACCTCCAGCCTCCACCTGCAGACTCCACCTCCAACCTCCAGCCTACACCTCCAGCCTCCACTTCCAGCCTCCACCTCCAACCTCCAGCCTCCACCTGCAGCCTCCACCTCCAACCTCCAGCCTACACCTCCAGCCTCCACTTCCAGCCTCCACCTCCAGCCTCCACCTCCAGCCTCCACTTCCAGCCTCCACCTCCAACCTCCAGCCTACACCTCCAGCCTCCACCTGCAGCCTCCACCTCCAACCTCCAGCCTACACCTCCAGCCTACACTTCTAGCCTCCACCTCCAGCCTCCACCTCCAACCTCCAGCCTACACCTCCAGCCTACACTTCTAGCCTCCACCTCCAGCCTCCACCTCCAACCTCCAGCCTACACCTCCAGCCTACACTTCTAGCCTCCACCTCCAGCCTCCACCTCCAACCTCCAGCCTCCACCTCCACCTCCAACCTCCAGCCTACACCTCCAGCCTACACTTCTAGCCTCCACCTCCAGCCTCCACCTCCAACCTCCAGCCTCCACCTGCAGCCTCCACCTCCAACCTCCAGCCTACACCTCCAGCCTCCACTTCCAGCCTCCACCTCCAGCCTCCACCTCCAACCTCCAGCCTCCACCTGCAGCCTCCACCTCCAACCTCCAGCCTACACCTCCAGCCTCCACTTCCAGCCTCCACCTCCAACCTCCAGCCTACACCTCCAACCTCCAGCCTCCACCTCCAACCTCCAGCCTCCACCTGCAGCCTCCACCTCCAACCTCCAGCCTACACCTCCAGCCTCCACCTCCAGCCTCCACCTCCAACCTCCAGCCTCCACCTCCAACCTCCAGCCTACACCTCCAGCCTACACTTCTAGCCTCCACCTCCAGCCTCCACCTCCAACCTCCAGCCTCCACCTGCAGCCTCCACCTCCAACCTCCAGCCTACACCTCCAGCCTCCACTTCCAGCCTCCACCTCCAGCCTCCACCTCCAACCTCCAGCCTCCACCTGCAGCCTCCACCTCCAACCTCCAGCCTACACCTCCAGCCTCCACTTCCAGCCTCCACCTCCAACCTCCAGCCTCCACCTCCAGCCTCCACTTCCAGCCTCCACCTCCAACCTCCAGCCTCCACCTGCAGCCTCCACCTCCAGCCTCCACTTCCAGCCTCCACCTCCAGCCTCCACCTCAAACCTCCAGCCTCTGCCTCCAGCCTCCACCTGCAGCCTCCAGCCTCTGCCTCCAGCCTACACCTCCAGCCTCCACCTCCAGCCTCCACCTCCAGCCTCTGCCTCCAGCCTCCAGCCTCCACCTCCAGCCTCCACCTCCAGCCTCCACCTCCAACCTCCAGCGTCCAGCTTCCACCTCAAACCTCCAGCCTCTGCCTCCACCTGCAGCCTCCAGCCTCCACCTCCAGCTTCCACCTCCAGCCTCCAGCCTCCAGCCTCTGCCTCCACCTCCAGCCTCCACCTCCAGCCTCCACCTCCAACCTCCAGCCTCCAGCCTCCACCTCCAACCTCCAGCCTCCAGCTTCCACCTCAAACCTCCAGCCTCTGCCTCCACCTCCACCTGCATCCTCCAGCCTCTGCCTCCAGCCTCCACCTCCAGCTTCCACCTCCAGCCTCCAGCCTCTGCCTCCACCTCCAGCCTCTGCCTTCTGCCTCCACCTCCACCTCCAGCCCCCGCCTGCATCAATCTATCTCATCATCTAGATATGCTCCATGCTGGCTTCACATCTCAGGTGTCAGCGTCACATCACGAAGGCGCGGGCGCAAGCACTTGCGGGTTTCGTGCGAGAACAGCGCGCATGGCCATCCACACCGAGTCCGACTTCAGAGCGGGCGAAAGTGCACGGAGGAATGCCTAGTCTATATGCGAAGTCAGTTCTTGTTTGAAGATTAAAGATTTCCAGTTCCAATGTTCTATTTTGCATCTATAACCAGTTATTATATAATTAAATAGAATGTTAGAATTCATTTTAGAATGATGAAATCAGTGTGACTGTGCTCCTGAAAAAGTATAGTATGGTTTATTTGTATTGGGAAAGATACTGTTGGGGAACGGTGTTGTGGAGGACCCAATAGCAGACAGGACGAGGAGAGAATAGGCAGGACGAGACGGGGTGTAGTAAAAAATAGAGCTCTACTAAAAAACAAGGCAATAAACAAGGATTCTCCAAAAATTAGAGAACAGCAATGCTGGCAGAGAGAGCAATGGTACAAAAACATTAACTGAAACCTCAGCAGAGCTGGCAGGGAAAAAAGGAACAAACTAACTACAAAAACAAAAACTATCAAAAACGAACTGCAAACACGAAAACAAAGATGGTGGAAACAACAAAACACTAACACTAGAAAAACACTTACTGACAAGGCACAGGATACAGAGAGCATGAACAAGCACGAGGAACATCAACATGGAACACTAAATATCAACAGGAACATGGACATCAACCAACGAACCGACAATGGAGTACAGGAAACACACAGCAGATATAGGGAGAACAATTGGGACACAGCAGGGCAATCAGCAAAACGAGAAACACATGGGGGGGAAACCACCTGACAGGATACTAACACAGAAAGGACTGAACACTAGACAAGAGAAACATAACAACAACATACAACAACACAAGGAAACTAACAACTAGGACAGGGGAACATGAAGGGCAAGAGACACAGAGGAACATGGAAACAATAAAGAGCCACCAGTGCACCAGGAGGGTATGCACTGGTGAGGGTAGTAACTGTCCAGCAGAGGGAGGTAGCAGTCTGTGAAAAGGTGGGGGCGAGTGAGGAGTAGGGAGAGGAGTCTGGGCAGGGAACGGTAAACCGTAACAGATACAGACACATTAGCTGGTTGAACAACATCTATATGTGTGGTAATAATGCAGATATTGAGTGTATTTCTGTGAAAATGCGCGTAGCGCACGCCTCTGAATCCAACCAAATTCGATTCCCGCTCACGAGTCGCCCGCACGTGTCCAGTGTGAACATCGACGCATGTTAGCATGGTAGCGAAAGTGAAGCATTGATCGCCCACCCAACTCACGCCTTGCGCCCGCGCCTGGTGGGTTTCGTGCGTAAGGCTCTGCTCATGTGTTTTTTTTTTTTTATTTGCGTTCTCAGACAAATCCGTTGCAGGCTGAGAACATCTTGAGAGCAGAGCCCATACCGCCAAACACAACTGTTATGACCATTTGTCTCTATAAATGGTAAATGGCTGCATTTATATAACAGCTTTTATCCAAAGTGCTTTACAATTTTGTTCCTCACATTCACGCATTCACTCACACACCGACGGCGGAGGCGACCAATCAAGGAGCCGACCGGCTCATCAGGAGCAGTTAGGGGTTAAGTGTCTTTTAAGTTAAGTGCTCAAGGACACTTCGACACGCTGCCCGGGAGGAGCGGGAATCTAACCGGGAACCTTCCGACTACCAGACGACCGCTCTGCCTCCTGAGCCACCGTCGCCTGCTATAACTATAATTGTGTTGACGAGAGAATTATTATGACGAGAGTGTTCCTGGCCGAACTAAGCAGATCTGAGCTGCCGGGCAGAGAGAGGGGGGGGGGGGGGTTAACGCGGTGCTCTTGATGAGGGCACCGCCGCTGAGATAGTAAAGTCTCTCATCTTTTGAAATCCATCCGACCGACTCCAACTTAATGTGAGTAAAGCTCCAGTCCAGCAGACCCAGCAGCGTCCAAAGAAAATCCATTATGCCTGCGAGCACTTTCACAGACAGGCGTGTGTATATCGAGACAGTGTTGCACGGAGACGGGGGACCCAGGATGCCCAGCGAAGAGATTCACCTCGTCCACCGCAGAACAGCGGGTTGCACAGGCGCTCGCTGGGCACGGCGCATCACCGGTGTTCTCTCTCCGCGCGGATCGATGGATCTCCACTGATACGGGGGCTGGAGCCGGGTATCGATCCGCTCTGGCCTCTCTCTTTGTCGCCGGTCATTATGGAGATGCGAGAGTGACCTTTTCAGACGTTGTCGGCAGGGGAAAAGGACACTGGTTTACAGCCGTCAAGAGAAAATGGCGTGTGGGCGTCTCGCTGCGCGAGTTACCGAAGAAACCGGTCGGTGGGGCCGAGACTGATCAATATACAGTATTTTTTTAAAGGTGTTGTAGGCGGTATTGAATAAAAAAAATTGGTCTACAGTACATGTTAAAATAGCTCTACATTCTGACAGCCATCACTGATATAGAGTGTTTGGTCAGTAACATGGGTCTCCCAGTCCTTCCGCTCTGCAGTAGCCATTCATACAACAGAACATTTATTTTCCGGTATCCCTTCCCACTTTATCCAATCAGGAGAGAGGACTCCAAAATGACAAAAGTAAGAAATAAAAATGTATTTTAGACAAATAATGTGCTTGAAACAAGTAAAATAATCTGCCAGTGCAGTAACGTAGAGCTATTTAACACTTATTTTAACAAACTATTACTTAAAAGGAGCACTTGACCAAAAAAACAATGCTGATTTATTTTGCACATAATCTCACACACGTCCAAAAACACTAAACAGTTTTGCTTACATTCATTTAGCTTACTTATTGAGAGTAAATTAGTTTGAATATGGCCACCGGTGATGACATCGGGGACATTGATTCTTTGCAATGTGTTAATTATAGCTCAGTGAAATGATAAGGTAGCAGTCCCTATGAGACAAAGTATTGCTACTTTTTAATCTACATAATTTCATGGTGGTGTAATTAACACAAGGATTCAATGCCCCTGATGACGTGACCATATTCAAACGAATTTACTCTCAATAACTGTAAAACTAAATGAATGTATGCAAAACTGTTTTGGTTGTGTGTGTGTGTGTGTGTGTGTGTGTGTGTGTGTGTGTGTGTGTGTGTGTGTGTGTGTGAGATTATGTGCAAAATAAATCATCATTGTTTTTCAGTGAAGTGCCACTTTAAGTCATAAAACCTTTGTTCGCTTTACAGCACATTTTACGTCCAAATCATCTCAGAAATATGAATAATCTTTGGTATCTTTCATATCAAATAGGTGTGCTAAACCTTCACCACTGCCCTGCAGTCTCTGCTTGTAAATTATCCAGTTTCTCAAGTTGGATTAAACGATTAGATGAAGTGTTTTGTTTCACTTACATGAACTTGCTGATAATTTGACATGAGCTTGAGTCACTTGATGCATTAAACTATGGCATTTTAAACTGAGTTCCATTCATATGTCACATTCAGCACCAGTAAAGCTGATTAGTTTGTGTATTATATTGAAACAGTATTACAGAATGCATTAGGTTGCACTATGCCAATCTGAACCTCTTTATTATTTATTGAACAAAATCACAAAAAATTAAGTTCACTTTTAACACTATGATCGCCGTGGACGAGTTTTCACGTCATTCCTAGCCATGCTCATTCTGCCGAAGACGCCGTAACTCGTCTTTGATGTCAATATTTCAAAAATCTGTCATCGAAATCATATTTCCTTTCCGGAGCCCTGAGACACACTGCAAAGCTCCACTCAACTCTCTCGCGGTTCAAGAGTGCCATCTGGTGGCCGATCGGCAGATCGCCAACCGGAAATTAACCTTTGAACCGGTAGTGCTCATCCATATGTGGTCCGGGCACTCGCTATCGTTAGAGAGACTCCGTATTGACACAGTGAACATCGATCGGTGAAAATAACTCGAAAAAACAACATGATTTGGACGTATATACTATTATACAACCTGGAAATGGATCGGGCATTTCTCCATCCCATAATAGAAAAAATTCTGTTCCACGCTCATCTGCCAGCGGCGCGAGGAAGCCACGGTAAGATTCAGCATTATTTTCTAACGTCTTCTATACTAACTGATCTGATGAACATATGACCCACTCTGGATGAATCATCTAACGCTGCCCACGGAATTATAAACGATCCCCCGCCCATCCGGTCATCATCAGATGATGCGTAGAAACTTCTAGAACCACGTCCAGTTGACATTTTTTATCTCGCACAGATTCCTACCAAACTGTATTTGATCATCAATATAATGCATTTAGGGCTATAAATCACATTCTGAAGAAAGCTGCAGAAAACGATAAAAACATACGTATACTTTAGACCATATTTTAGTATGAATATGTGAATGAAAAAGTTTAACGTTGCTACACCCTTAAAAATACATATAGGACATTGAATGGGCCATAATAATGACAATTTAGCAATAGAATTAAAAAGGTTATAGCCCTGCAAAGAAGGGGAACTTCTCCATAGACAAATAGAGCTGGCGAGGGATGGTAAATTATGAATTTAACCCATGGCGATTAAAGTGTTAAGAAAAGGAAAACGAAAAAATAAATAATAATAAAAAATATATAATAAAACTCCTTTCCTAAGCTATTACTTTATTGATCCCCTTGGGGAAATCCGGCTGTCATAGTAGCATGGAGGAGGGGGGAGGGGAGGTACAGGTATGGGCAGGGTAATAGTAGAACAATATACATATAGGCAATAAATGAATAAAATAATATGAGAAAAATAAACAGTGTAAACAAAGGTGCAGATGAGGGTCTGTATGCCTTATCGGTTATATTGTATGTTACAATAAATTGTAATCTGAATATATATATAGTAAGTGTAAAAGTAAACAGTATACTGTTTATATAGCCCATAGCTTATGTAGACTTTATTTTAATTATTATTTTTTTTCTCACCATCGCACATTGTGCTAACCATTGCACTTCACTGTACAGTTGTATGTGTCTTATTGCAACTGATTGTTGATTGTCACATCCTGGTAGGACGTACACAATCTCGTTGCACTGTCTTGTACTGTGTAATGACAATAAAGTGAATCTAATTAAGCATTACATCACGCGCAGGAGTGGTTTGTGAAAAATAAACCATGCCTAGGGGTGGTCGTTAGACCCCCCTAGGCATGGTTTATTTTTCACAAACCACGACTATAAGTGGTGTAATGCTTTTATACAACTGGCACATTCATCCAACCTTATTGCTATACAATAAACACACATTAATCGAAGATTTATTGAAAAAACCATCCGCCAAAAAAAGTAGTTCCCACAACAACAAAAAAGAGAAGTTGCCTCCATGTGGAAGCAGCTCGGAAGTGCATCCAACGGTTCTCAGTAGGACATCCAACAAACTAACACATCCAACTGTCTCTCAACTAAGACATCCAACAAACTAACACATCCAACTGTCTTTCACCTAGACATCCAACAAACTAACACATCCAACTTTTCTTTAGTTTTTAACCTACTTTCTATAGAATTTCATTCTTAGATGCTTCTATAGAAAGTAGGTAAAACAAATTAAAAAAAGTTTTCTTTGCCCTATAGGGAAAAAAAAGTTTTCTTCGCCCTTTTTTTTTTTTTTTTTTTTTAACCTACTTTCTATAGAAGCAGATTGAAAAGTAGGTAAAAAAAATGCAATCAATTAATCAATCAATCAATTCGCGCGATTTTTATTTTGTTCCACAATGACTCATGACCCATCAATTACATCATCCAACATTGTTTAAGCAACTAAGACATTCGCCGTGACAGAATCATTTTTTATTTAGTTGTTATGACGCTATCAACATATCCATTCAGTCCACCCTCACTTAAAACAGTGCATCTCCCAGCTGCTTCTATAGAAAAAGAAACATTTAAAAAGAATTGCAAATTAATCAATCAATCAATCAATTCGCACGATTTTTATTTTGTTCCACAATGAGTCATGACCCATCAATTACATCATCCAACATTGTGTAAGAGACTAAGACATTCGCTGTGACAGAATCGGTTTTTATTTAGTCGTTATGACGCTATCAACATATCCATTCAGTCTACCCTCACTTAAAACAGCGCATCTCCCAGCTGCTTCTATAGAAAAATTGCAAATTAAAAAAAAAATGCAAATTAATCAATCAATCAATCAATTCGCGCAATTTTTATTTTGTTCCACAATGAGTCATGACCCATCAATTACATCATCCAACATTGTGTAAGAGACTAAGACATTCGCCGTGACAGAATCGGTTTATATTTAGTCGTTATGACGCTATCAACATATCCATTTGTAAAGATTATTGTCCGCCATCTTGTTTTTTCCTAAAAATTCGCACGGCGGAGTGATTGTAATTCGGTTGTGGGCGGGTCCTGGGACCAAGAGCGTGGAATTGTGAAAAATACATACGTGTAAATTGACTGTTTCAGAATCGAGAAATGTGCATGCCGTTGTATAATCTAATCTAATCTATACACAAGGTGCAGTATACACAAGGTACCCTAACTGGCATGATACGTCATACGTTGTAGTCCGTGCAGGTTTTGGTGGTCAGACACACTTAGTGGTCAGACATTCCTAATAGTTTTCGAGTTCTGCAGCCGTTAGTTCTCAAGCTGCTGGCAGCAGTCCATGCCCACGGTTGTGGAGCCTGATGGCCCGCTGGCATGAAGGACTGGCCGATGTGATTAGTGGAGTGGAGGGGGGGTATGAATCTGTGGCTGAACGTGCTCCTCATCTTGGCTAGCTCCTCGTAGAGGGGGTGGGAGGGGTTCTCCAGGATATTGGAGAACTAAAAAAAGTAGTAGTTTGGGCAACATCAGCCATGAGCCCATGCTAACCTACAGTATACCTGCAGCTTCATATGCAGGACTGCAATAGGGAGGTGTAGTGGTTACGTCATTGCTGTTTCGGGCCGGTCCACCATCTTTAAAACGCAATGTATTCCTCCATTGCCCATTTATAAATCGTCTCGTTTAAAACAAATAAAGCATGAACATTTGCATGGTGTACCTTTCTGTGCGTATTCATCCACAATCTATAGCTCAACATGAAAATGTTCATGAGGCAGAATTGTTACAATAGCCGATAATCCATTTTCCCAATGATAAATTCCTATACGGATGGACCCCGCGGGCGGTCCAAAGTGACGTCAGACTACACCTCCCTATACAGACAGCTAACTTACATCAGCCATCAGCAGACGAAAACATCAGCAGATAGGTGATGTGGCTGCTAGCGGCTCAGGTAAGGAGATTCAAGTGAATGTACAAAGGAGGAAGATAAATATCGATTCAAAGTCTTATTTATCATCCTAAACTCTCCCTCCCACAAATCAAAAGATTGCGTGTGTCAGGGGGAATCTGAAAAGGGCTATTGTCAGATATAATGCCAGACCTTGCACTATTATTGAGGATGCTTTGAATGAATGGGGGTCCCTCGCTGCTCGTATTAGAGGCAGAATCAATAAGATAAGGGAAACTCTAAAGTGGGGAACATTTTGCCAAAGGCAACATTGGAGTAAGGGTGTTGTTTGTATTCCGTAGGAAAGAAGGAACTGCCTTTGCAATCAACTCTTTCAAAACATCTTGTGTGTTTGAAAAATGTTCTGCGTGAGCACAAAGGATGGCTTTCATAATTAAAATTATGTTATAGTTATGGTGCCAGCAACACAAAGTAAACACAGAAGTAATAATAACTTAGCAGATATATCATAGGAAAGAATGATCTGTGTGTGTGTGTGTGTGTGTGTGTGTGTGTGTGTGTGTGTGTGTGTGTGTGTGTGTGTGTGTGTGTGTGTGTGTGTGTGTGTGTGTGTGTGTGTGTGTGTGTGTGTGTGTGTGTGTGTGTTTGTGTGGTGTGTATGTGTGTGTGCGCACGCCTGCATGTAGATGCTTGTGTGAATGCACACATGCACTTGACGGCTTCCCATTGTCAGCACACTCCCTCACCCCCCCCCCCATCTCCCCCCCCCCCTCTCTCCCTCTCTCTTGTATTTCTCTCCAAATAACAGTGTGCCAGAAGCACATGGCCGTGGCCTGTCTGTACCGTTCAAATACATTCATTATAATGTGTTGTGTGTGTTTCTGGAGGAGCCCAAATCAAAGGGATCCTGTTGTACAGACACAGCAGGGGGTCTCCGCAGCTTTCAAACACAATGAGCCAGAGAGAGAGAGAGAGAGAGAGAGAGAGAGAGAGAGAGAGAGAGAGAGAGAGAGAGAGAGAGAGAGAGAGAGAGAGAGAGAGAGAGAGAGAGAGAGAGAGAGAGAGAGAGAGAGAGAGAGAGAGAGAGAGAGACAGAAACAGAGAGAGAGACAGAAAGAGAGAGAGAGAGGGAGACAGAGAGACAGCAGAGAGACAGCAGAGAGAGAGAGACAGATACAGAGAGAGAGATTGAAAGTGGGGGTCCAAACATTTCCTGATGAGATGAAAGTACGAGAGTAAATCCTACCCAGAAAGCCCCACACCACCCTGCCCCCCAGTGTACTAATGTTGGTTGCTAGTACAGCTGAAATATTAATGTGTGTTTGTGCGAGGTGGAGGCAGCGAGCGCTTCAGTGCTGCTACGTGCCCCGACTCATTTCTTCCCCGTCTGCAACTAAGAAAAGCCTCACCTTGAATTGTGAACAAGCTACACGACAATGCAAGAGCCTCTTTCAGACAGAAGAGACATTTTATATTACTATTAGTCACTGACAAACCAGACGGAATTATTTCAGATATAAATATATATATATATATATTGGGGGGGGGGGGGGCATTTTCAGGATCTCACCTATGCCCCAACAGACGCCTTCTCTTTTCAATAATAATCTTCTCTCCCGTTCGTCTACACTTCAAATGGCAGCGTGCTTTCTTCTCCTACAGTCGTGCCACTTCTCCAGGCCGCTCTGTTTCCAGCTGCATCCCTCTGAACTTTAATGACTGGGATTTGTACCGGACTCGCGGTTCATCAAAGATGAGCTTAAGTTCTGCTGTGGGTCTTCAAACGACCCAAGGGATGGAGTTCAAAGTGACCCCGGAGGCTCTTTGCCCCTTTCTTCACATTCTGCATAGGAAAAAATGGGAGTGGATTTGAGAGAAAGGAGAAAAGACGGAGGAATAGAGTGTGCTTTGTGATTTCGGACCCTTTGACGGTGTCTTTGAAGCAGCAGCGTTGTACTAAAAGTGCCCCAGAGCAGGGGATCACATGGGGCTTTGTTGTGAATTATTCAGTGGTCATTTGACCTTACAACAAGAAACATTTACATTAGATTAGATTAGATTCAAATGTATTGCCATTATACAGCACAGCCACACTGTTTCAGGGGCGACTTCCCAGATGGTTCTGCCCGGTCAGGTTAGTTAGTTGTGTGATTTAGTCCACAATTCCATAACAAGGTGGGGAGATAACCTAGGGTCCGAATAGTCATTCCTATATACATTGACTCATTCTAGTCCGGACTGGCCACTCCACAGAAACGGCCCTCATTGCGGTCACAGAAAAGCGAAAGGCCTTTCCTCTGTGTCATGGAGACACAAGTGTCATGGAGAGGGACCCTGTCGGCCACCCGCCCCCTGCGGACGGGTGTCCCCCAGGGCTCGGTCCTAGGAGCCTTTCTCTTCTCCCTCTACACTAAATCACTAGGTAACATTATCACGTATCATGACCGCGTCCCCGACCGCCAAGAACCTTGGTGTTGTCCTTGACGACCAGTTGAACTTCTCCGCTCACATCGCAGCGACAACCAGAACCTGCAGATTCCTCCTGAGCAACGTCAGAACGATCCGCCCCTTCCTGACAAAAGAAGCCACCCAACTCCTCGTCCAATCAACAGTCATCTCCTGCCTCAACTACTGCAACACACTGCTTGCTGGCCTCCTGGCCACTGCCACCAAGCCTCTTCAACTCATTCAGAACGCAGCGGCCCGCCTGATCTCAAACCTACCGAAGTCGGCCCATGTCACCCCACTTCTTAGGGACCTGCACTGGCTCCCCATTGCTGCACGAATCTGCTTCAAGGCTCTCGACCTGGCATACCGTGCGGCAAAGGGAACCGCTCCCGCCTACCTCCGGTCACTGGTCTCTAACTACACACCCTCAAGATCCCTATGCTCTGCATCTTCTGGCCGTCTCAGACCCACTCCTATCCGAGCTCCGGGAGGGTCATCAAGGAGAACCTGCCTTTTCTCAGTACTTGCCCCACAATGGTGGAAAAACTACCCACTCCAGTTAGGACAGCCGAAACCCGTCCAATCTTCCGCCGTCGACTAAAGATGCACTTCTTCAACCATTACCTAAAAAATAAATAAATAAATGTTTAAATAAAAATCTAACTCCAACTAACCTTAATGTCATGCACTTGTCCTAATAAACTAACCTACACTGTAGCACTCAACACTTTGATGAACATTGTTACTCAGCTGATAGAGTTGCGCCCTTCCTGATGACTTATTGTACAGAACTTGTAAGTCGCTTTGGATAAAAGCGTCAGCTAAATGACTAAATGTAAATGTAATAGTGAAAATCTAGGGACCCCCTGGAATCCTTTCAAAGACCCTCAGGGGTCCCCCAATCCCTAGTTGAGCACCGCTGGTGTAGGAGAGTGAGTGGGAACAGAAGGAGATGGGTGTGGAATCTTTTGCTGACCCTGCTGTGGGTGTTGTGAGCCTAATTCAGTGGAATATCTGTCATCGGTTTCCACAGGAGATCTACACTTAGTGTCTCAGGAGATAGAGCAGTTGTCTGGTAATCGTAAGGTTACCGGTTCCATTCCCGCTCTTCCCAGGCAGCGTGTCGAAGTGTTCTTGAGCAAGACACTTAACCCCTAATTGCTCCCGATGAGCGGGTCGGCACCTTGCATGGCCGCCTCCGCCCTCGGTGTGTGAACGTGTGAGTGAATGGGTGAATGTGAGGACGAAAAATTGTAAAGCGCTTTGGATAAAAATGCTCTATAAATGTACCATTTACATCAGATGCTGTGTTGGCAAAAGTCTTGCAGCCTTTTCAAAAGGTCTGCTACGCCACACAGTTATCGATAGGCTTTTACACTATGATGGATTAACACATTTGGGGTGTAGTCACAGTACGGCCCACCATTGTAGGTGATCTTCTGCTAACACCTGAGTAATGTCTGATAGCACCTGCGGCTAATGTCTGCTAACACCTGCGGCTAATGTCTGCTAACACCTGAGGCTAATGTCTGCTAACACCTGAGGCTAATGTCTGCTAACACCTGAGGCTAATGTCTGCTAACACCTGAGGCTAATGTCTGCTAACACCTGAGGCTAATGTCTGCTAACACCTGAGGCTAATGTCTGCTAACACCTGAGGCTAATGTCTGCTAACACCTGAGGCTAATGTCTGCTAACACCTGAGGCTAATGTCTGCTAACCCCTGAGGCTAATGTCTGCGTGTTCTGCCCTCGGCGGTTCCACCTCGTGTTCTCCAGAGAACGTCCTTGTGTTCTCCTTAGAACGCCGTGGTCGAGGGTCAACACAGGTCAACGCCTACTTGCTCTGACAATAAGTTTGACAGTTTTTTTGTTTTACAACTGAGCCGTCTGAGAATATGAGCGAACCGTTGCTGCGGACTGACGCCACGCTGAGCTGCGTCTCGTGAAGTTGTTTACGGGTGAATTAATCATGGATTATTAGGGGTGGTAATTTAGAGACAATTTGTACACATCTCCCCTTTTCCCACTTTTAGCTTTCAAAGAGCACGTTCTTCCACCCGACGGGACCGGTACCGGTCCCGAAATGACATCTGGTCATAAATCAATATTTTTTAGACTGTTGTATAAAAGTAGCGATTTTTATTTCAAACGTATTCATGTATAAACATCATAAACATGTCATAACAGCATGTAGAATGTATACTATCATCAATACAATACAAATATGTTAGTTTAGCAATAGGTTAAAAGTGTCATTAGATAGATTTAACTTTTCGATTTGGTCAATTCTATTTCACGAGGGCGACCATTTTGGATATTTTGAACCATGGGAATTGTAGTCTTTTTCTGGCCATTTTGTAGAGGACATGCATAGCTCTGGATCTGCGTCGGAACTTTTCAAAACTACACTTCCTGAAAGGATCTATGGGGTTCAAGGTTCAGAGTTCTGTATGAATAATAAGCCACAAAAGATAAAGTTTTTGACAAAAATGTAAAGGCTAGTTAGTTTCTCTTCCCTATTGTTAACATATAGGAACAATTAGATCTGAAATTTGTTTCAAAACGGTTGCACTGTGGGGAAAATAAAATAGTACAGTAGATTACAGTAGATTTCATTATCTGTTCTTATGCACGCCTCGTGATACTAAATCCAAATTGAACTTGGCCATTTGAAAGATAATATATGTATATATATATATAAATGTGCGAATTGGCTATAATAGGGTAATTTATAAGCCTCCTATTCTATATTCTATAATAATATTTCAAATTGCATTGGTCCGGATGGGAGAATTCAGTACTGTGTCTACAGAACCTTCTGTTTAATGATCTCCCTTTTGTACACATGATCTCAAGAAGGTACTGAACGAGGTCAGTGGCAGTTTTTTATGTTTGGTCATTATTAGCATGGTGTTATTCACTGTCAAAGATGCAAAGAAAAATCATAATTCATATTCTCCTTTGTTTCATCACAATTTAAGCAAGCCTAGTAATAGACACAATATTTCTTTGACAAGAATATGCAAATGGACCTTGTAGAAGTGGAGCAATATTCCATTTACCTAGGTATATATTTTAGGCGTATCTTCAGAAAAGATTCCACAGGTGGAAGAGGTTAAAAATGTTATTATAATATTTATTCCCTTCTGCGTAATATCCTTAAAACGAATGCATTAACCAACCATGTGGGACGGTTTTGTAAATAATATGTAAATTAAAGTTGCTTTAAGTATGATTTTCATTCACTGTGTAGACAAGCTCGATTACGTCCGACGACCACTGTCCTCGTTCCATCGGCCTGATCAGAGACGGTGGCTGTGTGAAATGACGACCGTTCACATTTGAACCGGTACCAGTACCTGGAAATCGGTATCGATACCCACCGGTACCTTTTTTCGGTACTTAACTCTCTCTGTAATAACAAAAAAATTATTTCAGTTGTCCATTTTTTTTAAGCTCCTCAATTTTAACATTGTTATTTTTGTTGTAACACACCACACAAAATAAATCACATGATCATGTATTGTGTTTTTAAATGTTTAAATATCAACATTATCTAACCATCCTCAGTAAATATTAACTCCTCTGACCTCGTCTGGTCTTTCCAAAGACCCCAGTTGTTCTGAAGGATCAGATTAAACCGAATATATATATTCATTTATATATATATATTTAATTGTATTTGTATATCCCCTGATATCCCCTGATATCCCTTGTATATTCCTTGTACAATATGCATTGAATATCCCTTCTAGTCTACTGAACATCCCATAATAGTCTCCATTCTACCATTGGACGAGACCTTGGTGCCAGGTCGCCATACCCCTCAGACCAGGTTCAATCGTACCGCTCAACATGTATGGACAAGTCCTAGTTCCGCGTAGGAATATGTCTACCGCACCACTAATGGTACTATTTGTTCATAGTGCGTATATATACTGCGCTATTAAAGTAGAGCTTTCTTTTAGTCCAGTTCCTTACCCTCCAACAGAGTGACAGACGCAAAAGCCTCCCCGCGAACCACTTGTGGGCAGTAAGGCCAATTCGGCCCAGTATCGGCATTGAGACATCGTGTATATTAATATTTGAATAGTCATATTTGGCACTATATCGTCGAGTTGGACGTATTCTATTAAGCTAATAATAGTCTATTCATATGTAGTGCCTCGTGCGGTAAGAGTTCTATAGTAATCAGCACCCCCATCGTTTCGGGCATCAGCTGGACGCTTATCCAGGGTGGTTGACCCCACGTGAAGCTGCACCCGAGGAGCTCCAGGCCAAAGAGCGAGTGGACCTGTATATTGGATTATTCTACCAACGCCGGCTAGCCTTCCCCGGCTTGGATTATGCTTTGAGTACTTTGATTATTCTATGGATAAAGGCCAACACTGCGGTGTGTTGGAAATACCCCCCCCGGAGAGGACGACAGGTGAGAAGACGCTCTACACGACGAGGTCGCCTCACGTCTCTCCATCGTGGACCGGAGGACGCCGGCCACAGAGAGTCCAACTGCTTTCATCTGTGGATCGAGGATCGCTGGGCACCGGGTCGCACGACTGTGGGCTCTCCCAGGATACCCTCGGCCAGACGGGATACAGCCAGACTCTACCCCCCCCCTCCAGCTGTCCTACAAGCAGTCGGAACCTTCCCCTAGTGTATCCAGCTATATAATCATTCAAGTATCATTGCTATTGTTCCCTAAATATTCCAGGTTGTATATTTGCTTCCTGCGCAATCAGAGATTGGACATTCGATATTGATCTACCTACGAATACTCATTTGCCATAAAAGTGCATACTATTTCAAATCATAAATGTAATTAAGTGATCGTTGTACATACCTTTTGCTATGTATTATTATTAAACGCAGACTTTCGACTTGGTACATTTGTGTTGGATCCGTTTCATCAGGTGGGAGTGTTTATCATAATTATTTATACCTAGTACTGGGTGGCCAGAGTCTAAAGTACAAGAGGTAGTGGTAGTAAGTATCATATCTAACAATACAGTCAGGGAATTGTACCCCTCAGTTACACCAGTAATATATATATTTGTGGAAAAGGCTCCCTCTTTTCTAGTAATATTACACTCTTATACTAAACATGTAAAGGTACCGAAATTTGGTACCGATTGATCCAGCGTGAATCGGTACTCGGTAGTACCGATGTAATTCGGGTCGGTACCCTATGTATTACGTGGTTATTCTGTGTCAACCAAGTATGTGGTTGAGTCGACGCAGACCTTATTCTAAATCATTTAAAATCTTAAGTGGAATTCCACCGCAAGTAAACATGAAATTAATCGTCCAGATTGAGGCACGGCTGAATAATTCTCTCTGTGCCGCTGGTCTCTGCTCTGGGAGCTCATTTGGTGGAGCCAGACGTCATAATGCTGCTTAGCTCTACCCTCGCTCGATTTCAGAGCTACCATGGGTGGGTAATTAAAATGTCCTGATACCTCACTTGTCTCTCTCGATCAGCCTCCCACTCACTTTCTCTCTTTTGCCAGGTAACAGAGTAACCAGAAATAAATGCTCACCCTCCACTCCTTGTGTGTGTTTGGTAGGATTGGCAACCTTTGCTTGGCATTGCCTCTTTGCACTGCTGCGGTCAGCCAAGCGCTACCGGAGTCTCATGGCCTGTACAGTGAGACTCAGAAGGAGTTTCTATCCCCAGGCCATCAGCTCACTGTGGACTCAATGTAACACTAACCCATCCATCTACATTCATTGCACACACATCCACACGCACACACTCACTCACTTTAAACACTCACCCCTAACATTCACTTTAGACAGTTAAACACTTTTAACACTACACCATATTTGATATATGTATTATAAAAGATTTGCACTACATCCATACCTCATTTAGCATTTAAATTTTTTTTGTACCTCATTGTTTGCATTTGTACTTTATTTGTACTTTAGGTTGTACTTCAGTTTGTATATTGTATATTGTATAGTGTTTGGACTTATACTATATACTATATTTTTTACTGTATGAAGCACATTCTCAGGAGGCTCATACAGAACCAAGCATTTCACTGTAATGTACATGCACTTTATGCACTTTATACGTGACAAATAAAACAAAACTTGAACTTGAACTTGTCTGACACCCACAGCTTCCGTGTGGCGTGTAGCCGGAGCAGGCGCAGCAGTTCGGGGCTCTATCTCTGGCCTGACGATTATGTACAGAGTTCAAGTTCAAGTTTTCAAGTTTTGTTTTATTTGTCACGTATAAAGTACATGTACATTACAGTGAAATGCTTGGTTCTGTATGGGCCCCCTGAGAATGTGCTGCATACAGTAAAAAGAAGTAAAAAGAATAAAGCAACACAACAAAATCACACAACCAACCACTATACAAAATATACAATATACAATATACAATTCAATATACAATATACAAACTAAAGTACAACCTAAAGTACAAAATGAGGTACAAAATTGCTAAAATTATGTAATAAATACACAAATGATGGTGTAGCGTA
The DNA here is from genome assembly GCF_963971535.1 of Notolepis coatsorum. Taxonomy (NCBI): domain Eukaryota; kingdom Metazoa; phylum Chordata; class Actinopteri; order Aulopiformes; family Paralepididae; genus Notolepis; species Notolepis coatsorum. The sequence continues at coordinate 241,907,516 of NC_140165.1, forward strand.
GAGCTGGCTGTGAGCTCGTTTCACTCCGCAGTAAAGCAAGCGCTCTACAAACACAACAGAGACGCAGAGCGCGAATCCTCTATAATGCAACTTTAAACAGATTTGGAACATGGAGTGTCAATGTATACAGTGGAGAATACAATGGAGCTGTTTTACTTATTCACACCGAAGATGTACACTTCTGAAGGCTCTGACTGTTCCCCCCGTCAGCAGCTGCCTCTCATGTCGCAAGCGCGCCAGTATGACTGACATGCCGCACGGCAACAGCGTGATTTAATCCGAGCCCGCGCGGTCGGCCCTTTTACAAAACTCCACACTCCAGCCGAGATTAGATGTGTACATTACATTTCTGACACCTCCTCGCACCGGGGAGAGGGGGGGAGAGAGGGAGAGAGGGGGGTCGTTCCGTTTGGTTTGAGATACTACATTGTATAAACGTGTACCCCTCCCTCTTAGATCCGACTGCCAGTGTGTGTGATGTCTATAAAAGCTCCGGGCCGTGGCCTGGGTGTCTGTTGGAGATGATGAGGGCTCGGCGGGGGAATGGGCTGCGATAAAGCCTGATTGTTTGAAGCAGATTGCTATTAGCCGGCGGAGAGTGGCAGCCATTAGGGCGGAAATGAAGCATTGTTAAAGAAACACGAGAGGTTTCTGGATGACGGGGTCCCAGAGGGCCCCCCCCCCCCCCCCCCCCGGTCGGCTCTCACAGGTGCGATTGGGAGGGGAGGACGCGTTCGCCCCGCCAGACGAGTTATATTGGCTCGTCAAACTTGCTCAGGAAAGGATATTAAGTCTCATTAAAATGTGGGAAATTAGCAATTTATGGGAAGTGTTTGGGTTGTGCCGCGTTTCCTAAGTGGTCCTCGGTGCCGCTACGACTGAACCATGTTTACAACTGAACCACGTTAGAACTGAACCACGGTACAACTGAACCACGCTACGACTGAACCATGTTTACAACTGAACCACGTTAGAACTGAACCACCGTACAACTGAACCACGGTACAACTGAACCACGTCACAATTGAACCACGCTACAACTGAACCACGCTACAACTGAACCACGCTACAACTGAACCACGCTACAATTGAACCATGCTACAACTGAACCACGCTACAACTGAACCACGGTACAACTGAACCACGCTACAACTGAACCACGCTACAACTGAACCACGTTACAACTGAACCAGGTTACAACTGAACCACGCTACAATTGAACCACGTTACAACTGAACCTTGCTACAACTGAACCACGCTACAACTGAACCACGTTACAACTGAACCAGGTTACAACTGAACCACGCTACAACTGAACCACGTTACAACTGAACCAGGTTACAACTGAACCACGCTACAATTGAACCACGTTACAACTGAACCACGTCACAACTGAACCACGCTACAACTGAACCAGGTTACAACTGAACCATGGTACAACTGAACCATGCTACAACTGAACCAGGTTACAACTGAACCATGCTACAACTGAGCCACGCTACAACTGAACCAGGTTACAACTGAACCAGGTTACAACTGAACCACGCTACAACTGAACCACGCTACAACTGAACCACGCTACAACTGAACCACGCTACAACTGAACCATGTTATAACTTAACCACGCTACAACTGAACCATGTTATAACTGAACCACTTTATAACTGAACCACGTTACAACTGAACCACGCTACAACTGAACCATGTTACAACTGACCCCCGTTACAACTGAACCACGCTACAACTGAACCACAACTGAACCACGTCATACAGCACCTAGAAGCACTGAGGGGAACGCAGCTGAATATCAACAGTTATCCCTTCTGTGTCCTTGGACAGTGAGGGTTGCTTATATGGCTACTTTTATGGCTACTTATAGGGGTGCTTATAGGGGTGCTTATGGGTGCTTACATGGGTGCTTACATGGTTACTTACATGGGTGCGTAAACTGCGTATATGGATACTTATAGGGGTCCTTATATGGGTACTGATAGGGGTACTTATAGGGGTGCTCATATGGCTACTTGTATGGCTACTTACTTATAGGGGTGCTTATGGGTTCTTACAGGGGTACTTATAGGAGTGCTTATATGGGTACTTATAGGGGTGCTTATATGGGTACTTATAGGGGTACTTATAGGGGTGCTTATATGGGTGCTTATATGGGTACTTATAGGGGTGCTTATAGGGGTGCTTATATGGGTACTTATAGGGGTGCTTATAGGGGTACTTATAGGGGTACTTATAGGGGTGCTTATATGGGTGATTATATGGGTACTTTTAGGGGTGCTTATAGGGGTGCTTATATGGGTACTTATAGGGGTGCTTATAAGGGTACTTATAGGGGTGCTTATACGGGTGCTTATATGGGTACTTATAGGGGTGCTTATAGGGGTGCTTATAGGGGTACTTATAGGGGTGCTTATAGGGGTACTTATAGAGGTGCTTATAGGGGTGCTTATAGGGGTACTTATAGGGGTGCTTATAGGGGTACTTATAGGGGTGCTTATAGGGGTGCTTATAGGGGTACTTATAGGGGTACTTATAGGGGTGCTTATATGGGTTATTTTATGGGTACTAAAAAGATATGCACACACACACATGCACACACAGGGGCGACAACGGCTCAGTAGGTTTGTCGGTAATCGGAAGGTTCCCGGTTAGATTCCGGCTCCTCCCGGGCAGAGTGTCAAAGTGTCCTTGAGCAAGACACTTAATTCCTAATTGCTCCTGATGAGCAGGTTGGCACCGTGCATGGTCGCCTCTGCCGTCTGTGTGTGAATGTGTGAGTGAATGGGTAAATGTGAGGCATAAATTGTAAAGCGCTTTCGATAAAAGCGCTATATAAATGCAGTCCATTTACACACGCATGCACACACACACACACATGCACGTATGCGCACACACTCCCATTACACTATTCAGGATAATAATAGTTCATATCCCAGTCAAGGTCTTCTTCAGGATAAACTTGTTTATAGGCGTCTTTATTAGTCTGTGTGTCCACTCCAGACACATTCAGTCATTACTGTCTCCCATATAAGAACAAGAGCATTGCCACTTATGTACTGTGTATATAAATGTGTAGAGTGGTTGGGGGACAGATAATGGAGGCGCTGAATATCCAGGATGAGCAGCTCTGTAACTCTGAGTTCTCTTGGATGTGAGAGACAAATATTACATGAGTCCACAGAGTCAGTCTCGCCCCTTCGCCATCAGTGGAGCAGCTTCTGGCTGTACATATGACATAAATAACAGATAATGTTACCGCTAAATAAACTAAATAAACCCACATATACTGTATAATGGAGTTGGGTATTGCACCAAAATAAGTCTGCAGCATTGTGATATTCCAGAGCGGCTGTTCCTCAAAGTGCTCCAGGGGCCTTAGAGTGTCCCTGCGGGTCCCCAGCCAAACAAGGAATAGTTATTATTCTTTCTTATTTTATTCAATAGAAGTTATCCCAATGCCTGTTCTTATCATACGTTATCTTCTCTATTTTTATCAGATTAGATTCAAATGTATTGTCATCATACAGCACAAGTAGAGTACAACGGAAATAAGTTTGGCATCCAACCAGAGTGCAAATGTAACAGTAAAGTGCAATAGTAATATATAATGTACATGTGATTAGAATCAGAATCAGAAAGGTCTTTATTGCCAAGTAGTTTAAACATACAAGGAACTTGACAATTAAGGTGGAATAAAATATGAGGTAGAATAAAATGAAATGGAATATAAACTAAATTGAAATAGAATATAATTAAACTGGATTATAAATGAGTACTCCTGAGTAACAATGCTAATCAGATGTATGTACAGTGTTATAGTATTATTATGCACAGTGATACAGGTATAAAGACACTATGGTAGTAAGTTATACTGGCCAGCAGCGTAACTAGTAAGAGTATAAGGGATATATACAGATATGTAAAAATGATTATATGCAGGTATGTACACTACAGACAGATATATATATATATATATATATATATATATATATATATATATATATATATATATATATATATATATATATATATATATATATATATATATATATATATATATATATATATATATATATATATATATACACACATCATTATTGTACATGGCTATCATACCGAGTTATATGGGTAGACTATAGGTTGAGGTAGGTAGTTATGATTACAGTGTACGGCAGTTGTAAACGGTAAATGGTAAATGGCTGCATATAGCGCTTTTATCCAAAACGCTTTACAATTTGTTCCTCCCAAAATAGAATAATTTCAGGTAATTAACATTACATATCTCTTGTTGTGGAATTAACACAACATTATGCATACTTTTGACAATAAATAAAATCAGAATTTGTTCTTACTTGCTTGCCTGGGTAAATAAAGGTTATAGAAATGTAAAAGAAAAAAAAGAAAAGAAAAGAAAAAATATATTTTTGAAAACCGATACCGATATTTTCCGATATCACATTTTAATGCCGATATCGGCCGATAATATTGGTAGGCCGATAATATCGGACATCCCTACCGGGAATCGAACCGGGAACCTCCGGATTACCGGACGACTGCTGTCCCCCTGTTGTAGACAGTGAGGGCAGTAGGGGGAGCATGTCTATGTTCCCCGGGTCCTATGTTCCCCGGGTTCTATGTTCCCCGGGTTCTATGTTCCCCGCTTTGATTGATTGATTGATTGAAAATTTTAGACCACCAGCCCTGATTCCAAACTCTAACCTTAACCAGTTCGAAAGAGGGCCTAAGCTTAACCGTTCGAAACAAGGCTGACATTAATAATTAATAAAATAATAAAAATTAATAAAATTTTCAATCTATTAATCAATCAAAGCAGGGGACATAGAACCCGGGGAACATAGGACCCGGGGAACATAGGGATGATCCCGCAGTGGGCAGGTATAAATTGAGTATAGGCAACATAGTTCAGAGTTCGTACAGTATGGGTAACAGAGCCTAGAGTATAGGCAATGACCCCCACCTACAGTACAGTTTGGGAATTCTGGATATGTCTTAACAAAAAGATTTTCACAGACGTGGTTCAAATGGTGGTTTGTGGCCCAATGTGTGTCCATAGACCTCTGCCATGTGTGGTATTCCCAGGTCCTCACGCCACTCCAGGATCACCTGCAGCTATAGGAAGAATGAATGTGTTATTAATAGATGGCTCCCAGCTCTTTCTGCCATGTGTGTCACTGTCTTGCCGGCTCTTTGACTTGAACAAGATCTTCTAATATGGATGTATCTGCTCAGGTAGCTTAGCATCGCGGCTTCAGGCGACCGGAGTCAGTAGGTTCTCATCATTTAGTGTTTAGTAACGTGCCTCTTGAAATTAGGCTAGTTATTAACAAAATATATAATTCTCCAGTAAAATGTCACTTTACCTCTCGCCCTGAATGCAGCTTAATGGACAAACAATGCTGGTAAACGGGAACGGAAATCGTTGTTGATATTTCCATAGACAGAAAGATGACGACAATGCATACAGTATGTGGTCTATTTGGGGGTCCTTGATGTGAGAAGGTGTGGGAACATCACTGTGTACATGAATGTCTCATCCACATCACTGAGAACATGTGCTTAAAATATCATGATTTCTCCTCTTTAATTAATTAATTAATTAATTAGTAAATAAATCAATTAATGAATTGATTAATTAATTCAGTTATTGTGATATGAACTCTTTGTGTGTGTGTGTGTGTGTGTGTGTGTGTGTGTGTGTGTGTGTGTGTCTCGCCGGGATCACCACCTTATTGTGGTGAGGCACTTTGCGTGTCTCCATGACCCCTAGAGCTATGTCGGCGGGAGTCTCGCACTCCTGGCAGGGCCACCCAAGCCGAACAGGTCGAAGGGTAGAGGCCAGACTAAGAGTGATCCCAAAACACCTCAACGGCGGAGCAGGCGGAAGATGGTGGATGTGAGAACCACCACAACGGCTGCAAAGGCGGAGGAAGGGACCCCCATTGCCACATGGGTAAACCCGGGGCGGGTATAGTGGCTAGGGGAGTAAACCCTGAGGAAAAATCTGCCCTGGGGACGGGCACAGGCGGAGTCCAACAGACCGGACCACCGGCAGCCCCCTGCAACTCCTGCCAGACGAAGGTCGTCATGGGTTCTCTCATGCCACTGGAGGTTAATCTGCAAGGAGTGAAGATGGTGGGAGTGAGGACTGCACAGCCACACCCTCACCTTAATCCTTACCTATGTGCAAGCTTCTTGCCCATCCTCCCCCGCCCCCCCCCTTAAAAAAGTCCTGTGGCGTTGTGGAATGGCGGTAGGTACAGGCCAAGGATGTGGCTGGGAGTGTCTAGCCAAACCATGCACACAGGCGACAATGGAGTGATGGTCGTTGAGACTGCGGGATGGAGCAGCGCATCGCTTCGGCAGCTTCCATTGTGACTGAGCAGCCCCACACTGCTCACCCCTGAGATGGGGAAGGACCTAGAAAAGGTGGTCCAAACATTGTCTGCTCTTCTACTCCGGGCGGTATACGGCAACCGTCGGAGCATCCCCTTTTGCGGTCGAAAAACTAAAATATTAAGAAATAAGCCTTTATGTATTGCTTCGTGGAATGTTCGCACACTGCTGGACCTGGCTGAAACACCTGACAGGCCACACCGCAGGACAGCACTCGTGGCCCTGGAACTCGCAAGGTATAACATCGACATTGCAGCTCTCAGCGAGACTAGACTACATGGAGAGGACTCCCTGACAGAGGTTGGTGCAGGATACACCTTCTTCTGGAAGGGGGTCCCTGAAGGCACTCGCCGCATCCATGGAGTAGGCTTCGCTGTGAAGTCCCAACTGCTGCAACGCATCCCAGAGTCCCCCATCGGTGTTAGCGAACGCTTAATGACATGGCGCATCCCCCTTGCAAAGGGACGCTTCGCCACTCTCCTTAGTGCTTATGCACCAACTTTAGATGCTGAGTTCAACATCAAAGAGGATTTCTACCGAGCCCTCGACTCAATATTACAGAAAACTCCAGCTACGGACAAGCTCATATTAATGGGAGACTTCAATGCTAGAGTGGGCACGGAGCACCTGGTATGGGACAGAGTTATTGGCCGACATGGAGTAGGGAAGATAAATGACAACGGGCTTCGGCTCCTCTCCCTCTGTGCAGAACACCACCTGGTCATAACCAACACCATCTTCCAGATGAAGAACAGGTTCAAAACCACCTGGCAGCACCCCCGCTCTAAACACTGGCATCTCCTGGACTATGTGATTGTACGCCAAAAAGACCGACAGGACGTCCTTACCACCCGAGTCATGCGTGGAGCCGAGTGTTGGACTGATCACCTCATGGTCAGATCCAAACTCCTCATGAGTATCCAACCCCGTGGACCGAGGGTAGCACCTAATACGAAACTAAATTCTGCAGCACTGAACACCCCCACCTCAAAAAACCACCTCCGACAGCTCCTTGCTGAAAACCTCAATAAGATCCCGGAGGAATCAGCTGACTGGCCAGCTCTGCGCCAGGCTATCCACAGCGCAGCCTCTGAGGCACTTGGCCAGACGAGGAAACGACACCAGGACTGGTTTGATTGTAACTCAGCCAAGATACAGTCCCTGCTAAAAACCAAGCATGAAGCCCACAAAGCCCTCCTGTCCTGCCCTGGTTCTCCCACCCTGAAAGCTGCCTTTGCTGCAGCAAGAACAGCAACCCAGCGAGCCCTCCGGACTATGGAGGATGCCTGGTGGATACAGAAGGCGAAGGAGATCCAAAGCCTGGCAGACTGCCACAACATCCAGGGCTTTTACGATGCCATCAAAGCACTGCATGGCCCCAGGAAGCGGGCGACTGCTCCAGTTCGATCAGTCGACGGTTCTAAACTCTTTAAGGACCGACATGAGATTCTCACCCGCTGGGCAAACCACTTTGAGTCTTTACTCAATCACACCAACCCCACTGACCCACATATCCTGGATAATCTCCCAGACATGCCACCAGTCATGCACCTGGACACCCCACCACACTTCTCTGAGACCAGTCAAGCCATTGCGGGTCTAAAGAACAATAAAAGCCCTGGACCCGATGGCATCCCAGCAGAGGTTTTCAAACACGGAGGGTACCTCCTCACGCGCCGTCTGCACCTCCTGATCTGCAACATCTGGGAACATGAGACCCTCCCACAGGACTGGAAGGATGCAAACATTGTGGTCATCTACAAGCAGAAAGGGGACAGAGCAGTCTGCGGAAACAGCCGAGGAATCTCTCTCCTCTCCATCGCAGGGAAAGTGCTGGCGAAGATCATGCTGAACAGGCTGGTGGAAAACATCTCTGAAGCTGCACTTCCGGAAACTCAATGTGGCTTTCGGAAGACCAGATCCACCACCGACATGGTCTTTGTCCTGAGGCAGCTGCTAGAGAAGAGCAGAGAGCATCGCAAGGATCTTTACATAGCCTTCATAGACCTAAGCAAAGCCTTTGACACCATCAGCCGTGAGCTGCTCTGGAAACACCTCAACAAACTTGGGGTACCACCCAAGTTTCTCTCCATCCTTCAGCAGCTGCATGACGGGATGCAAGCCAGAGTCCAGACGGGTGAACTCCAGTCAGAATCCTTTAAGGTTAATGTTGGGGTGAAGCAGGGCTGTGTCTTGGCTCCGGTGCTCTTTAATCTCCTCCTCTCTGCCGTCACCTGCCTCTTCCGCCGAGCCATGGGACATGAAGACGGTGTCCATGTGGAATACCGCCTTGATGGTAGCCTCTTCAACATCCGCCGGCTCCAGGCACACACAAAGACAAAATCCTGCCAAGTATGTGAGCTACAGTACGCTGATGACTGTGCCATCTTAGCTCACAGTCCAGAGTCTATGCAGCATGCTCTCGACACCATATCCAGCCTGTACCAATCCTTCGGTCTCCAGGTCAACATACAAAAAACCGAAGTCATGTCCCAACTCACTTCCCGAACCTCTACACCTCCCAGTTTTCACATAAACGGTGTTCCACTCAAAACAGTGGATCATTTCACCTACCTCGGCTCCACTCTGTCCTCATGCTGCTCCCTTGACGCGGAGATACACACACGTATCAATAAAGCGGCATCATCCTTTGGACGCCTACGCAGCAGGGTTTTTGAAAACCGAAACCTGAAGATCAGCACCAAGGTTGCCGTTTACAACGCAGTATGTCTCTCCACTCTGCTCTATGGAGCAGAATCCTGGACCCCATACCGCCGGCACATCACCAACCTGGACGCTTTCCACATCCGTTGCCTCCAAAGGATCCTCGGCCTGACCTGGGAAGATCGAGTCCCCCACACAGACATCCTCAACAACACCAACTCAATCTGTATGGCCGCAGCTGTGGCCAAAAAACATCTTCGTTGGATAGGGCACACCATACGTATGCCTGACCACCGCCTGCCCCGCCAAGTCCTCTATGGCCAACTGAGAGGAGCAAAGCGGGCTGCTGGAGGCCAAAAGAGACGCTTTAAGGACTACACCAGGGACCTCCTAAAGTGTGCAAACATCACGCAGCTTGAAACTCTGGCACTCGACAGATCAGCCTGGCAAGTCACTTGTGCCACTGCAGTTTCCCAAATACACCAAACGAACCAAGACCGAAGATCTGAGAGGCGCATGCAACGACACCAGCGGGCGGCTGGCATCCCCCAGGTATCTGGCTTCCCTTGCGCCATCTGTGGACGGGTGTGCGGCTCAAGGATCGGACTCAACGCCCACGAGAAGTGGCACCAGCGGCAGCGTCGCTAACTCCCCCCCCCCACCCCCTCCTCTCCCCATCCCTGGAGCAAGCGTCATCATCGAACACGATGGACAGCTAAGAGTGTGTGTGTGTGTGTGTGTGTGTGTGTGTGTGTGTGTGTGTGTGTGTGTGTGTGTGTGTGTGTGTGTGTGTGTGTGTGTGTGTGTGTGTAAGATATGATAAGATAAGATAAGATAAGATAAGGTATTCCTTTATTAATCCCCTTGGTTAAAATCTGGCATCATAGCAGCATGGGGGAGGGGGGAGGGGAGGTACAGGTATGGGCAGGGTAATGGTAGAAACTGTACTTCCTAAGAAGGCTGAGAAAAGTTGGCATACCACCCAAAATTCTCAGCAACTTCTATAGAAGTACGGTTGAGTGTCCTTACCAGCTCAATCACAGTCTGGTATGGAAACTGCACTGCTAAGGAGAGGAAGGCACTCCAGCGAGTGATTAAAACAGCTCAGTACATCTCTGGAGCAGCCTTCCCCTCACTACAGGACATTTACTCTACCAGGGTCACCAGGAGAGCACATAACTAAGGACATAATTAAGGACAGTACACACCCCCAGCACAGACTCTTCAACCTCCTGCCATCAGGCAGGCGATACAGGAGTCTGAAAGCCAGAACATAAGGTTATCCTATAACCCTAGTTATATGAATACTGGCTGAGCGTCTCGCTCTGCCTACTGAGATATACCCATTATCTCCAGCACCTAGTGTGCTCTGGGGAACAAAACAAATGCACCCACTTGCACGTGACCACACCACTCCCATGCGTCCTCTATATTATGCCGGAAGTGGTCACGCCTCACCCTTCCCAGTTCGATTTCCATAAGCGGAAAACATCCAAGGGACCTCAGGGCGCTAAAGAGCGAGACGCTCAGCCAGTATTGTGACTGTCTGCTCGCAAACAGGTCCGCCGTGGCCTCCCCGAATCGGTCCCAGACCTGTCTGACTATGTCTGGACGTAGTCCCCACTCATCGGGGTGAGGATCGCATCTTCTGCACCCACATTCTCCCTGCCGGGGATGTGGAGAGCCCTCAGGCTGCGCAGATTGAGAGACGCCCATAGCCAGAGCTCGACCGCCGCCCGGTACAGACAGGGGGAGTGTACTCCTCCCTGTCTGTCGATATACGACGCTGACGTCGTGTTGTCCGTCCTGATCGAAACATGCTTGCCCACCACAAGGTGGCCAAGCCGTTTGAGGACCAGAAGGACTGCCTTCAATTCCAACACATTGAAATGTAGTGCAGACCGGGCAGCATGGTCCTGCCAGCTGCCCCCTATTGCGTTGGCCCGACACGTCCCCCCCCCATCCCGTGAGGGAGGCGTCGGTGAAGACTGTGACGTGTGACAGCCTGCTGCCCATCGGGACCCTGCTGGTGAGGGCCCCAGGCCCTCCCCAGAGGGCGAGGTCCCCCAGTACTGACATGGGAACCTTCAGCCGCTTCCACTTGTCTTTCACCGGGTCTATTTCCATACTGGAAAAACCACCTCTGTATCCTCCTCATGAAGAGGAGGCCAAGATGGACCACAGAGTGAGCAGATGCCATCATACCGAGCAGGCGCATCATGGACAGCGCCGTAACCGTCCTAGGACGGAACCTCCCGAGCGCGGCGAGAACATCCACTCTCCGCCGCTCTGAGAGGGATGCCCATATAGACCTTGAGCTTAGAATAAGCCCAAGTACTCCACCCGTTGACTGGGAAGAGGAGTACTCTACTTCCAGTCTACAGCAAAACCCAGGCTGGTGAGGAATTCCACCACCTGCCTGTTATGAGACCTGGCGATCTTCTCTGACCGGCCGAGGACCAGAACGTCGTCCAGGGTAGAATAACATTTTTATCCCCTGATGACACAGAGGCCCCAGCGCGGTCTCCTCGCACTGGTGAATATGCGAGGAGCCAGAGAGTAGCCGAATGGCAGCCTCTGGTACTCGTACGCTAAGCCCTGAAAAGGAAGCGTAGGTATGTCCTAGGAGGGAAGATCGGGATGCGAATACGCATCCTTCAGGTCTATGGAGGTGAACCAGTCCCCCACCTGACAGCGCTTAACAGGTGGGTGATGGTCAACATTCTGAACCTTCCATGGGATAGGTTCAGTATGGGTCTGACACCCCCACCCCCCCCCCCGATTTCTCGGGCACTAGAGAATATCGGGAGGAAACGCCGCTCATCGCGTCCTCTCATGGGACCACGACGACGGCCTGCTTCGCCGCCAGAGAACGAATCTCCTCTGCCAGGGCTGTCACTGCCGCAGACTCTGATAATAGAGTCTGTACCAAACCCAAAAACGGAGGGCGGGGGTGTGTAAACTGTAACACAAGCGCCGCCCTCAGCGTTCTCTCCATCCACACCGACATATGGCTACTACTGCAGCCATACGTGGTAAATAATTCCAAAGCCCCCCCGCCGCCAACTGCCGCTGGTCCGCTAGGAATCGTAGATAGGTGGCCTGGTCCCTCCCGCTGTGCGTTGTCAACCTTGCCAACCGCGCGAGCAGGGTGTCCCGCGGAGCCGGGATATCGCACCCTGACTCTACCAACAAGGCAATCGCACCCAAGGGGGGGACTCCGACAGAAGGGGCGGTCTGATATGGGGGGAGCGGCCATCACCCCATGTGACATAGGTTCCCCCGCCGGCTTAGCTTGCTGAGGACAGCCTGCTCTGCAGCTGGACATGCATGGTGTGTGGTCCCACACTGCCCGATAGGGTGGGTCTCTACACACCGTAGCCCTGTAGTGATATTACTACCACCCAAATTACGCGTGCCTAACTGACCACCACAGGATCGGAAGTCCAGACGGGGGAGGCACTAGCGTAATACCCGGCCTGGCGAGGGCGGGGCTGGGGGGAACCCACGCTGTGACCTCCTGAGCCTAGAGTTCCCCCTCTGACAAAAATGTTTAGATACAGGGAACCCTGCTCCGTCGACAGATACAACACCAGGCTCACCAAACACAGACGCAGGACGTGTGGTGTGGGAGCCGCTTGACAGCACAGCATTCTCATAGACAGACCCAGGCCTAGCTAGCAACTGGGTGTCAGCCCCTGTCTCCATGAGAAGCTAAATGTGGGGGCGCTTGCGCTTCACTGGAAGAATGCGGTCCGCAGCAAAAGGCGACAAATCAGAGCCCTGAGTCCCGTAGCGTAGCGGGGGGGAGTAACCAGAGAGCGTGCTAGACACAGCTAGATGGCAACGGTGTTTTAGGGCGTGCCCATCTAATATAGCCGATCCCTCCGAGGCTGTCGGCCTTGTGATCACCTGTTTTCTTTGTGTCCAGGGTATCTCAGGCGGGGAAACATGGCCGCTGGCGAGGCCGTGCTCTCACCTCTGGCTGCGCGGTGTGGGGTGGTGTGGAGCCCAGGTCAAATACCGCCCGCGCCTCCGTGGACAGACCAAGGTCCACCCGCGGAGAGGGGAGCCCTGAGGAGGAGACCCCTCCCCTCCTCAAGGGGAGATTGCTCCAACCAAAAATGCCTGTGAACAACCGTTGACAGCATCCTAGCCCTCCCTGCGGTTATAGCTTGCGGCTGGGTCAAAAGCTGAGTAACCTCAAAATCTCGCACGATGGTTTTGACGTCGGCTGGCCCTAAGGCCCCACCACCCAACACCATTTTTGACAGAAAAGCAGCCAATTGAGCAATGTTGTTAGTTGCTGCTAAATTCTGTACCGCAGCGGTATGAGCTTCATCAGCCCACCAGCCACCTGCTGGGCCGACTCGCCTCTTGGCGTCTGATGCCACCTGCTTCACTAAGCACGGAATACCAGTGGCGGCTGCTGACCAAAGTCTACTACTAGTGAAGCACTGCTCCACTAGTAGTCATGCAACAACCTCCACTGCGGTGTGCACCCGTGAAGGGATAAATGAATGAATGAACGAAAACTCTATTAATATATTGCAGATTGGGCTAGCCCAACACACACAATTGTTAAGGGGATGCAGACCAGAGAAAACGTTAGTCCTGTCTACATCAGGGTCCCCCATTTTCAATTAATAGATTCACAAAATGCACACCTGCCCTGAGCCCTGTCGTCAGCCCATCCACCCATGTAAAGGGTAAATAAGCCTCCGCTAAACCCCCAACATTAGACACCGATTGACCATCAGCATGAATGGTTAAGAGGAGGGAAGAGTAAAGACAGCCCTGTCGGGGTACATGGGAACGGTGCCCCAACATTGTAGCATTAGCACCAGCTGCGCGCGCTAAGATACTTGGAGAAACATCCAAAAGTGAGTCATGATGACCACGTTTATCCAAATATCCCGGCCCCCGCGCCAATACATCGCCCGGTCGTCTCACGAGACAACAAGCAGTATTACACATGCCAGTACCAATGCCTGCCAGCGCAGGTCCTACCTGAGCACGACGTAGCTCGACTGCTAAACGTCGCGCGAAGTCCATCGGTCCGCTGTCAAGCGACGAGGAAAAAACACAGGATAGGACCGCCGTGCTGTGGACGTGCCGAGAAGGATCCGGGGGCTGGCGTACTTCTGGCGAAGCCCAACATTGCGTAATCTTTCTCTACATAACAATCTCCAGTTCAGAAGTGCACCTGAGCTGCTTCCGCGTTGGAAACTAATGAGGAAGGGTGAGGCGTGACCACTTTCGGCATAATATAGAGGACGCATGGGAGTGGCGTGGTCACGTGCAAGTGGGTGCATTTGTTTTGTTCCCCAGAGCACACTAGGTGCTGGAGATAATGGGTATATCTCAGTAGGCAGAGCGAGACGCGAAGCCAGATGATATATAACTACGAGACTGACAAACAGTTTCTACCCACAGGCCATCAGGCTTGTGAATGCCACCTAGCCCCCCCCCCCCCCCCCCCCCCCCCCCCAGACATACACCTTCTTGAAACTGATCCCCCCCACCCCGCTTTTGTTCCAGGCAGACACTCTGACCTGATTGCTGCTGTGAACTAGTGTTGTCACGATACTGGAATTTCGACTTCGATAGGATACCTTGAAAATTATCGATACTTCGATACCATTTCAATACCAAAAAAAAAATATATATATATAATATATATATATTTTTTTTAAACAAATTTAGCTTTTGTTGCTGGTTGATTCTCCTCAGCTTCTCTCTGGTACTATAAGAGAAGATAAATATAACACTTTTAAAACCCTTTGTTTATCTTTAGATCACACATTTAAAATAACTGTTCATCTCACTTCAATCATTTTTATTGCAAATGCAGAACATGGTATTTTCTCAAGCAGACAGATGTAAACACTGTAATCTGTGTTGCATGTACCTGACAAACTGAACTGTTTGTATTACAGTTAGTAACAGTTTCGATTTTTATTTAAAGATAACGAGAGCGAGCGAGCAAGAGAGAGAGAGAGAGAGAGAGAGAGAGAGAGAGAGAGAGAGAGCGAGAGAGGCTATGCTCGGAGCAGTTTAGTAACGTTACATTTTCAACAAGATTGCTGCTATTTAAACACTTGATGGAAACGGGGTAACGTTAACCTTATGTCGACTGTAGTATGACCTCGACATAACGTTTAAACGTTACCGTTACTCCGTTTCCATGCAGTAATTATAACGGTGGCCAGCTAAGCTAACGGAGCTAACTGCTACCAGTAGCTAACGTTAGCTGGTAGCTGTAACGTTACAACGAATCAGCTGTTGATATTATGCGCCATCAGTAGACAACGTATCATGTATTAAACTAGAGTTAATGGTTTAATGCTTCAGTCACAGTGACGTTGAAAGAGCAGCTGTCACGAACCTCTTTCATTTCTTTATGGAGATCCGCGCTGGCACTGCTAAAATGTTTATTTACAAACTGAAGACGGCTCTGTGACTCTGTGAGGGGGAGGGCTGGAGCAGGCGGAGGGGCAAGCACGCTCTGAACAGCGTGTCAACAACTTGCTGTAGAACACTCGCCAGCTGGTACCGATACTGCAGAAAGTACCGGTATTTCGGGAAATGAGTATCGAAGCCGTTTTAAATATTCAGTATCGATATGTATCGATACTTCGATATTTTTGACAACACTACTGTGAACACACTGTCACCCTTCCCCCGAACTATGAATCACTAAAGACACGTTTTTAACTGCTGCTGTGACCCACTGTGACCCACTGTCACCTCCATTTATATGTAAATACTGATCGGAACGTGCAATGTTACTCACTGTGCCTTGTATATATTATTACCTCATTTTGTAGCACTTGCTTGTATTTAAATATGTTTAAGTTAAGTATTGTGTGATTTTGTGTGAAGGGCGGACTTAGGGCTGGGCGATATAACGATAACGATAAATATCGCGATATATTTTAATAATCGATATCGAATAATTTTTTTTTTTTTTTTTTTTTATACCTGCAACAGGGCAGTTCTGTATCGTTAGTGGCTTAGCTTGGCATCACACTGCACTATCTCGCGTACGTGCACGCGTACTGAATAAACCACAAATGTACCTCTAATACCAGTATTAGTCTGACCACACCCCTCATCAGCTTACCTTCATAAGCAGGTGTGTGGTCACCTGCTCTCCTCCTTCTCGCTTTCACCACAAGGAAGAAGTGCCTCGGTAGATCCCCACACTTGACACCATGATGGAAGAAATTGGATTAGGAACAGCTTGGGAAACAAGGATACGTTGACATCATATCTTTATTTTCTCTCTCACTATTTTCGAGAAAATACGGCGATATTGTCTTCGTACTGGAGTGTCTAGAAGATGATGATCATTCTAAAAACCCTCCACCGGTTTTCGTATTGGGAGCACGCCGCTGCATGCTTCTCAACTGCAGTTCCTTGCTGTGTTTGTTGGGGTGAAACCTGTCAGGCCACAGCTGAACTGTCGGACATGCCGCTGTTGTGAGAAGCGGTGCGTTCCAGGTTGGGTGAGTAGTGTTTGCTGGCGGGCTCCACTTGTCTGTTAGTGCTATGGGGGCTACTTGACAATGTTTATGGAAACCGGCCCCAGGCTAGGGTCCTTTGTTTAGCCGCCTAGGCGACAGAAGGCCTTGGTCTGGAGACCATTATAGTTTTAACTAGTGGGCCGCGACCATTGACACTGGTGATCCCTGTGTGTTCTGGACGAGTGGATTCTCTCTGTCACCGTGTTAAGGCCCCATCTTTCATATCCAAATGAGAGTATTCCTTCACGAGGGGATATGTGCATGTAATGTGCGATAGCGGCAGATTCATGTTCGAAGTCAGCTACACAGGCCAGTTGGTACTGTGCTGATTCCGCCGGATGTGGTAAAGTCACCGTTGTGAAGCGGTGTTGACATCTTGTTTTCTCTTTTCTCTTAAAAAGTGAGGAGAGGTTCAGAACGGCGGCCTGTCTGGGTGAGTGTTATGTCATTGTTTACATGTTCATAGCTTACGGTTAGCCAGTCAGCTGTTAACTGCTGCGTTAGCCTGCTGGATCGCTGCATGGCCTGCTTAAGGCCTACTATTAGCCAGTCAGCTGTTAGCTGCGGGGCTAGCATGTCGTGGTCGCTAGGTAACGTTAGCTTGCTGCTATGGCCATGGCTGGCGCGGGGTAGCTTAGCTTCTCGTGCGCCGCCGGGAGCTCGCTTCTGATCGCCGTTAGCTTGATGCTATTCTGTTGAACGTGCTTTGATTTTAACATGTTTTACACTCTTGACCGCGACGTCATCCTTGACAGGGGATGTTTCGTCGACCCTGCCCTGAGCCTGGACGGGGATTGCGTCAACAAAGAGGACTGTAGCGACTGGTTGGAGCGGCGACGCTGCCCGGATCGAACAACACAGGACGGCTGTGTTCTACGGTGTCTTGTGACTGCACTTCGCTGATCTGCGTTCCGGGTAGGAACGGGGTTGACCAGACCTCATAACACGTCTTCTGGTTTTACTTTGCTAAATGTATTGTGAATAACGATGTTTTTTCCCAAAACGTGTGTTGTTGCAATGCATTTAGGATACGTTGCGGGTTATGTGTGAGCTGTTTTTGTCACTGGCAGTTAGCTTCTCCGTGCAGATCGTGATGTATTGATCTGGTTGTTGTGTGAGAAACATCATGGTGTTTATGTGTACCGTGTACTCACTACTAAGGCAACTAACCTATGAAGCTATGCTTGGTGACAAGTGAGTAAAAGAATGTTCTTTCTCAGACTGTAATGACAATGAACAGTGTGTTCACACATTAACAGGTTTTCCTGTTTTAACTGGCCGTATTGAGGGTAAAATAGGAGGATTGTGTTTTCCCCCCCGGTTCCCTGGGGACTTTATCACCTCCTATCAGACATGTTGTGCATTAATTGTGTCTTTTGTGTGGTAGGGATACGATGTAACTCTTAGCTTGATTGCTGAGGTTGTGCTAAATCTGCTGGAGAAACTTTTTTCCTAAAGGGAAATTGGTTTGGTTGCTGTCATGTGTGCTTAGCAAGGCCTGTGGTCGATACTAATCAAGAATGATGTATTCTCTCATTGTGAAAAAAACGGCGTTCCTCTGTTGAGTGTTTTTGCCATTTTTTGTAGGTTATGATGGGTTGTGTGTGTCTTGTGACCTACAACTGGGTTGTACTGGCCACAGAAGCACATGTGTATGTTGGACCGGGGTTCTTAGAGCCCTCTCTATTCTGTGTTTTTCCTTAGTAAAAATCAGATAGCAGGTTAGCTCATGCGCTGTGTGGAGCTGTGAAACGCTTCATAGAGCTGACTATGACTGTGTCATATTCTCTTTTTGTCGTTACGTCGTATCATGGGTGTGGGGTCGTAAAGGGGTGAACTGGTAACCTTTCCTCTCCCCATTGTTCTGTCGGTCAGGGGTACACCCCCTGTCCTTCAAGGTTCCCGTCACGTGGCGGTTCGGCACGTTACGGGGGGGGGGGGGGGGGGGGGGGGGGGGAGTTCCTGGTCCCACGGCCTGGTATATTGGGCGTGTGCACCGCAGGAATTCCCCCGCCATAGAGTACGTCACCGTGCGCGTCTCTGTTGGTAGGACTTCCGTGTGCTGTTCAGGTCCATGTGATGGATCTGTTTTCAGGGGGGGTGGTCAGGGCTCCTCCTCACCAAGCGCCTTTTCAGGCCTTCTGTGAGTTCGGACTCCTTCTTCCATGTGAGGAAGCCTCCATCAGAGTACAGAGCCTTCCTCCTCAGATTGTCAAAGTGAGTGGACCCTCTAGAAGGGTCCTTTTCTATTGTATGTATATTCGATTCAATTCGTTTATTGAGTGTGTATGGGTTCAGTGCCTCTTCCCCGGAGGCCCTAAAACCAGTTTTTTACATGGCTCAAGGTGCAATATATTCTTTTCAATCTGTACAGCTCGCGTGGGAAGTCTCTCTGGGGATCCCCGTCTCTTTCCTATGGGAGGGTGGTGGGATGTAAAAATGTGAAAAAATTTTACCCCGGCTGTGTAGACTGGGATACATACTGTTGATGCTTCCTTCTTTCTATTCCAGAAGTGTTGGAGTTAGGGAGTGTCACACCCCTCTTGTCGTTCCCCTGGGCGCCTTGGGGATTCAATGACAGGTCTAAATAGCCTGTTCATTGATGGGGGTGTGTCCCGACGCACGTATAGTGCTAGCTCGCTGTAAACAGGCGATTGACTGGCACGCCTTGGTTGCTTGTGGTTGAAACAGCGTTTTTATAAAGCAACTGAGATGGGGGTTTTTCCTCTTCCGACGACCACATCCCATGACCTGGGTGGGTTGTCGACGGATTCTCGTTCATGTCTGGGGGATGATGACGGGATGGATCTGAACATATGTAGTGGGGTCTCACGCCCTTGGGGTGGGCCACCAGGCGCGGTTCGTCCGAACGTCTGGGTGGCGTCTTCTTTTCATGTTAAGATCAACACGCATATCTGCCCTTCTCCTGGAGTAGGCATGTCGGCGTGGTTAGGGCACGGGACTGGTTCTGGTCACGCTGGTCCAGATCAGTTGAACCCGTTGTCCGCCGGGGATGCAGATCTGCTGTTCTGGTACCCTGAGGGACTTGGGCTTTTTTCAGGGGGAAAAATGCCAGGTCGGTCTGGGTGTCACAGGGTTAAGCGCTATGGAGACCCTGGTTGGGTATGTTTTTACTCAGCACTGTCGTCATGGCTTACAGCCATGCCATTCTGTACGCGCTCGATCTCGTCGGATCTCGGCCGCTACACAGGTTGGTCCTGGTTAGTACTTGGTTGGGAGACCGCCGGGGAATACCAGGTACGGTGTGCTTAGGGGCTGGTTCTCCATTATTTTTCGCTCCTCTCTCACGCATGGCGAAGAGGGGCCTGTGGGGGTGGTTTTTTGACCTCCTCTGGTGACCCTGTGCTTCCCGTACCGCCAGGCCCGGTCCGAAGTGATGTTTGCGACCCGTAGGCCTGGGTTAACCCTTTTTGGAAACTGAAACACTTGTACTGCGGTATAGCCGGTGTATACCCGCAGGTGTGTTTTGGAGTTTTTTCTTGAGGGGTTATAGGAACAACCACCGCATTGGGTAACACCGAGGTGGTTGATTCCCTGGTGTGTTGGAGCAGTGTCAACTCCCGGGTTCACCGTTTGAGGGTGCCCCTGCACGTTCATGACGTCTGCCAATCGTGTCAGCCTTCTCTGCCTCGACCCCTCTGGGTGGGGGTTGTTAAATGGAGGCTTGGTCATGCAACACCGCCAGCTTACGCTCCTTCCGCCGGGGCGGCTGTGTTCAGCTGTCCCCTCTGGCGCCTGTCTCGTCCGCAGTCTCCAGGCTAGGGTTAACAGCCTGTTGCCTGGTTTTTCCCCGGTGCGCTGCCTGCTTCCGTTGGTTAACCTTTTTTGTGTGCTTACGGCCATGCTGACTGCCTGTTCTGCAGGGTCAGTGTGCCAGGCGGTGTACTATTGGGGGGACGGGGCCCGCTCGGCTTACGGCCATACCGACCTGAACACGCCCGATCTCGTCCGATCTCGGAAGCTAAGCAGGTTCTGGCCTGGTTAGTACTTGGATGGGATTCCGCCTGGGAATACCAGGTGCAGTAACTGAGGGGCCTTTGTCCGAATACGCTGGCGATGTGGGGGGCGGGGCACTACGTGCCCACCTGGTGGGGTCTTGATGCTGGCATCATGGACTTCTCCGGGCCCCCATTCTAGGGAGTCCAGTCCTTTTGGTGGGTCTGGGTCTTCCTTCGTGCTCCGCTGCTACGGCCTTGCCACGGGGTTGGGTTTGCCCTTGACCCCGTGATTCTGGGGGCAGTAACGAGGTTGTTCCTCCGTTCGTTCCCGGGTGGCATGCGGGTTGTGCGTGTGTGTAGTCGTGGGGTCAAGCCACGGTCTGCTCACCCTGTGCGTTGAGTTGCTTGAGTGCCTCTTCGCACGGTCGGGTCCGTCGCCCTCCCGTGACGTCCCTAATAGGGGGGCTACCCGCCATTAGGGGGGGTCGGGGGGGCTCGGCCCTCCCTGTTCTGATGGTTGTGGGGGGGCTGTCAGCGGGGTGTATTTGTCAGCCAGTGGCTCCGCTTGGCCTCCCTTGTGCAGTGTGATGCCAAGCTAAGCCACTAACGATACAGAACGATAGGTTATGACTATAACCAAGTTTTGTTAGTTAGGGGCGATGCTTGGCATCAGACGGCCGCTGCAGCCCTTGTCCTCACCTTGTGGTGAAAGCTTGGGAAGGAGGAGAGCAGGTGACCACACACCTGCTTATGAAGGTAAGCTGATGAGGGGTGTGGTCAGACTAATACTGGTATTAGAGGTACATTTGTGGTTTATTCAGTACGCGTGCACGTACGCGAGATAGTGCAGTGTGATGCCAAGCATCGCCCCTAACTAACAGAACTTGGTTATAGTCATAACCTATCGTTTTAAAACCAGAGACAGTGGACAGACTTGTCTTTCTTGCCTGCAACTTAAAGTAATGGCTTTGCTTGTCCAAATGACAATACTGACCAAATTCAGATTTCTTTTTCTCTTGTCCATTTATTTTGTTTGCTTTCTAATTTAAAATACATTTTGAAACCGTCTGTACACAGTAGGCTATGTGTGCTAGCAGAACTAGACTCCAGTCACGAGTCACGGTGCACATGTGCTGTGGTTTGTCCACCAAAAAAGCGCCAAAAGATCGAAAATAAACTAGCAGAGCCAGAACTGTTCAACTCCTCTGGAGCCACAGCCAGCAGAGAAGCCGGTTTACTTTAGCTTTTAAACCAGCTGCAGCCTGAGAACTGGAGTGTGAGGGGATGTAACACTAAAGATGGCGGCAATGACAAAGAATTGCTGCAAAATAAACATACATCTGTTGTTAAATTTTTTTTCTTCTTTTTTTTACTTATAACAATTCGATAATTATCGATATCGAGAAATAAAATAAAATTATCATACCGTTATCGCGATATGATTTTTTTCCATATCGTCCAGCCCTAGGCGGACTAGCAAAGTAAGATTTTCATTGTATGGCAAACTGTCTGTTTAACTGTGCACATGATAATAAACAATATTGAAAGACATAAATATAAGCAATAAAATGTGATCTGAAAATAAAATAATAAAATGAGAAACAATAAACAGTGTAGACAATATAATTAACTGTGTGTGTGTGTGTGTTGTATTACTATAAATGGTTAATGTTTCTGTCCCCCCCAGCGTCTGCTTCTGATGAGGTCCGTGGCCTGTCCATCACCCCGGGGGCTCCTCCGGCCGGCGGGGGCAAGCTGTACCCCACCACCCAGGACAGCAGCAGGGGGCTCCCTCTGGTCACCACTGCGCCCCCTCTCAACATCCCCAACCACCACCCGCTCTACCGGAGCCCCGCCCCGCACCGGGCCACCCTCGGCCCCCATTCCTTCGAGGACAGCGGGGGTCTGGGCGCCCACCCTACCGTGTCGAGTCCCTCGCCCCCGCAGTTTGCCAGGGATCAGCCCGTGGCGCCGCACGGGGACGTGCCGGCGTTCTCAGCCGTGCCATCTGGGTCGCGGCGGGGCGGCGAGAGAGAGGCCTTGGAGCGACGCTCAGCGTTTAACGAGGACGGCGCTGACAACTCGGAGATGCTCACCACGCCTGCCTTGCACACGTCGACGCCCCCTCCTCGTTCCGACACCCCCAATCCGGCTCCCACCGCGGGGTGCAAACATCCGGAGAGCCCCACCGCTGCATCCTCTGCCGTCACCACTATAGTGGGGAAGGATGCGGTGAAGCCGGATCAACCCTCTGCAGGGAACCACAACACGAGCCCAGCCGGCCAAGCCTCGCTGTCTGTCACCTCCACCGATGAAGAGACCACCACCACCACCATCACCACCACCACCACTATCACCACCGTGCAGAACACAGGTAATCAGACTCTGTAGGAGCTCACTGTCACCACATCATCAACATCATCACCACTGTCATCACCACCACCACCACCACTGCTACCACCACCACCACCATCACCACCACTACCACTGCTACCACCACCACCACCACCATCACCACCGTGCAGAACACAGGTAAACAGACTCTGTAGGACCTCACTGTCACCACCATCATCAACATCATCACCACTGTCATCACCACCACCACCATCACCACTGCTACCATCACCACCACCATCATCACCACCACCACCACCATCAACACCTCCACCACCACCGTCATCACCACCGTGCAGAACACAGGTAAACAGACTATGTAGGACCTCACTATCATCACCACCACTGTCATCACCACCACCACCACTGTCATCACCACCACCACTGTCATCATCACTATCACCACCACCACTATCATCATCATCACCACCACTATCATCATCACCACTATCATCATCACCACCACCACTGTCATCACCACCACCACTGTCATCATCACCACCACCACTGTCATCACCACCACCACTGTCATCACCACCACTATCATCATCACCACTATCATCATCACCATCACCACTATCATCACCACCACCACTGTCATCACCACCACCACCACTGTCATCACCACCACCACTGTCATCATCACTATCACCACCACCACTATCATCATCATCACCACCACTATCATCATCACCACTATCATCATCACCACCACCACTGTCATCACCACCACCACTGTCATCATCACCACCACCACTGTCATCACCACCACCACTGTCATCACCACCACTATCATCATCACCACTATCATCATCACCATCACCACTATCATCACCACCACCACTGTCATCATCACCACCACCACTGTCATCACCACCACCACTGTCATCACCACCACTATCATCATCACCACTATCATCATCATCACCACCACTATCATCATCACCACCACTATCATCATCACCACTATCATCATCACCACCACCACTGTCATCACCACCACCACTGTCATCATCACCTATCATCATCACCACCACCACTGTCATCACCACCACCACTGTCATCATCACCACCACCACTGTCATCACCACCACCACTGTCATCACCACCACTGTCATCATCACCACCACCACTGTCATCATCACCACCACTGTCATCACCACCACCACTGTCATCACCACCACCACTGTCACCACCACCACTGTCATCATCACCACCACCACTGTCATCATCACCACCACTGTCATCATCACCACCACTGTCATCATCACCACCACCACCACTATCATCATCACCACTATCAGCATCACCACCACCACTATCATCACCACCACTGTCATCATCACCACCACTGTCATCATCACCACCACTGTCATCACCACCACCACTGTCATCATCCCACCACTGTCATCATCACCACCACTGTCGTCATCATCACCACCACCACCACTGTCATCACTACCACCACTGTCATCATCACCACCACTGTCATCATCACCACCACCACTGTCATCATCACCACCACTGTCATCACCACCACCACTGTCATCATCACCACCACTGTCATCATCACCACCACTGTCATCATCACCACCACTGTCATCATCACCACCACCACTGTCATCACCACACCACCACTGTCATCATCACCACTGTCATCATCATCACCACCACCATCATCATCACCACACCACCACCACTGTCATCATCACCATCATCAACACCACCACTGTCATCATCACCATCATCAACACGACCACCGTCATCACCACCACTCACTATCATCATCATCATCATCATCATCATCATCATCATCATCATCATCATCATTATCATCATCATGGTGGTTGATGGCTTTAACAAGTTCTTTGTAAATGTGGGACCAGAATGCGTGTTACTGTTCCGCAACAGTAAGTTACTTCCGGGGTAGGCCTGATTGGCCCCGACAGGCACGTGACGCGGCAAACTCAGGACGCGCAACGAGGCTGCTGAGAGCTGTCGCGCGGAAATAGGCTGTCTATTGCCATTCTCTAACACAAACTCTAACCTTAACCAGCTCCTTAACAGCGCCTAAACTTAACCGTTCTAACCTTAACCAACTCCGAAACAATGCCTAACCTTAACCTTAACCTTAACCATGCCTAACCTTAACCATAGAAAGAATATTGCCATTCTCTAAGACAAACTCTAACCTTAACCAGCTCCTTAACAGCGCCTAAACTTAACCGTTCTACCCTTAACCAACTCCGAAACAATGCCTAACCTTAACCTTAACCTTAACCATGCCTAACCTTAACCGGCGAAAGAATACACGTTAAAAAAAAAATCACGTTAAAAAAAAAAAAATTGATGGGATTCGAACTCGTCAACAACGGACCGCAGGATCGCAGGACCGCTGCTCTGCCAGGTGAGCTGAAGCGCCGAATGAAAATCATGGCGGATTAGGACGGTTACATAATTCCGCAAGCTCTGCCGCTCCGCTCCGCGGAGCGTGCCGCGCGGCAGAGAAAGTTGCGCGTCACGTGCCTGTCGGGGCCAATCAGGCCTACCCCGGAAGTAACTTACTGTTGCGGAACAGTAAAAAGCGACCAGAATTGGCAGCAAAAATGGACAACAGAAGGTGGAGCTGTTGAGAATAGCAGGGACAGAAATATAAATACAATCTTTTAGTGGATGAAAAATAAGTCATAGAGGCTGTAAGAAAATGCAGAAAATAAAACGTCCACCGACTGGAACAGTAAAAGCAGTTATTGAAGGAATTGCAAAGCCACTAACCCACATCTGCAAGTTGTTCAATTCCCCAACAATATGAAAATAGCAAAAGTGATACCACTGTTTAAAACCGGAGATAGACACCATTTCACAAATTACAGGCCTGTTTCTTTGCTTTCCCGATTCTCCAGAATACTTTTACCTTTTACTGACAGACTAGACAAATGTATTGAAAAACACAACCTGCTGACAGACAGTCAATATGGATTCAGAACAGACAGATCAACATCATTGGCACTCTTGGAATTAACAGAAGAACAGAAAAATTGCTATTGGAGTATTTATTGACTTAAAAAAAGCTTTCGACGCCATGATATATTATTCAATAAATTAGAAATGTATGGTATTAGTGGTTAGACAAAAACAAATTATCACTAAATCTGGGGAAAACAAAGATCATGCTGTTTGGAAAACATAACACAAATGTACAGGTAAACCTGATGATAAACAATACACACATAGAAAGAGTTTATGAGAATACATTTCTTGGAATAATCATAGACCACAAGATGGAAACCCCATGTAAGCCATGTCCGAGCTAAACTGGCAAAATGCACTGGAATTCTAGGGAAAACGAAACACATAATTGGATCATAAATCATTACACGCTTTATACAGTCCACTGTTTTTACCGTATCTGTCTTACTGTGTGGAGGTCTGGGGAAATAACTACAAATGCACCCTACAGACAATATACATATTACTTAATAGAGCAATAAGGACAATAAACAATGTAGGATATACTAACAGAACACTCTTAAATCAAACACCTTGAAATGTATAGATCTGGTCAAATTTCACAAATCATGTACAAAGCCAGAAATAACCTGTTAAAATATACAAATAATGTACAGGGAAAGAGAAGGTGGCTATAATCTGAGAGGAGAGCTAAACTAAAAAAAAAAAAACGTGTCAGAACCAAAATGAAATGATGTGCATATCAATCTGTGGGGTGGACTTGTGGAACAGTCTGGAATTAGACCTAAAACAGAGTACAAACATAAATCAATAAAAAAAGATGTACAAGACATTTTTCTTAAATAGGTATCTGGAAGAGGAAGTGTGTTGATCGAGGGTAAGATGTAAATAAATATTTTTTTTAGAAATGTTGTATATTATATGGTATTTATTTAGTATATATTATATATTTATATGTATATTTATATAAATGTATTCGATTATATTGTGACACAGTGTTTATACAAAATGTATATAATTAACAATAGAATCAAATTATATAATTTGTGATGAATAGTTAAAAAGGGGTAGGAATAATAAATAAAATATATATGTAAATAATGATAAATGTATACTTCTTCCTACTCCTTTTTCAAACAGGGTACACTATGATTTGTTTAACTGGTTATCTTTGTCAAATGAACAGATATATTTTTTGTTTTTATACTTGTTTGAAAATAAAAAATCTTTCATTCATTCATCATCATCATCACTATCATCATCATCATCATCATGATCACCATCATCATCATCATCATCATCATCACTATCGTCATCATCATCACTATCATCATCATCATCGCCATGCAGAACCCAGGTAACAGGACTCTGTAGGACCTCACTATCATCCTCATCATCATCATCATCATCATCATCATCATCATCATCATCATCATCATCATCATCATCATCATCATCATCATCATCATCACCATGCAGAACCCAGGTAATAGGACTCTGTAGGACCTCACTATCATCATCATCATCATCATCATCATCATCATCATCATCACCACCATGCAGAACCCAGGTAATAGGACTCTGTATGACCTCACTATCATCATCATCATCATCATCACCACCATGCAGAACCCAGGTAATAGGACTCTGTATGACCTCACTATCATCATCATCATCATCATCATCACCACCATGCAGAACCCAGGTAATAGGACTCTGTATGACCTCACTATCATCATCATCATCATCATCACCACCATGCAGAACCCAGGTAATAGGACTCTGTATGACCTCACTATCATCATCATCATCATCATCATCATCATCATCATCATCATCATCATCACCATGCAGAACCCAGGTAATAGGACTCTGTATGACCTCACTATCATCATCATCATCATCATCATCATCATCACCACCATGCAGAACCCAGGTAATAGGACTCTGTATGACCTCACTATCATCATCATCACGCAGAGCCCAGGTAACAGGACCGCACGTGGCTCTAATAGTGATTCATGTTGAATAATGACCTTGGTGTTGATGAGGTTGTCTGGTACATGGATACCAAGAGGGAAGCTTACAGAGCTGCACCCACCAGGCACTGCAGACAGGACCAATGATGATGACAGAATATCAATTACTAATCAATACAATATGCCAATATACTAATAACGACAAATCATGCTGTTTAAATAAATGCATTGATCCAGATATGTATACATTAACTACAGTCCCTTTATAGACGCTGAACTGAATTTATGGAGTTATTTTCTTCTTCACACAAACCTCCCTGGTTATTATGAGACATTATTCTAAGACGTCTCTGGCTTTCAAGCTCGGTCTTCGTCTGACTCTTGACTCATAGCCTCTCGCTTCACATCTCTTGCATAACAGAACAGCCATGGGCCAGCTGGAATTAATTACAATAGTATTATTGCGCTACTTGCCCTCAATCAAGAGGTCCAGGAAGGTCTGGTAAGGCACGGCGGCACAGGGCCCTCAGACAATTACTTATTAAAAACCAGAGAATGGTTAATAAAAGATGAATATCGGCGTAGACGTTTCTCCGGTGTTAATTTATGGATCCCCCCCCTTCAGGACAAGAAGGGTGTGGATGTTAAGACCTCCATTAATCAGCTCATCTGGGCGGGATCACGCTGCGTCGTGACTGGTATTAGCGTCCGAGTCCAAGGTAGCTTAATACCATGCTAATGTGGTATTAGAATGGTAGATACATAGCACATGCATATACACACGCACACACACACACACATTAAATGCTTTATTTATGTCCATAGGACATAAACACTAACAGTGCAATCAGCTCATTGGAAGTTATTCAGTTATGTTTGTGACTGTGCAGCAACCATCGTACACATACAATATAACAGAGGATGTTTCAAATGTGGGTTAACATACAATAGCCTTACCATAGTCTCCACACACACACACACACACACACACACACACACACACACACACACACACACACACACACACACACACACACACACACACACACACACACACACACACACACACACACAGGGTGACTGACAAGTTTGTGGTGCAGTCAGTAGGCTGAGGTCAGTGCTCAGGGGGAGGTGACTCGGGGACAGAGAGTGGATGTTCTTCATGGGGAAGCAGTCCAGCGAAAAGCTCACTTTTGAAATCAGAGAGAGAGAGAGGGAGGGAGACAAGAGAGAGAGAGAGAGATGGAGAGAGAGAGGGAGAGAGATAAAGGTGGTGAAGCAGAAAGACCTCAAGGCGACCGGAAAATAGTATGTCCTCAACTGTCTCCTCCCAGTGCCCATCCAGTGGGGGAGAGGGAAGCAGAAAACCTTGAAACAGAATTAGTGTGTGTGTCTGTGTGTGTGTGTGTGTGTGTGTGTGTGTGTGTGTGTGTGTGTGTGTGTGTGTGTGTGTGTGTGTGTGTGTGTGTGTGTGTGTGTGTGTGTGCGTGTGTTTGTGTGTATGTGTGTGTTTGTGTATTTCAGAGCTGACCACCTGGGAGAGATGTGAGTGCAGCTCAGTGCCAATAACCTGCAGTAACCTGCTGGCGTTAATGCAAATGCAAATTATGTTTTGCACAATTGTGCGTGTGTGTGATTGAATTACTATACTTTCTTGGGAAGGACATTTCGGCTGTTTCCTCACTTTGAAAATGTGCCATTTTAAGTTTGAGGGATACGTCCGAGGTCACTAACTTTTTAACTCACTGTCCAAATAATTACATGCACTGTAGATCTATTAGGCAAGGCCGATATAGTGGGCTGCTCAACTACACATGGCTTACCTCTATAAACCTGGTAGAAATGCATTGTTCACTAAAGTGTTAAAGTTCACTCTTTATATGTTTGAGAGAAAGGCAGAGACACAGAGAGGGGGAACGGACATGTCAAGTCCAAGATGCTTGGTCTATATTATACAACGGCATGCAAATTTCTCGATTCTGATTGGCTGAAACAGTCCATTTACACGTATTTATTGGGAACAATCCACGGTCCTGGGCCCAGGACCCGCCCACAACCGAATCACATATTATCACTCTGCCGGCACACTCCGGGAGAAAACAAGATGGCGGACAATAATCTTTAACAAAATGGAAATCTATCTATCTATCTATCTATCTATCTATCTATCTATCTATCTATCTATCTATCTATCTATCTATCTATCTATCTATCTATCTATCTATCTATCTATCTATCTATCTATCTATCTATCTATCTATCTATCTATCTATCTATCTATCTATCTATCTATCTATCTATCTATCTATCTATCTATCTATCTATCTATCTATCTATCTATCTATCTATCTATCTATCTATCTATCTATCTATCTATCTATCTATCTATCTATCTATCTATCTATCTATCTATCTATCTATCTATCTATCTATCTATCTATCTATCTATCTATCTATCTATCTATCTATCTATCTATCTATCTATCTATCTATCTATCTATCTATCTATCTATCTATCTATCTATCTATCTATCTATCTATCTATCTATCTATCTATCTATCTATCTATCTATCTATCTATCTATCTATCTATCTATCTATCTATCTATCTATCTATCTATCTATCTATCTATCTATCTATCTATCTATCTATCTATCTATCTATCTATCTATCTATCTATCTATCTATCTATCTATCTATCTATCTATCTATCTATCTATCTATCTATCTATCTATCTATCTATCTATCTATCTATCTATCTATCTATCTATCTATCTATCTATCTATCTATCTATCTATCTATCTATCTATCTATCTATCTATCTATCTATCTATCTATCTATCTATCTATCTATCTATCTATCTATCTATCTATCTATCTATCTATCTATCTATCTATCTATCTATCTATCTATCTATCTATCTATCTATCTATCTATCTATCTATCTATCTATCTATCTATCTATCTATCTATCTATCTATCTATCTATCTATCTATCTATCTATCTATCTATCTATCTATCTATCTATCTATCTATCTATCTATCTATCTATCTATCTATCTATCTATCTATCTATCTATCTATCTATCTATCTATCTATATATCTGTGCATCTTGGGAAGAAGGAAGAAAAAACGCGGTTTATTATTATTACCGAGGCGCGCAGCTTATTATATTATTAATAAAACAGCTACTTGTGGGCACTCATAAAAACACTGTGGTCTACAAGATGTTTAGCGAGAGGATGGTGGTAATGTGCTTCAATAGAACAATGGATCAATGCCATGTCAAAACTCGGCTCCGCTGATCTGGAGGGCTCCGCAGTCCACACACAGACACACACGCGCGCGCGCGCGCACACACGGGATCGCAGCCACACACACATTTCCACTGTCCAATAGACAAGCGCCCTTTTCGACCGCGTGACATTGTTCAGAAGGTCCGCCTGACAGATATCTGTGTGAACGCAGGCGAACCAAATGAAGAATGCAACAATGTTGCAACTTCACCCCCAGAACCGCACCGAGTCCACCAAAACTATATGTGAAAGCGACCAGTGAGCATGGCCTATTCAGTTGATTGATTGATTGATTGATTGATTGATTGATTACTAATTTTATTACTGTACGCTTGGTTTCCAACTGGTTAAGTTTAGGCCCTCTACAGTAGGTTTAAAAAAATAAATAAAAAAATAGGGCGAAGAAAACTTTTTAATTTGTTTTACCTACTTTCTATAGAAGCATCTAAGAATGAAGTTCTATAGAAAGTAGGTCTGCATCCCCTTAACAATTGTGTGTATTGAGCCATACTGTATTGTACCCATTCTGCATCTGGTAATACAATTTTCAATCAATCAATCATTCCAATAACCACTAACTTCATAATTAAAAACTAAAGAAAAGTTGGATGTGTTAGTTGGTTGGATGTCTTAGTTGAAAGGCAGTTGGATGTGTTAGTTGGTTCGATGTCTTAGTTGAAAGGCAGTTGGATGTGTTAGTTGGTTGGATGCCTTAGTTGAAAGGCAGTTGGATGCAATAACACACAGTTGGATGTGTTAGTTGGTTGGATGCACTTCAAGCTGCTTCCACATGGAGGCAACTTCTCTCAATCATTCCAATAACACACAGTTGGATGTGTTAGTTGGTTGGATGCACTTCAAGCTGCTTCCACATGGAGGCAACTTGTCTTTTTTGTAGTTGTGGGAACTACTTTTTCTGGCGGTTGGTTTTTTCAATAAATCTTCGATTAATGTGTGTTTATTGTATGAATGGATGAATGTGGCAGTTGTATAAAAGCATTACACCACTTGCAGTCGTGATTTGTGAACAATAAACCATGCCTAGGGGGGTCTAACGACCACCCCTAGGCATGGTTTATTGTTCACAAACCACTCCTGCTCGTGATGTAATGCTTAAATATAGTATTGTCTCCATCAGTAGATGCTTAGTCTATAGTATTCAAGTTCAAGTTCCTTTTATTGCCACACGGCCAGGCCGGTGGAATTCAAGCACGGTGCAGGTGGTAGCTGCGACAATACCCACAGAAAACATAAAGGACACATGGAACAGTACAGTACAGAAAACATCACCTAGAACATATACATGCCGGAACAGTACAGTACGAAAAACTAGACGTCAGTTCAATCTAACATAAACCAGAGAAACATAACAGCAGGGGGTAAATTTAGGAGGAGTTGGAGTTGAGCAGTTGTATGGCCTTGGGGAAGAAACTATTATTGAACCTTACAGTACGACTACCTATTGTCTCCATCAGTATATGCTTAGTCTATAGTATTGTCTCCATCAGTATATGCTTAGTCTATAGTAGTGTCTATCAGTAGATGCTTAGTCTATAGTAGTGTCTCCATCAGTAGATGCTTAGTCTATAGTAGTGTCTCTATCAGTAGATGCTTAGTATATAGTATTGTCTCTATCAGTATATGTTTAGTCTATAGCATTGTCTCCATCAGTAGATGCTTAGTCTATATAGTATTGTCTCCATCAGTATATGTTTAGTCTATAGTATTGTCTCTACCAGAAGATTCTTAGTCTATATAGTATTGTCTCCATCATAGATGCTTAGTCTATAGTATTGTCTTCATCAGTAGATAAAATGTATTTTGGAATAACACCGTGTCAACTTTCCAGAGCCCTGTATCCATGGTAACCAGACGCCTAGATGAAAAGTAGCAGCATGCTGACACAGGCCTATGTCGACATAATTAGCACTGTTATTATGTGTCAAGCTACGAGCGTGTGTTATCTCCGTGGGGGGAGAGAGAAAGAGAGAGAGGCGCTATTACTATGCGTCAACCACTAAACTGAGTCACTGAGAATGGCGTCTGTGTGCCAGGCGGCAGAATTAACTGGGGGAGTGGGTTTGACACTTTAGGAATGGTAACGTGTTGCTAGGGGCCTAGCAGGGCATGTTCTCAATGGAAGGTCCTCACTCCAAATGTTGTCAATGGAAGGTCCTCACTCCAAATGTTGTCAATGGAAGGTCCTCACTCCAAATGTTGTCAATGGAAGGTCCTCAGTAGTTCCTCACTCCAAATGTTGTCATTGGAAGGTCCTCACTCCAAATGTTGTCAATGGAAGGTCCTCACTCCAAAATGCTGTCATTGGAAGGTCCTCACTCCAAATGTTGTCAATGGAAGGTCCTCACTCCAAATGTTGTCAATGGAAGGTCCTCACTCCAAGTGTTGTCAATGGAAGGTCCTCACTCCAAATGTTGTCAATGGAAGGTCCTCACTCCAAGTGTTGTCAATGGAAGGTCCTCACTCCAAATGTTGTCAATGGAAGGTCCTCACTCCAAATGTTGTCAATGGAAGGTCCTCACTCCAAGTGTTGTCAATGGAAGGTCCTCACTCCAAGTGTTGTCAATGGAAGGTCCTCACTCCAAGTGTTGTCAATGGAAGGTCCTCACTCCAAGTGTTGTCAATGGAAGGTCCCCACTCCAAATGTTGTCAATGGAAGGTCCTCACTCCAAGTGTTGTCAATGGAAGGTCCTCACTCCAAATGTTGTCAATGGAAGGTCCTCACTCCAAATGTTGTCAATGGAAGGTCCTCACTCCAAGTGTTGTCAATGGAAGGTCCTCACTCCAAATGTTGTCAATGGAAGGTCCTCACTCCAAATGCTGTCAATGGAAGGTCCTCACTCCAAATGTTGTCAATGGAAGGTCCTCACTCCAAATGTTGTCAATGGAAGGTCCCCACTCCAAGTGTTGTCAATGGAAGGTCCCCACTCCAAGTGTTGTCAATGGAAGGTCCCCACTCCAAATGTTGTCAATGGAAGGTCCTCACTCCAAATGTTGTCAATGGAAGGTCCTCACTCCAAATGTTGTCAATGGAAGGTCCCCACTCCAAGTGTTGTCAATGGAAGGTCCTCACTCCAAGTGTTGTCAATGGAAGGTCCTCACTCCAAGTGTTGTCAATGGAAGGTCCTCACTCCAAGTGTTGTCAATGGAAGGTCCCCACTCCAAGTGTTGTCAATGGAAGGTCCTCACTCCAAATGTTGTCAATGGAAGGTCCTCACTCCAAGTGTTGTCAATGGAAGGTCCTCACTCCAAATGTTGTCAATGGAAGGTACTCACTCCAAATGCTGTCAATGGAAGGTCCTCACTCCAAATGTTGTCAATGGAAGGTCCTCACTCCAAATGTTGTCAATAGAAGGTCCTCACTCCAAATGTTGTCAATGGAAGGTCCTCACTCCAAATGTTGTCAATGGAAGGTCCTCACTCCAAGTGTTGTCAATGGAAGGTCCCCACTCCAAGTGTTGTCAATGGAAGGTCCTCACTCCAAATGTTGTCAATGGAAGGTCCTCACTCCAAGTGTTGTCAATGGAAGGTCCTCACTCCAAGTGTTGTCAATGGAAGGTCCTCACTCCAAGTGTTGTCAATGGAAGGTCCTCACTCCAAATGTTGTCAATGGAAGGTCCTCACTCCAAGTGTTGTCAATGGAAGGTCCTCACTCCAAATGTTGTCAATAGAATAGAATAGATCTTTATTTGTCATTGTTGGTACAACGAAATTTGTTAGGAACATCACCACTGGCATACAACATAAGATATAGCATGTGCAAAATAATAATGTCAATAATAATAGTAATATAGTAATAAAGTATCAATGTCCCAATGTTCTCAATATATAACATACCATCATTGTCCCAAGTGCATTTAGTGCTAGTGCAAATAAATTAATAAATATAAATATTTCAGTCCAGTGAATTGATGGAAGGAGGGGGGGGGGGGCGTTGACTTGCAAAGGATGACGTATTGTATAGTGCAGCAATGCAAGTCCGGTTCACAGTTATTGTTGTAATGTGGGAGTGGGAGTTATGTCACCGGGGGTGGGATGCGGGGGGGGGGGGGCAAGTTGATGTTCGTCGTTGAGCAGCCTGACAGCCCGTGGATAGAGGCTGTTGGTTCCGGACTGGATGGATCTGTACCTTCGACCAGAGGGCAGCAGTTGAAAGAGATGGTTTGCTGGGTGGTACTGGTCTAGTAAGATGTTATTTATACGCCGTAGGCAGCGGGAGGTAAAGACTGTGGAGATATCTGGGAGGCTAGCTCCAGTGATCCTCCTCGCAGCCTTGACCACTCTGTGGATGGCCTCCTTCTCTGCCCTGGTGCAGCCAGTAAACCACACCAGTAGTCCGTACGTGAGTACACTCTCTACTGCGCAGTGGTAGAAGTTGGCCATCAGTCCCTGTGGGAGTTTAGCCCATTTAAGCTTCCTAAGATAGAAAAGGCGCTGCTGTGCTTTGCCCACAGCAGAGGCAATGCTGACCCCCCAGGACAGGTCATCAGACATTGTCACGCCCAGAAACTTAAATTTTGAAACCCTCTCCACCTCCTCATTCCCAATGAGGAGTGGAGAGTGGCTGAGGTCACCAGTCCTGCGGAAATCGATGATCATCTCCTTGGTCTTCGTGGGGTTGAGAGCAAGGTTATGACCATCGCACCACTCCACTAGTTGCTCAACCTCCCTCCTGTATGAGGTCTCATCATTCCCTCTGATGAGGCCGAGCACTGTTGTGTCGTCTGCAAATTTTACTATGAGGTTAGATGGAGAGGAGGAACAACAGTCGTGTGTGAAAAGTGTGTAGAGAAGTGGGCTGAGTACACACCCCTGAGGGGCCCCGGTGCTAATGGCCAGGGTGGGGGATGTGTGCTTGCCAATCCTGACATGTTGTGTGCGATTTGTGAGAAAGTCCAAGATCCAGTTGCATAGTGTGGTGTTCAGTCCGAGTTTGTGCAGTTTACTGTGGAGCTTGTTGGGTAGAATGGTGTTGAAAGCTGAACTGAAGTCAACAAAAAGGAGTCTACCATATGTGTGCCTGTGCTCTAGATGTTCCAGCAGAGTGTGCAACACAATGGCAATAGCATCCTCTGTTGACCTGTTCTTCCTGTAGGCAAACTGGTTGTGGTCTAATGATGGCGGTATGGAGGCTTTTATATGTTTCATGACCAGTCTCTCAAAGCATTTTGCGACGATGGGGGTGAGTGCCACAGGTCTGTAGTCGTTCAGGCCTGTGACTTTAGGTTTCTTTGGAACCGGGACTATTGTGGCTGCTTTAAGACATGCGGGAACCCAGTATGAGCCCAGAGACAGGTTGAAGATGGTGGTGAGAACTGGGGCTAGTTCAGCCGCACAGTCCTTGAGCACCCGTCCCAGGACTCCATCTGAGTCTAACCTCATGAGTGCTCAGGACTATGGTGGAGCCGTCAGAGGGGAGAGGGGGCAACACCGGGTCCTTGTTGTCCCTGTCAAAACGTGCATAAAAGATGTTTAACTCCTCCGCTAGGGGGGCGCTGCCGTTGACGAGGGGGGATGTTCTGCCCTTGTAGTCCGATATAGCCCTGACACCCTCCCACACCTGACGGGGGTTTGAGGCGCTGTTGAAGTGGGCTTCAATGCGGTTTTTGTATGACAGCTTAGCAGATCTGACTCCTTTTTTCAGGTCTGATCTCGCTGCACTGTATGCGTTGGTGTCACCTGATCTATGTGCTGCATTCCTAGCTCGTAATAGTGATTTTATGTTCTGTGTCATCCAGGGTTTGACATTTGGAAAGACACGGATCTGCTTCCAAGTTGTAACAATGTCTACACAGAAAGTGATGTAATCGAGCACTGAGAGAGAGAAAATGTCCAGAGACAACCCATTGTTGGTGTGTGTGTGTGTGTGTGTCTGTGTGTGTGTGTGTGTGTGTGTCATTTTCAACTTGTGAGAGACACAGAGATTACCCTAATTTTACAGCGAGCTTAAAAAAAAATACAGTTTATCAATTTCATACATATAGGCACAATAAATACGAATAAACAATAAAAAATCAACTAAGACAGTTACAAGTTGACACAGTGGTTGGAGATCATACTTTTAAATGCAGCAAAAGAAGGAAGAACTTTCAGCTTCAGAGTGTATGTGTGTGTGTGTGTGTGTGTAGGTGTGTGTGTGTGTGTGTGTGTGTGTGTGTACTCTGCATCTATGCATTAAATGGTAAATTGTGCATTAATATAGCTATTTTATCCACAATTTGTTCCTCACATTTGACCCATTCACTCACACATTCACACGCCGACGGCAGAGGCAACCATGCAAGATGCCAACCTGCTCATCGGGAGCAGTTAGGGGTGTTAAGGGTCTTGCTCAAGGACACTTCTGCCCGGGAGGAAGGAGCAGGAATCGAGCCGGGAACCTCCAGATTACCAGACGACCGCTCTACCTCCTGAGCCACTGTCACCCCCATTACACATTACACATGTGTGTGTGCAAGCATGCATGCATGTACAACAGGGAGTTAGCATGTGTGAGTGTTGGCAGTAGACACTTGAGGCCATGCAGGATATGGATGGGAGGGGGGGGGGGGGCCCGCGGGATGATTCTGACCGGCCCGCGAAAGATTACATGATAATAAAAAAAAATAAAAAAAATATTATTTTTTAATATATATATATTTTTTTTTTTTAACTTTTTTCTTTTCATGTCAACGTTCACACGCACAATATACGCTTAGGAGACATGCTCAGAAGATGTTGGTTCTCTTTGGATCCACCTACATATGTGAACAGACATTCTCATTCTCGTTTACCAAGTCCAGGTACAGATCCTCTCTCACTGATGAACATCTGGCAGCTGTGCTTCGCATCTCCACCTCAGACATGCAACCTGACTTTGATGGACTTGTTAAAGCTCAACAGAGACTGGATTTCTCACACTGAATGAAACAAAAAAGAACTGAAGAACACTAAAATGTGGAAATATAACAAGTGAAATGGGACACTTGATATATTTTTTTCTTAAATGTTTAATATAGGCATGTAAAGTAAAAAAGGCTACAAAACTGGGACACTTTTCTTTACACAGTTCAGTGACATGTCTTGTTTATTTTTGCTATAAGATGATGTGATGTCTTTAGAAAGCTAAGAAAATCCTTGTTTCAATAGTATATGAAACTCAAAATGCCCTTTGTTATTAATGTTTCACATTTTGTTTATCATTTTGGAAATAAATTCTATTTGAATAAATGATATTTTTGAAAGCTAACCTCACCTTTTAATTGCCAAATAATAACATACACTCTTACCAGGGGTCAAAACAATGCCATTTACTGCTTTTTATATAGAAATAAAATGTATATTATGCATAATTGAGTTTGGAATTTTGGCCCGGCCCCCCAACATATTTTCAGTTGCTCATTCGGCCCCCCGGGAAAAATAATTGCCCACCTCTGGTCTATAGCATTGTCTCCATCAGTAGATGCTTAGTCTATATAGTATTGTCTCCATCAGTAGATGCTTAGTCTATAGTATTGTCTCTACCAGAAGATTCTTAGTCTATAATTATAGTATTGTCTCCATCAGTAGATGCTTAGTCTATAGTATTGTCTTCATCAGTAGATAAAATGTATTTTGGAATAACACTGTGTCAACTTTCCAGAGCCCTGTATCCATGGTAACCAGATGCCTAGATGAAAAGTAGCAGCATGCTGACACAGGCCTATGTCGACATAATTAGCACTGTTATTATGTGTCAAGCTACGAGCGTGTGTTATCTCCGTGGGGGGAGAGAGAAAGAGAGAGAGGCGCTATTACTATGCGTCAACCACTAAACTGAGTCACTGAGAATGGCGTCTGTGTGCCAGGCGGCAGAATTAACTGGGGGAGTGGGTTTGACACTTTAGGAATGGTAACGTGTTGCTAGGGGCCTAGCAGGGCATGTTCTCAATGGAAGGTCCTCACTCCAAATGTTGTCAATGGAAGGTCCTCACTCCAAATGTTGTCAATGGAAGGTCCTCACTCCAAATGTTGTCAATGGAAGGTCCTCAGTAGTTCCTCACTCCAAATGTTGTCATTGGAAGGTCCTCACTCCAAATGTTGTCAATGGAAGGTCCTCACTCCAAAATGCTGTCATTGGAAGGTCCTCACTCCAAATGTTGTCAATGGAAGGTCCTCACTCCAAAATGCTGTCATTGGAAGGTCCTCACTCCAAATGTTGTCAATGGAAGGTCCTCACTCCAAATGCTGTCAATGGAAGGTCTTCACTCCAAATGTTGTCAATGGAAGGTCCTCACTCCAAGTGTTGTCAATGGAAGGTCCTCACTCCAAGTGTTGTCAATGGAAGGTCCTCACTCCAAATGTTGTCAATGGAAGGTCCTCACTCCAAATGTTGTCAATGGAAGGTCCTCACTCCAAGTGTTGTCAATGGAAGGTCCTCACTCCAAGTGTTGTCAATGGAAGGTCCTCACTCCAAGTGTTGTCAATGGAAGGTCCTCACTCCAACTGTTGTCAATGGAAGGTCCCCACTTCAAGTGTTGTCAATGGAAGGTCCTCACTCCAAATGTTGTCAATGGAAGGTCCTCACTCCAAGTGTTGTCAATGGAAGGTCCTCACTCCAAATGTTGTCAATGGAAGGTCCTCACTCCAAGTGTTGTCAATGGAAGGTCCTCACTCCAAATGTTGTCAATGGAAGGTCCTCACTCCAAGTGTTGTCAATGGAAGGTCCTCACTCCAAATGTTGTCAATAGAAGGTCCTCACTCCAAATGTTGTCAATGGAAGGTCCTCACTCCAAGTGTTGTCAATGGAAGGTCCTCACTCCAAGTGTTGTCAATGGAAGGTCCCCACTCCAAATGTTGTCAATGGAAGGTCCTCACTCCAAATGTTGTCAATGGAAGGTCCTCACTCCAAATGCAGGCCACCTTTACAGTATATCTGCCATGTAACACTTTTACATTTTTATTTAATTTTAATAGGATTTAGATTCTTTTCATAGAATTTTATGGGACAAATGATCACCTTCATTTGAGTTTCTTTCCCACATTTTAATGGGATTATATTTTTCCAACCCATTGTTGGTGTGTGTGTCTGTGTCTGTGTGTGTGTGTGTGTGTGTGTGTGTGTGTGTGTGTGTGTGTGTCATTTTCAACTTGTGAGAGACACAGAGATTACCCTAATTTTACAGCGAGCTTAAAAAAAATACACAGTTTATCAATTTCATACATATAGGCACAATAAATACAAATAAACAATAAAAAATCAACTAAGACAGTTACAAGTTGACACAGTGGTTGGAGATCATACTTTTAAATGCAGCAAAAGAAGGAAGAACTTTCAGCTTCAGAGTGTATGTGTGTGTGTGTGTGTGTGTGTGTGTGTACTCTGCATCTATGCATTAAATGGTAAATTGTGCATTAATATAGCTATTTTATCCACAATTTGTTCCTCACATTTGACCCATTCACTCACACATTCACACGCCGACGGCGGAGGCAACCATGCAAGATGCCAACCTGCTCATCGGGAGCAGTTAGGGGTGTTAAGGGTCTTGCTCAAGGACACTTCTGCCCGGGAGGAAGGAGCAGGAATCGAGCCGGGAACCTCCAGATTACCAGATGACCGCTCTACCTCCTGAGCCACTGTCACCCCCATTACACATTACACATGTGTGTGTGCAAGGCAAGCATGCATGTACAACAGGGAGTTAGCATGTGTGAGTGTTGGCAGTAGACACTTGAGGCCATGCAGGATATGGATGGGGGGGGGGTCACTGGTCCTGTCATAATGACTCCCTCTCTTGCCGTGCCTCTCTGCCCGCAGGGCTCTGCCAGCTCAACCTCACCGGACCAGAGGGCTACATCGAGGCGCCGCCGCAGTCCAGCACCGGCTTCCACTCCGCCCCTGTGGACTGCAGCTACACCGTCACCGTGTACATGGGCTACGGAGTGGAGATACAGGTAAGAGCTCCTCCAGAGACGCTGCGTGTATTCAATTCAAACCTTTCTTTATAGGACAATATTGAGGTCGCCCTCATTTTCAATGTCGTCGAGACTCACAGACATTTCAATGCATGCATTTTGTACATAGTGATACAATATTTTTTTTTTACATATATATATAACGTAACATATACATAGATGAAGTGCATTAAAAGGAAGAACACCACATCACTTATAAAATGCACTAATATAAGTCAGTTAAAACAGTTACAGACTGTTGCTGCCAGTGAGCCTCTAAACGTCCCCTGCGTTATAGGCCGTTTGACCTCTGCTGACCTGGGATCCAATCCTGTGGGGGAGAGGCCTGCCCCTCTCTGATGCATCTGATAACAACATGATAAATAACACAACAGTAGTTCCTCTCGCCTTCCGCGGTCCGCTGGAATAACACACACATATATATATATACACCGTCTCACAGTGGCGCAGTATCTATAAACGCTGTGTGTCGGGAGTGCGGATTATGACCTCGTTCGACAAAATGTCACATGAAATACATGTCAGTGACCTGCGTGGGGCAGGCCGCCTGTCCCCGGGGGTCGTTTTTAGCAGCTCTCCTGATTCTCCTGTCACTCTTGCCCACACCCCCCCCCCATTAAAGCTGACGTGCCGGGAGAGAAATCCACTGAAAATAAAGAGTTATCCCCCCCTCCCCCACCCGCTGGACCGCAGGGGGGGGGGGGGGGGGGGGGCTGTGGACGCTGCTCTTTGCACATTCAAATGGGTTGTTTTCCCAGTGAGGTGACGGCGCTGACATCTAAATCAATACTGTGATCGTGACCTACGCCACGCCGGGGTTTTATTTATGCCCGTGTTGTGCGGCCCCTGCGCTCGTAATGTTTTTTGGACACAATCCGACACTACCCTTTTTGTTTTGTACCGCTACTCCATTTAGACTGCTAAAAAGAAACGTTGAGTGTGTTTTTTTTTCTTCTCTTATCACGACACAGTACTTCTGTGAATGTTCGCCGGTCGAGTCGTGGACAGAGCTATGCAGCCTAGACCAGCCTGACTTTCTATTTCAAAAGGCCTTCGATTGCTATATATTAATGTCACATATAAATTCACATTTTCTTGTGGTTTTCTTTTTTCTTGTGTTGTTGTTTTTGCTTTTCTGTTCATACTATGTTTTTAAACCTGTAGCACTTTGTGATCTGCTTGAATGAAAAGTGCATTACAAATAAAATGGATTATTATTATTATTATTAGACGGTACTAACCAACACTTGGAGGGGATGGGGAGGGGGGGGGGGGGGGGGGGGGGTTCGAAGAAGAAAGCTATGTTGGATTTCTTTTATGTTAAGATATTTTTTAGGGAATTTCTGCTTCATTGGATAGGACAGTGAGTGACAGGGAATTGAGGGTAGAGAGAAGGGGGATGACATGGTGGAAATTGTATCTCCCCCTCCCATTTATCCTCCCTCGCCACACCCACTATAGTCTCCAATACCCACATCCCGTCTCCCTCGATCAATCCCTGTGTCCCCTGATCCACCAGTCACCACCCTGTGTCTCTCACCTGCAACACCTAAACCATCCCCCTTCCAGCCCCCTCCTGTGTGTCTCAACCTCCTACCCCCTTCCGATTCAGAGGGTTGAGGGTTCGTTGGGTCACTCATCACGGGACCCCCTCGGCCAGGGGGGCTCATTGGGTGGCACTCATCATGGGACCCCCTCAGCCAGGGGGCTCGCTGGGTGGCACTCATCACGGGACCCCCTCAGCACTCATCATGGGACCCCCTCAGCCAGGGGGCTCGCTGGGTGGCACTCATCACGGGACCCCCTCAGCCAGGGGGCTTGCTGGGTCACTCATCACGGGACCCCCTCGGCCCGGGGGCTCGCTCGGGCCCCTCTAAGCCAATTCTCCTATTTGACCTAATAAATTGTAACAACCAGCCAAGATAATTATTTCCTCCGGCATTCACCACACATTCACCACACATTCACCACACACACATTCACCACACATTCACCACACATTCACCACACATTCACCATACATTCACCACACATTCACCACACATGCAACAAAGGTCTTAGGTTGTGTGGAACCGGAGACGTTAATCATGCCCACCACCTCCTAATAGACAGTCTCCTCCCCACCGCATGTATATATTCCCTCCCCGCCGTATGTATATTTCC
Source organism: Notolepis coatsorum (assembly GCF_963971535.1). Classification (NCBI taxonomy): domain Eukaryota; kingdom Metazoa; phylum Chordata; class Actinopteri; order Aulopiformes; family Paralepididae; genus Notolepis; species Notolepis coatsorum. The sequence goes on from NC_140165.1 coordinate 241,950,856, forward strand.
CTCCCACCCACCCACCCCCTCCTAATGTACAGTCCCCTCCCCATCATATGTATATACTCTGTCAGGATCTAGGGGTAACAGTACGGTATATTTGAATACCGCCTATGTCACAAATGTATCAGTACTAAATACCTATATGTCCCTATGCCATAAATGTCATGTATGTTGTGTATGTCATAAATGTCTATATGAATTGAAAATGGGGGACCCTGATGGAAACAAGACAAACGTCTTTCTCAGGTCTGCATCCCCTTAACAATTGTATGTATTGAGCCGTACTGTATTGTACCCATTCTGCAATCTGTTAAATAAAGTTTTCATTCATTCATTCATTCATGCGCATGGTCACATCTTCATGGTTGATACTAATTCATTGTTAAAGCTACTAATGCAGGTTCAGGAGTGAGATGGAGGTCTTGCTTCTCTTCTTTCGTGGTGAGCCCTGACGTGTTTTAATGAGCAGGTCTCATTGTGTCTCTGCTTCCAAATAAAGCCCTATAACCACACCGGCCACGTAGCTGGATGAGAGGATTTAAGCCTGTGAAGCCCAAATATAGAAAAACATTAGTACATTTTACCTTACAGATGTTGTTGTAGTAGTGCATAAATTAAAGGGTTTTAAAAATCTTTACATTTTCATAAGTTTTTAGGGAAATGTAACATTGCAACGTTGGCCCTAGTTTAGAGCAGAATTTCTGTATGTGTACTCACATTGTCTGAACAAATATACAGAACAACTAAGTGTTCTTTTGCAGGGTTGATTGCTTACTTAGCCCCATAACAGTATATCAGTGTTGTGCTAGTTACTGAAAAATAGTAACTCAGTTACTTTACTAGTTACTTCATTTAAAAAGTAACGCAGTTACTTTACTAGTTACTTACACCCAAAAGTAATGCGTTGCTGTGAAAAGTAACTATTTAGAAATCAATTGATCCCATTAATGCCCTTACAGATACTTACAGTAAAAATCTGTTGATCAACTTGACAGTTTTCATTAATTTGCATTCATCACTGAACTCTGCTAAGCAATGTGGTCTATACAAACACAAACCTGACACAAACACAAAGATATGTTGTCCCGATGTAATAAGAAATGTGCCGTGCCTAATCAGACGGTTAGATTGTATCGCCGCTTAGGTTGAAGGAACAGCCTTGATGTCGGAGCGTTTCATTATAACCGTCTTGCAACGTTGGTTAAGATATCAATCGTGCATTGCAACGTTAGAATAGTTAGATATCAATTGTGCATGAAATTACTATATTGTTTGATTAGTATTGATGAGATTCCCTTGCAGATTCTTACAGTCAAAATCTGTTGATAAACTTGACAGTTTCCATTCATTTGCATTCACATCACTGAACTCACCAAAGTCTCAATTTAATTTAAAAAAATTTTGATCCACCTTTTCTCCGATTTTCTATTTTTCTCCCATCCCAATTTCGTATCATCCAATTCAACCCTCCCCTGTCTCGAACGCTGTTTCTTGCCTCCCACAAGCCGGCTGCAATGTGGACTAAGTCATACAGTACATAGCACGAGTCCCCTCCGATACTCGAGGTAACAGCAGTCACATCTTTTCACCTGCGCGGCGCGATCTTTCAGCGTCAGGGGTCTGCGCTTTGGAGGGGCGCCGCCCCCATCGCTTCCTGATTCTACTGCGCAGGCGCACCAACCGACCTGTAGGAGTCGCTGTCCACAACGCCCGATCCCCACCCATCAGTTTCCCACCCCCTAATACTGCCAATGTGTATTAGTACGGACGACCAGCTAAACTGAAAGCAATGTGGAGCGCTGTGCTCGAACAGGCGAACCCAGCGTCTCCAGTATTCGTGGTGAGGGCCTTGCCCACTGCACCACGTAGCCGCCCCTCAAAACATTTTCTTTCGCTCATTTCCATTTTGTATATTCTCTCGCCAAGTAGTTGGAAAAAGTGTTCCGTCCCATTTGCCGTGTGCTGCCTGGTATCATGCTAACTAGATCCCTGAAAGCAGGTGGCGAGTAGATCGGATCTTTGAGCCAAGACACAAATTACATTTAAAGGTCCCATGTTTTGCTATTCCTTTAACTATTTGGGCAATGTTACACAATTCCTGTGAGTCTATGGAACACATCTGTAAGTTATTTTTTTCAATTTTTTTTTATTTATTTCTAATCAAGTACTGTAAAGCAGCATTTTTCCACTTCAAGATTTCAAGCTGTTTCGGGCTGGGCTCCGCCCATAAGCGCTTTGAGTGACAGTCACCCACAGTCTGCACTGGCAGACAGAGAGAGACATAGAGAGATTGAGGGGGATACTAATTAATTTTGCCGCGGGAGGGCATAATCCCACGGGACAATGCATTGGTAACTGACAAATGACAATATATACCCCTGTGAATATTATTGCACGGATCGTAATACGGGCGCGCGCGTGGGAGCGTGCGCAATGATATTTTGCAGCAGGTTGACAGTGATATGCTAGTGCTCCAGACTGCGTGTGTGTGTTTCCCCGCGCGCACAGTCAGGAGTGTGTGTGTAAATGCTCCGTGTCCCTCTCTCTCTCTCTCTCTCTCTCTCTCTCTCTCTCTCTCTCTCTCTCTCTCTCTCTCCCTCTCTCTCGCTCGCTCGTTCTCTGCTCTCTCTGTCAGCACCCGCGCCACGTCAACCCGTTTGAGGAAGTGTCAGTATTTCCACTCGCTCTGTTGTTGAGAGAATGGTTGAGTGTGGCTACAACCATAGAGGGGGCGTTAGTTCTACAACCATAGAGGGGGGCGTTAGTTATGCAGATGAGAATTATTGGACGTCACAGGCACGCGAAATTCAGAATAGCTTAGTTCAGTGAGGGAGGATCTCGTGAACTCCAGACTGGACTGATGAGCCAAAATAAGAATTAGAGACACAGACCCCATTGATACAACCCCACATTGCTAGAAAACAATGCTAAACACTGGAAAAGGCCATTTGTGCTCGACAAAAGAGAAATAGTGAGAATATCCATGTGTAAAAAGGCTAGTAGTGGGCGTCGCTATGACAGTCAAGACTAGAGTAAACAAAACACGCCCACAGCGTGTCTCCACAGGTGAGGTGACACAGACAGCAGTCAGGAGGACTGCACTGCATCGCTACCGCTCGCTACCAGTCTACTCAAAAAGAACGCAGTAATGAACCATTCAGAAACGGTAACTGCGTTAGTGAATTTCAAAAGTAATGCGTTACACCCCTTCCTGACAGGGAGCGACGCGAGCGAGCGTGATTGCGAAAATGATTAAAATGTATTCGTTTCAATCAGACTATCCTGACCTGCCGCGAGCGACAGCGAACTGACCAGCGATGTCGTCCACCCCTCAGATATTCGCTCGCTGTGTCTCTAGTTGAGCGATTACGCGGCCGAGTCCCGCCCCTAAACACTTTTTATTGGTCAAGAATCGCAGGCTGCTTCCCCCCCCCCCCGTGTGCTTCCAGGTAACACACACACACACAGACACACTCGGACACGCGCCGCGTCATATCAGGACAGTGTCGCGCGCGATTTCGTCTCCAGTTCGCTCGCTCGCTGCCTGTCAGGAACCAGTGTTAGAGTACTAGTTACTGCCAAAAGTAACAGCGTTTCTATAACACGCTACCCAACACTGATCATGAATAATAATCACACATCAGTCACATTCAGAAATACTTCACAGAGCCCTAATGTCAACATGAAATGTGCTCGTCGTCCAACAGTTTTTGTCCAATTGACCTATATCTCAAACCCCGCCCTTCCCTAGCAACAGTTGTGATTGGAGGGACAAGAAAAGAGGGCGGGGTTTGGAGATCAATTTGCAGAACGCAATGTTTCTTCAAATTGTGCAGCAAGATCAATGTTTTTTTTGGATTACAGTGTCAAGGGGAACATTTTCTTGTGTTTAGACTATTCTCCTCTGTTATCGGAGATTATTTACCTGATTATTATATAACTGTTAATACCACTCAGCCTCGCATTGAACACAGACATGCAGATGTCTCTTAACACGACCCTTTAGAGGAGGAAAGGTTATTTTAGAGCGGAACCTTCAAACAAACGTCTCATTGTTCACTTGGTCTTTGAAGATCAGAGTTATGTTTTTGCTTTTCTCCTCGCCATGGGGGCTATAACCGGACAAGGCGCGCGCACGGGGGCTATAAGTTAACGCACCAAGCAAGGCGCGCGCACGGGGGCTATAACGCACCAAGCAAGGCGCGCGCACGGGGGCTATAACGCACCAAGCAAGGTGCAAGCGCACAGGGGCTATAACGCACCGGGCAAGGCGCAAGCGCACGGGGGCTATAACGCACCGGGCAAGGCGCGCACACAGGGGCTACTATAACGGGGCAAGGCGCAAGCGCACAGGGGCTATAACGCACCAGGCAAGACCCGCGCACAGGGGGCTATAACGCACCGGGCAAGGCGCGCACACGGGGGCTATAACGCACCAGGACTCGAGCCACCCGAACAACTGCCTCTTTGAACTGCTGCGGTCAGGCAAGCGATAACGGAGTCTTAAGGCGAGCACAGAAAGACTCAGAAGAAGCTTCTATCCCCAGGCCATCAGGCTGCTAAACGAACAATAAACACTATGCAACAACCATCAAATGCACACAGCACACACACCCACACGCACACACTCACTTAAACCACACAAACACACTTTATATTTATTGATAAAGGATTTGCACTACAACTCGTACACCCACTGTAAATTGTACCTAAATTGCACCTCATCCCATTTCTGCCTTGCACTATATAGTATTGTATTAGTACACTGCACAGTATTGTATATTATATGGTAACTCAGTTACGTCTATTCTGCATCGAACATTGTACATATGTCTATACTGAACACTGTGACCTCATTTTTTTTACTTCTAATTTACATGCTATACTATGTTATTTTATTTCATACTTATCTTGTCTTGCACAGTCTCTGGAGCGTAACAGTAAGAAGCATTTTGTATAAAAGTATTCTGTACTTCTGTATGACAAGTGACAACTATTAAAGAAACTTGAAACTTGAACCAAGCAAGGCGCAAGCGCACGGGGGCTATAACGCACCGGGCAAGGCGCAAGCGCACGGGGGCTATAACGCACCGGGCAAGGCACGCACACAGGGGCTACTATAACGCACCGGGCAAGGCGCAAGCGCACGGGGGCTATAACGCACCAGGCAAGACCCGCGCACAGGGGGCTATAACGCACCGGGCAAGGCGCGCGCACGGGGGCTACTATAACGCACCAGGCAAGACCCGCGCACAGGGGGCTATAACGCACCGGGCAAGTCGCGCGCACGGGGGCTACTATAACGCACCAGGCAAGGCGCAAGCGCACGCCGGTGAGAAGCTGCTGCCGCGCTCCAGAACCTCAATGTCACCTCTTGCAAAATGCGGCCCGGCTTTCAGACAACGGCCTCCTCAGCGACTCGAATGATTACAGCCACTCTATCTGCTCCTGGGTATTTAGTGTCATCGTGAGGCATCTGACCTTTTCAGAGGAAGGCTGACGCAGTGATTTAAGCTTCCGCCTCTTACCTGAGAGCCCCCCCCCCCCCCCCCCCATGCTCCTCACTCACATGATTAACTCCGAGAGCGCTGCTGCTTCCCGCTGCTCATAAAATATACAATGGCCATTACCCCGCTGACCTTCCAGATGCCGGGCCTAATATATTTAGGATAAAAAATGAATATGGGGCCGCGAATCATCCTCGATGATGCGTCCCAGCTGCTCCCTGTCGGCTGCGAGGCAACAAAGTGCGATTACGAGGGGGGCGGTGTGGAGTTGCCCCCCCGTCCCCGTCCCCGTCCCCACCCCCCCTTCGCTTCAACACTTTCATCTCTTTCCCAATAAGCCGCTCTACACCTGTTCTTAACAACTACACTCTCCCGTTCCTCTTTTCTTTCCTCACCTCTCTCTCTCTTCTCTCTTTTCTCCTCTCTCCGCCTCCGGTTCTATTATTCAGAGTGACTCTGATGTACGGATGCGTCTGGGGTTGCGGACGTTAATTAATTGCTTATGGATTACCCGTCCTCCCGCTTTTTGTTTGTTTATGGTGTGTCTTTAAATGTCCTCCGGTTGAAACGTCTTCTCAGCGTCTCTTAGCTAAATTAAACAGGGGGCGTCCCCCGTCCCCCCCCTCCTCCACCGACAGGCCCCCCCCTCCTCCGCTAAGCGGATGTGGAATTCGGGACGATGTCGGACAAGTATCAGAGATGTTTGACGGACCAGGGGGGTCAACTGCTCGCGGTTCGCACGTAAAGACCCGGGGATTCTAATTTGTCTTATCTAAACATCGCTCTCATTAATCTACTTCAGAGGTCTTTGTTAACGTCTGTAGAATGCAAGTGGCCTACTTTGATCGTCCTTTTTTCTTTTTCTTTTTTTTCTTACAAGATTAGCTGGCTTTCCCCCCTGATGCAGTATGTAGATAAAGAGCTGCAGTGGGGATTATAGCTCAGACAGCGTCTGGCCTCTTACCTGTGGCCCCACGCACCTACACAGCTCCAGAACTAGACCACGAAGTGGGGGCGATTAGATTAGATTAGATTAGATTAGATTAGATTAGATTAGATTAGATTAGATTAGATTAGATTAGATTAGATTCAAATGTATTGTCATCATACAGCACAAGTACAGTACAACGGAAATAAGTTTGGCATCCAACCAGAGTGCAAATGTAACAGTAAAGTTTTATTTATTTATTTGTATTAACCTTTATTTACCCAGGGTAGGTTCGCTGAGTGGATGCTCTTTTTCAGGAACGCCCTGCTTCACATTCACACAGTTCCATTCACACCTGGGAGCTGCCCAGTACAACCACAGTCTGCCACCGTTGGCCACTGAGCAACTCCAATAGTGCAATAGTAATATACAATGTACAGGTAGGGTGACCAGGTGTCCCCCTTTTGGTTGTACTGTCCCACCATTTGACCAAATGTCCCGCGTCCCTCATATTGAGAGGCTGTCCCTCTTTTCGAAGCCAAAAAAAACATGCGTCTAAAAGCCCCTCCCTACAGACAGTAAACGTAGCAACCCGCCTCTTGTCCACACACATTGCTCTGATTGGTTATAGTACTTTAGCGCGCTGCTTGCCTGCTTGTGACGTGACTGAGACTGAGTCGTGACGCTACCTTATATCGCAAATCTGATTGGTCAAAAAAAACACAACAACATTACAAGCGAACTAGTTCAAGATGGAAAGCAGTAAAAAGAAACGGACCTGCAGTTACAACCAAGACTGGCAAACGACACATGACTGGGTGAGGCAGATGGCAGGCAATCCGCAGCAGGCTTTCTGTGTTTTGTGTCATAGTTCGTTTTCAATTGCGCATGGAGGAGAATACAACTTGAAGCGCCACAGTGGACGTGAGTCTCACTTGAAAGTGGTTCACCAAAAAGAAACATCCAGATCTATGGATACGTTTCTTTTTAAACCAAACAATGATAGCCAGACGGACAAGGTCACTGCAGCTGAGATAACAAGTGTCTATCACACAGTACAACACTCCCATTCATACAGGTCAGCCGACTGTGGTAACCTTTAACCTTTGATTTAAATCTATTCGGTGAAGACCATGGCAGTTATTCTAATATAGAAACACAATTTATTTGTATTATTATTTTTGTATTATACTACACTGTTTTCCCTAGTTCTGTGTTAACAGGGAATATCAAACACAAGACATTCCTGTCAAGTGATGACGTTTGAATATTTAAAACAGATGTTAGGTGGTATTTAATTTGTATTTATTTTGATTTAACCTTTAACCTTTGATTTAAATCTATTCAGTGAAGACCATGGCAGTTATTCTAATAAAACATTTTACATTATCTATCTGTCCCACTTTGTCCCACTTTGTCCCACCAAAATCGTACTGTTGTCCCACTTTGTCCCACCAAAATCTTACTGTTGTCCCACTTTTGGACTTTTTGCATCTGGTCACCCTATGTACAGGTGATTATTAAGTTGGATATAAAATATATAAATGAGTACTACTGAGTAATAGTGCTAATCGGTTGTATGTACAGAGTTGTATTAATATGTACAGTGATACAGGTATAAAGACACTATGGTAGTAAGTCATACTGGCCGGCAGCTAGCAAGAGTAGGTAAGGGGTACAGATATAGATATAGTATCTACAGATATGTAAAAAAAGATTATATCCAGGTATGTAGACCAGGCCACGTGAGCGGATCGGCGCGGCCGAGAAATCCGCTCTTCGCTCTTTAAAGCTTGGTCCGCTCCGCTAATCGCTCATGTTGACCCCACCCCCAAGTCGCTCTCCGCTCGCTCACCACTCACCTTGAATCGAGCGCTCCCCGCTCCCCGCGCCAGATCGCTCGGCAGATTTTTAATTTTTTTTTGGAGCATGGTGTAAATTAGCTCAAACTACAACAGTCTACACCCCCTGGGCCCCTTAACAATTGTTTGTATTGAGCCGCATTGTAATTGTACCAATTCTGCAATGTTAAATAACGTTGTTTATCCATTCACTAGCTCTATTAAGTGATGATAGCTAGCCGAGCCACAATGCTATGGTCGCTGCCATTAACGTTAGCATGTAAGCTAACGACAACAACAATGGCGTCGATACTTTTTCTAACAGGAGTGAGTGACAAAGCCTGAACAGGATATCACAGACATAGATATCTATGATCACAGATATCACATTCAGATAACACATTCTCATTGGTTGAAAATGGCCTTCATGTTTGTACATCGCCATCTGTTGCTTTGGCATTGTACTACATGTATATTAACATCAGTGTTAAACCACTGTGAGCGGCCTGGAGTGGATTGGAGCGGAGGAGAACTCTCGCTCCGGACGTCGCGCCGACACATTTTAAAACCCACTCCTCGCTCACGTCAAAACCGCCCGCTCCGCTCCCCGCGCCGCTCACGCTCCGATCCGCTCACATGCACTGATGTAGACAGCTGTGGATAGATATATATATATATATACAGTAAGAATATATGTTACGTTGTATGTTAGAGCGATGCTCTGTTGTTGTGAGCGACGCACTGCTCTGTTGTTCTATAAGGTAATTTAGAACTGTACTTTGTAAAGAAACTCAAACTGTTAAGAGCGACGTACTGGTCTGTTAGAGCGATGCTCTGTTGTATGTTAGAACTTTGTAAAGAAACTCAAAGTATTAAGAGCGATACACTGCTCTGTTTATATTTTTTATTGAACAATTTTATCACATTTTTTACTGTCTATTTTATTATTTTTAGCCTATATTTTAAACTGAATCAAACCGCACTTTTTTACTCTATCTAATCTATTCTATTTTATTATCTGTATTACTGAAAAACTGTGATTTACCTTAGCTTGCTACCTCTATCTTTTTGTATTTAATTTTTTATTCTCGCTTATGCCTGTATTTTTTACTGTTGTGAAGCACTTTGAATTGCAATTTCTGTATGAATAAAGTTATTATTATTATTATTATTATTATTATTATTATTATTATTATTATTATTATTATTATTATTATTATTATTATTGACGAAAATGTGGTATAGAGTAGAAGCACCGACAAGGGAACAATGGACAGAGATAGTGGGGGGGATACGGGAAGCGTGTTGCTTTTTAACAGCGGAGGAGTGCAAGAATGTGACAATGTGACCATGTGACCGCGGCAGCGCGAGAGAGCGGCAGTGCGGAAATAGGCTGTCTATTGCCATTCTCTAAGACAAACGCTAACCTTAACCAGCTCCTTAACAGCGCCTAAACTTAACCTTTCTAACCTTAACCAACTCCGAAACAATGCCTAACCTTAACCTTAACCTTAACCATGCCTAACCTTAACCTTAACCATAGAAAGAATATTGCCATTCTCTAAGACAAACTCTAACCTTAACCAGCTCCTTAACAGCGCCTAAACTTAACCTTTCTAACCTTAACCAACTCTGAAACAATGCCTAACCTTAACCTTAACCTTAACCATGCCTAACCTTAACCGGCGAAAGAATACACGTTAAAAAAATAAAAATAAAAAAAATTGATGGGATTCAAACTTGAAACCAACGGACCGCAGGACCGCAGGACCGCCGCGCTGCCAGGTGAGCTAAGCTTCGAATGAGAATCATGGCAGTTTACGGCTAAATAATGCCGCAAGCTCTGCCGCTCCTTTGCCGCGCCTGCCGCGGGGCGTGTCGCAGCCAATTAGGGAAAACGCGGAAGCATTCGGCGCACTCCTTCGCTGTTAATAAGCAATAGGCATACGGGAAATGGAGAGAATCACACATAGGCTGAGGCTACGTTTAGACGGAGAGAGTCTGAACAGAAACCGCAAAAGTCGTCTTGCGGTCTCACTTTTAATGTTGCGTTTAGACTAGTGTTTTGGGATGGAATTCTGCGTGCAGACGACGCTGTAACGACTCGAGGCGACGGAGCCCCGCTGTCACACGATTGGCGCATATGTCACATGACGTGCTGTGAAGACCCGCCCTACTCTGCCTCTGATTTGCAGACTGTGGGTGGGGAATGTGATTGGACCAAAGCAGAGTCACTCACAGACAGTGGGTCCAGTCACTAATAGTTGTGATAGCCGCTTGTGTATTTAAGGGGAGACACTGCAGGTGAATAGGGTAAAAAAATTAACTAATAGATATCACAATGAAACTTCCCAAGTTGATTACTTATATTAAGACAAGACTTTTTTGTATTACAAGTTTTCTGAAATTGTATGTTTAAATATGCAAATGAGGCATGATCTACTTAAATATGCACTAATTTGCATATAATTCCAGGACAGAAATCTGAACATTGGATAAAGCCATTTTCAAAATTATAGTTTCATTTTGTTGACATATTAGAGCCAAAGGTTATTACAGAGGGGATTTTGGATATATCTTTTTATCACTCCATAAATCAGAAAATACTCCATTCAGTCAATTTGTATGGTAAAATTCCATATTTCGCCATGTTTTTAGGAATAAAATGTGATATAAATCAGGGTATGAATGCGATATCAACAAACCCTTCTGTAAATACCTTCAGAACATAGATATGAATAGAACTGGAAGGTTTGGTGTATGTGAGTGCTACTGAAGTGGAGATTTCTGGCTCAGAGTATGAGGAAAAACTCTTAAAACTCATTTTTGTGAAAACGCCTTCAAAGTTCTGTATTGTAAAATGCCATACTTTTTTTTTTAAACAGATATTTACAAACACAATACCTAATCAAACCATTAGTAATAGACAACCTAAACACATGCCTGATAACTGAATAATAATAATAATGATGTTATTGAACTGAACAGAACTACACACAGGCTACAAACAGTGTAGTACAGTGTAGTACCCCCTAATAGGCAAAAAATATTTGAATAGATATCACTATGAAACTTTCCCAATTTGTTATGTACATATAAACTAAGAAAAAATATATTGCAAGTTTTCTGAAATTTATGTTTATATATGCAAATGAGGCACTTCCCCATTAAATATGTGCACATTTACGGATGCAATAAGGCAAAATGATGTAAAATAAACAACTAAATGTGTGTTATTGACGTTTTATTGTCACTAGTTTCATAGAAGACATGTTTAGGAAGCAAAATATAACAAAATCTCAAAATCAACAAAAAAATTATATTTGACTATTCACCTGCAGTGTCTCGCCTTAAAAGTACTGCCAATGTAGCCTTCAGGTGATTGCCATGGATAGAATCAGACATGCTTTGTTTACGCTTCTAGGCTACTGGCGCATGCCTGTGATGTAAGCCGTACACGCGACGAGAGCCTTGACAACCCTTTCGTCATCGTTTTATGCGGTTTGACAGTTTAGATGATAGCGCAAAGGTTTATCGTTTCTAGGAATTCCACCCAGGAAGGTGGTCTCATTTGTTTGCGGTTTCTCCCCGTAAAAACGCCGTTTCCGTATAAACGAAAGGCACATCCGAAAAAAAATTTTTGCGGATTCACCTGCTAGCGTTTCCGTCTAAACAGGGCCTGAGGCTACAAGACGAGAAGTTTGAGTCAAAATGGGAGAAGTGGGAAGAGTATAGGAAGAAAAGAAACGACATCACAGGAGAGTGAAAAGGAGACAAGAAGAGAAATAGAAATCGAAATGAAAATAAACTAAGAAGGTACCAAAGAACCCATGTCACTGTATTCTTTTATCTCTTTTTTTTTTTTTTTTTTTTTTTTTTTTAGTTAATTTATTTTAGGTCAACTCTTCATTTGATTTTGATATTATTTTCTACTATCAGCTATATCTTTTAGTTCTTATCTGGCGAATTGTATTGTTTTATGTGGATGTTTGTTTGTAAATCAAGAAACTGAAAATAAAAATGTAAGTAAATAAAAATAAAAAAGAGAGATTGGAAACGGGTACTAAAGCCTTTGTCACTAACTATTCAACATGCAATTTCATTCTCTCTAAAACAACATAGTGGAGCTTTAACAACTTCTCACACCAGAGGATGTGATAATAATTATTTACAACCCATTTCCATTCGTCACGGCCCAGTGTGAGCGCTGGGAACGGCAGACGCTGGAGAAGGAGGTGTGGGAACAGGGTGGATAGGGTGCAAATGAATCCCATCCTTGAGCACCACAGAAGAGCAAAATGGCCACCGTTGTTAATATGGCAAAGTAAAATATATTGTTGGTTTCCTGTTGGTTGTCAGTTTGGCCATGGGTAGGTAGGGAATTTATTTTATTTTATTTTTTTATTTTATTCTTTCCCACGGCGACTATGGATAGGGAATTTCTTTATTTAATTAAAATGTTCACAACAACATGGATGCATGTACTCTGCCAGCATGTTTAATATCCATAATACTAAATGTTTGACTAAGATTTCTATGAAACTTTATTATTTTCTTTTTTTAATTTTTTTTTTAAAAACTCATAAAATATATTGGGTCGCACCTAAATCGTCAGGGTCGGTCGGCAACCGGAAACCAACTATTAATTTTGTTAGGCCTGTAAATGGTCAATTCCGCCCCGGTGAACTCTCACCAGGCAGGTCCTGCAGGTGAAGTGCAGCAAATTCTCGACACATGAATCTGGAATTGGGGCTGTTGCAGATAATATGTGAAAATTGCCTCCGGTATGGAGAGAGAGCGGGGGGGTGGGTGGTAGAGAGAGAGGTGGGGGGTAGAGAGAGGGGGGGGGTAGAGAGAGAGGGGGGGTGGTAGAGAGAGAGGGGGTGGTGGTAGAGAGAGAGAGGGGGGGGTGGTAGAGAGAGAGAGAGAGGGGTGGTGGTAGAGAGAGAGGGGGGGGGGTGGTAGAGAGAGAGGGAGAGAGAGGGGGGTGGTAGAGAGAGAGAGGGGGGGGTGGTAGAGAGAGAGGGAGAGAGAGGGGGGTGGTAGAGAGAGGTGGGGGGTAGAGAGAGGGGGGGGGTAGAGAGAGAGGGGGGGTGGTAGAGAGAGAGGGGGTGGTGGTAGAGAGAGAGGGGGGGGGTGGTAGAGAGAGAGAGAGGGGTGGTGGTAGAGAGAGAGAGGGGGGGTGGTAGAGAGAGAGGGAGAGAGAGGGGGCTGGTAGAGAGAGAGAGAGGGGGGGTGGTGGTAGAGAGAGAGAGAGAGAGAGAGAGAGAGAGAGAGAGAGGGGGGGGTGGTAGAGAGAGAGGGAGAGAGAGGGGGGTGGTAGAGAGAGAGAGAAGGGGGGTGGTGGTAGAGAGAGAGAGAGAGAGAGAGAGAGAGGGTGGTGATAGAGAGAGAGGGAGAGAGAGGGGGTGGTAGAGAGAGAGAGAAGGGGGGTGGTGGTAGAGAGAGAGAGAGAGAGAGAGGGTGGTGGTAGAGAGAGAGTTCATCATCTCACCAACACTAGTCCTGAGCTTTCTTCAATCTCCTCTCCATCACCTGCCACAGTCAGGAGGAATGAGACGGATCAGAGGGTCGCGGCTCTTATCTAGAGACATAACGATACCTGATAACAACACAGAGCTTGAATTACATCTGAAAATACAACGGCCTCCCCCTGCAGTGGAATCTATAAGCCCGCCGAGCGTCCTCACTCTGCCTTTGTAAAACACGCCACCGGAGATGCTGCTTTCAGAACAACGGCAACCCGTTTTAAGACCATTTCTTTCCCTCGGTCAAAGAATAATGAATGAACGTGTCTCGGTGTGAGACCTCTCAGCTACTGTGCTTTCCATTGACCTTCTCTATTATCAAGATGAACGCACGTTAAAGATGTCGGGTGTTTTATAATGAGCCGCTGTTGGTCACACCGGTCCCTGTGGTGGTGGGGGTGGTTGTCATGGCAGCAGCCGTCTAATAGCGATGGTCAGGTGACTGATGGAGTTCCATAGGGCACCGTTATTGGCCGTCTCTAAAAGGTCACATCGTTCTGGACTGTGTGAGGGCGTCAGATTTGCATAGCTGTATGGATTATGGCACAGATCTGGACTCAGAGCAGCGTGTCAAAAGCTATTTGATGTACCACAATGACAGTGATGAAACTCTGAACTCTGAACTCCATTGCCTATACTCTAGGCTCTGTTACCCATACAAACTTTGAACTCTGTTGCCTAGACTCAATTTATACCTACCTACTGATTTCACTGTCCTGCCCTACACTGTAATCATAGTAATCATAGTAATCATGCTACTACCCACCTCATACTATAATCTACCCATATAACTCTGTATGATAGCATGTACAATAGTGCTGTATATACTCCTGTATATATATACAATATAATCTATTGGTCTGACATTTGACAGGCGCAGAGTTGAGCAGAATTAAATGAGACCTGCGTTTTTACATTTGAGAAAAACAAGAAAAAAATCATGGGTACAAGACTGTAACTAATGCACAACTACATCTTTCCAGGTTAATTGCATTTGAACCCTTTCACTACCACACTACAGAAGGTTCACCTTTCAAGTGTGGTAGTGAAAGGGTTAACCTTATGTAGTGTGGTTGTGAAAGGGTTAACCCTTTGTCGTGTGGCAGTGAAAGGGTTAACCTCCTGTATTGTCGCAGTGAAAGGGTTAACCCTTTGGTAGTGTGGTAGTGAAAGGGTTAAGACCAGTTTCGAGGACAATGTTACGAAACCAAAATAGTAAAAACAACAGACATAATACACTATTAGAATGATATACTCATATACTAGTTTTCATGTTTTTTGTTGTGAGAGTAGCAATGGTGATATTGGTGGCAATATTTAGTCATTTGGAGTCAGGAACGACACAAGAGAGTAACGTCAACATTATCCCTGCTGCCCCCATGCCCTAACTGGGGCAACAGTGGCTCGGGAGGTAGAGCAGTCGTCTGGTAATCCGGAGGTTCCCAGTTCGATTCCCACTCCTCCTGGGCAGTGTGTCGAAGTGTCCTTGAGCAAGACCCCTAATTGCTCCCGATGAGCAGGTTGGCACGTTGCATGGTCGCCTCTGCCGTCGGTGTGTGAGTGAATGGGTAAAATGTGAGGAGCAAATTGTAACGTGCTTTGGATAAAAATGCATATGTTATATAAATGCACCATTTACCATTTATTTACTTCCCTTTGGTGCTAAACCTCACAAAATCAATGGACACTGAAAAACAATGGGACAAAAAAAAGAAAAAGAAAATCAATGGAAAACAAATGAAGACACTGGAAAACCAACGTTGCCTATAAAATAGATACACAAAGTACTTTCCTCATGATCACATTACATTTTTAATTACTTTTTAATTACATTATTTTTCAAACGTGATCAATTTTACAATAATAATGCTATGGTGTTATGACATAACGCCAACAAATCATTGATTATTAACAAGTAGTGGTAAATATGATGACAAGATAATTATTCTCAGGAACTTAGCACTTGCCATACCTTGACAAATTACACCTACCCAAATGTTATGCTGTTATGTTAATATATGTGCGCAGGCTGCAGCGCATCATTATATAGGCTACTATATAATTGTGTGTGTGTTGTGCAGCCCGCGGGCCAGTCAAGGTGTCTGTTGACGGAGTCACCTGGGGAGCAACAATAACTTGGTCATGACGACAAGGTTCCTCTCTTTAGCCTTTGGCATGGTTTATTATTTCACATCATTATGCACCATGAGACCTTCTCTCTGCGACGGAGGAAGAGACAGAGGGGGAGGGAACGATCCCTTAAATACCTCTTACCTGACGTCAGCTTCAATAGCTACGTCTCCTTGCGCCTATAGCGCCCTCTTGTGGAAACAGTTAAGCAGTTACATGCAATCATATAACACATAAACTCAACAGTGTCAATCAGCGTTTAACATTCAGGCAGTAACCAATCACGCGTAGGCTCAGGTTAAATAATGTAGCCAATCACATCCTGATCCCGCAGGCCGCAGCAAGGCATACTTTCTTTTTTGTAAACATCTGCATTCCGAATTTTCGCCCGCCCAGCGAACACCAGCGCGCTATTTTTAGTCAAATTTCTAAAAGCTAAATGGATATACGGTATTTTTCCAAGGCAACATATGTGAGGTTTGGTTGGTTCCCCGCCACACGCTCTCCTGAGGTATGGTGCTGATTGGTGCATTCCCCGCCACACGCTTTTTGAACGATTGCCACTTTCATCATGCAGCTGTCATAGTTTGTGATTAGCGCCCCAGAGGGCTTTATATACCAGGACCTTCCTTCTATCGTTGTCGGGTCGTTCTGGAATACAACTGCATTTGCCTGCTTTTCCCCGTTGCTGTTCCTGGTCTACTTTCTCTCCAACCTTGTTCCCCGTTTGGAGCTGCGCCTCGTTTTGCCCGCTTTACGCGTTGCGCTTGGGTGAGTGGAACCAAACCCCTCTGGATTATTCTGATTGTGTGTCATAGAAGAGACACTGAAGACTTCGTTTTGTTGCACTAACTCTGCTAAATTGTGTGTTGTGGGGAACACTGAGGACTGTCACTGTCAATTGGTTCTGGACCCAGCTAGGGAGGAGGGAACCACACTGCCTCTGTGTTTCGTTGGACTGTTTCTGATATCTCTCTCTCTCTCTCCGTTTTCCACCTTGAGTGAAAGCTGGGAGTATCTGCAGAGCCGCTACAACATCACATGCCAATTCCCCACCACTATCTGCTGGGAGTATATGCAGAGCTGCTACAACGTCACATGCCAATTCCCCACCACTATCACCAGGAGGATTCTGCAGAGCGGCAGATGACTCTGCCGAAGGCAGTCTCCCCGTTTGTTTGATTATTGTACTTTATCCTTCTTTTGACTCTGTAAATAAATACGCCCTAGCATTTGGCTAACTCTGAACTTCCTGTCTGTGCCGTTGCGTTTGAGGTCGGTTACAAACCATAACATTACGACCCGACCATGACGACCTCAGCCGACACAGACAGGGTCAGAACAGCGTTGGCGGTCCAGATTGAGTTAACCAACGACCACAGCCTACAGCTAGGTGCGGCTGCGGCTGCTGTACAGGAGCTCCGAGACCAGGTCCTGCCTATTCAGGAGTCCCTTGGCTCTCTGGCTAGCCTGCAGACAGCCCAGGGTAATCAGCAGACTAATATTCTCCACCAATTACAAGCGCTGAGTGAAGCCGTTAACACCTTGCTTGTAACCCCACCTACTTCAGGAGCCTCGGCCGGAGCATCACCCGCAGCCGTGGCAGGCCCCGCGCCTCCCGATCCCGCACCTCGGGAGCCCCGTCTCTCCGAACCACGGTTGTTCGATGGTAACTTCGAGGATTGTGCCACATTCATCATGCAATGTGAGTTGGTTTTTCGTCATCAACCCAGCCGATTCACTTCAAGGGGAGCCCGAGTGGCTTACCTGCTCTCAGGCCGGGCAGCCCAGTGGGTTACTGCCTCCTGGGCAATGGGGGCTGATTTCTGTTTTTCCTACCCAGACTTCGTGGCTGAGCTCCGCAGGGTTTTCCACCACCCAGCCCGTGGCCAGGACCCTGGAGCTCGGTTGGGCACCTTCCGGCAGGGCAGTGGCGGGGTCACCAACTACGTGCTGGAGTTCAGACTGGCGGCAACGGAGAGCGGTTGGAACGATCAAGCGCTTCGTCTCACCTTCATGAGGGGGCTCAACGACGCTGTCAGGGACCAGCTCGCGACCCGTGAGGAACCTGAGTCCCTTGAAAACCTATTCAGCCTCGCCATTCGCATCGACGGACGCCTCCAGGAGAGAAGACGTGAGAGAACCCGACAGGGACCTCCAGAGGTTCCCCAGACCCCCCGTACTCGTGACGGTACTGCGGTCCGCCCTGCTCCCAACACGACTGGTGGTTCCTTCCCCTCCCGTTCGGTGCCCGGGGAGGAACCCATGCAGCTGGGACGTTCACATCTTAGCCAAGCTGAACGGGAGGCGAGGTTCAGGTCCGGCCTTTGCCTCTACTGCGGTCGGGATGGACACCGTATCGCCAACTGCCCCACCCGGCCAAAAGACCAGGCTCGCCGGGACCCCAGGAGATCCTGGTGAGCCGTTTTTCTCGTTCCCAGAGCCGTGCACCACCTAGCCGTCTGATGAGCGTCACCCTGGCCTGGGCGGACCAACGGGCCACGGTGGAGGCACTCATTGACTCGGGTGCTGATGAGAGTTTCCTAGACTTCGAGTTTGCTACGCGGGCCAACATTCCAACACACTAGAGGACCTCGTGAGGCCATTGGAGGTGTTCGCATTGGACCAACACTGCCTGGCTGACATCACTCAACGCACCTGTCCTGTCCTGCTCACCATTGCTGGTAACCACGTTGAGAGACTCCTGGGCCGGCCCTGGCTCGCGCTGCACAAGCCCCACATCGCCTGGTCCTCCGGTACCATCAGGGGGTGGAGCTCCTCCTGTCATGCCCAGTGTCTTCAGGCGGCGTCCTGTCCCTCGCCCCGGAGATCCGTTTGTGAGCCGCCTCCGGACCTCTTGACCATACCCCCCGAGTACCACGACCTCGAGGAGGTTTTCAGTAAGTCCAGGGCTCAGGCCCTTCCGCCTCACCGGCCTTACGACTGTGCCATCGACCTACGCTCAGGTGCTCCCCTTCCCGGCAGCCGCCTCTACAGTCTGACCGTCCCTGAAAAGGCAGCGATGGATCAATATATCTCTGAGTCCTTGGAAGCAGGACTCATTCGGCCTTCCTCCTCCCCTGTGGCGGCCGGTTTCTTCTTTGTTGGGAAGAAGGACGGAGACCTTCGACCCTGCATCGACTATCGCCAGCTCAACGAGATCACCATTAAGAACAAGTACCCTCTTCCTCTCATGAACTCCACCTTCGAGCCTCTCACCCAGGCTACCGTCTTTACCAAGCTGGACCTCCGGAGTGCCTACCATCTGGTCCGTATCCGAGAGGGCGATGAGTGGAAGACCGCCTTCAAGACTCCCAGGGGCCACTACGAGTACCTGGTAATGCCGTTCGGCCTCACCAACGCTCCGGCGGTATTCCAGGCGCTCATGAACGACGTCCTTCGTGACATGCTGGAGGAGTTTGTGGTAGTATACCTAGACGACATCCTCATTTTCCGATCTTGCTCCATCCAGACCCCAAGAGACAGTTCATCGTAGTTGTGGACGCCTCGGATACTGGACTAGGAGCTATCTTATCCCAGCGGTCGGCAACGGACCAGAAGGTACATCCGTGCGCCTTCTACTCGTGTCGTTTCCTCCCTGCCGAGAGGAACTACAACATCGGCAATCGGGAGCTGCTGGCGGTTGTGGCTGCCTTGGAGGAGTGGCGTCATTAGCTAGAGGGGGCCGAGGAGCCATTTACCATTTGGACGGACCACAAGAACCTGACGTACATCCGTGCTTCCAAACGCCTCAATGGCCGGCAGGCAAGATGGGCCAGCTTCCTCAGTCGGTTCGACTTCTCGCTGACGTTTCGCCCTGGTTCCCGCAACACGAAGGCCGACTCCCTGTCCCGGTTACACTCCAAGGGGGCTCCAACCACTGAGGACCCGACTCCCATCCTCCCAGAGGCCAGGGTGGTAGGAGTAGTCACCTTGGGCATCGAGGGGGTGGTAAGGCGTGCCCTACGCTTCCATCGCGCTCCAGGCAATGTACCGGTTCATCCTCTCTTCGTCCCCGACTCAGTCCGGTCCCGGGTCCTCCAGTGGGGCCATACCAGCCGGTTCGCCTGCCACCCAGGCGTTCATCGCACGTTCTCCTTCCTGGCTCGTCGATTCTGGTGGCCCACCATGAGGAACGACGTCAAGGAGTTCGTACTGGCCTGCGCAGTCTGCGCCCGCAGCAAGGCCTCCCACCAGGCACCCTCCGGGCTATTGCAGCCGCTTCCCATTCCGAGCCGCCCTTGGTCCCATGTGGCGTTGGACTTCGTCACGGGTCTTCCTTCTTCCCAGGGGAACACGTGCCTACTGACCGTGGTGGATCAGTTCAGCAAGGGGGTTCACCTCGTGGCCCTTCCCAAGCTTCCCTCGGCGGCCGAGACGGCGGACCTCCTGTCACGCCACGTGTTTCGCCTCCATGGGTTTCCCCAGGATGTCGTCTCGGACCGGGGGCCCCAGTTCATTTCCCAGGTATGGCGGGCTTTTTGCAAGGGATTGGGGGCAACGGTCAGTCTTTCCTCTGGTTATCATCCCCAGACTAACGGACAAACGGAGAGGATGAACCAGAGTGTGGAGTCTGCTCTTCGGTGTGTGGCTGCCGAGAAACCCGCTTCTTGGAGCCGTTTCCTTCCCTGGGTCGAGTACTCCATCAACTCCATGGTCAGTTCCGCCACCGGCCTCTCACCCTTTGAGGTATCCCTGGGCTACCAACCCCTCTTTTCCCTGCACAGGAGTCGGAGGTGGCAGTTCCCTCCGTACAGGACCACCTCAACCGGTGCCGTCGGGTCTGGGAGATCACCAGGACTGCGCTGCTCCGGTCATCAGAGCGCGCCAGTCGTGGGGCTGACCGGCGCCGGGTCGCTGCGCCGACGTACCACCCTGGGCAGAGGGTGTGGCTTTCCGCAAGGGACCTTCCGCTTCGGTCCTCGGCCAAGAAGCTTAACCCCCGGTTCGTCGGTCCTTTTGAGGTTCTGAAGGTACTCAGTCCGGCGGCGGTGAGTCTTAAGCTTCCTGCGTCCATGCACATTCACCCCGTTTTCCATGTGTCCCGGGGTAAGCCTGTCTCTCTCAGTCCCCTGATGCCTCCTGCTCCGGAACCACCTCCTCCCGTGATGGTGGACGGTCACCCCCAGTGGCAGGTCCGCCGGTTGATGGGCGTTCGACGGCGGGGTCGGGGGTTCCAGTACCTGGTGGACTGGGAGGGGTACGGCCCGGAGAAACGGAGCTGGGTCTCCCGCCAGCTCATCGTGGATCCCGGCCTAATCACCGACTTCCATCGTGCCCATCCGGGCGAGCCGGGTCGGGCTGGTCGCCGGGTGGCTCCCGTGGATGGGGGGGTACTGTGAGGTTTGGTTGGTTCCCCGCCACACGCTCTCGTGAGGTATGGTGCTGATTGGTGCATTCCCCGCCACACGCTTTTTGAACGATTGCCACTTTCATCACGCAGCTGTCGTAGTTTGTGATTAGCGCCCCAGAGGGCTTTATATACCAGGACCTTCCTTCTATCGTTGTCGGGTCGTTCTGGAATACAACTGCATTTGCCTGCTTTTCCCCGTTGCTGTTCCTGGTCTACTTTCTCTCCAGGACCTTTCTGTGGAGAACCGCTGTGGAGAACCTTGTTCCCCGTTTGGAGCTGCGCCTCGTTTTGCCCGCTTTACGCGTTGCGCTTGGGTGAGTGGAACCAAACCCCTCTGGATTATTCTGATTGTGTGTCATAGAAGAGACACTGAAGACTTCGTTTTGTTGCACTAACTCGGCTAAATTGTGTGTTGTGGGGAACACTGAGGACTGTCACTGTCAATTGGTTCTGGACCCAGCTAGGGAGAAGGGAACCACACTGCCTCTGTGTTTCATTGGACTGTTTCTGATATCTCTCTCTCTCTCTCTCTCCGTTTTCCACCTTGAGTGAAAGCTGGGAGTATCTGCAGAGCCGCTACAACGTCACATGCCAATTCCCCACCACTATCTGCTGGGAGTATCTGCAGAGCCGCTACAACGTCACATGCCAATTCCCCACCACTATCACCAGGAGGATTCTGCAGAGCGGCAGATGACTCTGCCGAAGGCAGTCTCCCTGTTTGTTTGATTATTGTACTTTATCCTTCTTTTGACTCTGTAAATAAATACGCCCTAGCATTTGGCTAACTCTGAACTTCCTGTCTGTGCCGTTGCGTTTGAGGTCGGTTACAAACCATAACAACATATAAACAAAGCAGTGGAGGTTTCTCTATGACAACACGTGAAACACAAATTCACTCATAATTCATAATTATTATTCATTTACATATATATATATATATATATATATATGGCAATCGCTTGGGTGACTGTCTGATAGCTCCTGATATCATCAGTTTTGCTGGCTGGCTAACTAACGTGAGCTAACGTTAGCTGCTAGCCACAATGCTATACTGTTATACTGGCATATTCCATTCACGTTAGCATGTAGCTAACAACATCGGCGATCTTTTTTTCCTCTATCTCCTCCCTCTCTCTCCTCCCCTCCTTTTCCTCCTCTCCCCTCCTCTCCTCCTACTCCTCTCCCCCTCCTCTCCTCCTCTCCTCCTCTCCTCTCCCTCTCCTCTCTCCTCTCCCCTCCTCCTCCTCCTCTCCTCTCCTCTCCTCTCCCTCTCCTCTCCTCTCCTTAATCAGAGTTTCCAACGCTATAGGTCTATATGACAGGCGTTACTCTTAAACAGTAATGTATATTTGTAGATCTGGTATGTCATAAATGTCTGGATGTAGCAGTACTGTCTATATCTCTGTATGTCATATATAGATGTAGCAGTACTGTCTATCTGTATGTCATGTTATGATGAATTGAAAATGGGGGACCCTGATGTAAACAAGACGAAAGTCTTTCTCTGGTCTGCATCCCCTTAACAATTGTGTATTGAGCCGTACTGTATTGTACCCATTCTGCAATCTGTTAAATAAAGTTTTCATTCATTCATTCATTCATTCATTCATTCATTCATTCATTCATTCATTCATTCATTCATTCATTCATTCATTGTCCTTGTGTTACATAAAACCCATCTGTGGCCTCGTGCAGAGGAAGGTGGTAAATACATGTTAGATATTCCAATGTACAGTTTTGCATACCATTGACTCAGAATGGTCTGTTTTATTGAAATCGTCACAGCAGTATAGTTTGTTTATACTTCAGAAGTATGATATTTAAACATGGTCCCCAAAATGAATGGAAGCGAATGAGGAGCCTGACACCTGGGAGGAATGGGGGTGTTGCAGCGTTGGGGATGTTTAAAAAATATAATTTGTGCTTCACCTAAAAATTTGGTCAGCAGCCTCCACAAAGTAATTTATAAGCTGCACCGGGCTGCCCCTGGGCATAACTACGGATCACTTGAGGCTGTATGTTGCTTTATCTTGGCATACAAGGGCTTGCAATAAGAGGACACTCACAGACAAAGTTAAAGCAGAAAAGATAATTGATGCCAAGACGAAACGTCGCATTTTGCTGCATTAAGGTAAGACAATGGTTAATATATTATTGGATGCCTTCATTTGAACACTTAATTTGCACTATATATTAAATGAGTGGGGCTCGCATAGCCTAGTGGGTGTATTGACAAAAAAGGAAACATTTTGCCCGCTCCGCGCGACATAGCCTCCCCTAATGTTCGCCTATGTACATTATGTTGAACACACACCTCAAAACCGTACATAAGGGAAATTGGCTCAATTGCAAGAAAAATAAAACAGTTATGATATTACATTCTGCACAGCATAATTTGTATGCAAAATATTGTAGTTCCCTGCTTTAGTCTGTTGACACATTTATACTAAATGCTTTTGTAGTCCTGTGTCATACCTAAATGTCATATAAGTGAATTGTATAGAAACAACTCACCAAAAGTTACTATTGCACAAATTATTTGACAAAAAAAGCCACCAAGGGGAGGAAACACCCCCTTCACCCTCCCTACCTCCTTGCCATACCTTGCCTTTTACTGAAACGACGCCACTGCCTGGTATGTATGTGACAAATAAACCTCTTGATTCTTGATTCTTGTATTGGAGAGACTGTATGAATTGATACCCAACCATTAAGCTACTTGATAAACACAGAACAAGCAACGCAAGATAGGTTAGTTTCACCCAATATGTCATGTTCTGGTCTGGTCTGGTCTGGTCTGGTCTGGTCTGGTCTGGTCTGGTTCTGTCTCAGCTTTAAGTTTTATAAACAGGTTGTTCATCTTGCTGTTATTTCTGTACCTCTCTAGTCTCTGACCACAGCTGTCATCTCTGTACCTCTCTAGTCTCTGACCACAGCTGTTATCTCTACCTGTCTAGTCTCTGACCACAGCTGTTATCTCTGTACCTCTCTAGTCTCTAGTCTCTGATCACAGCTGTTATCTCTGTACCTCTCTAGTCCCTAGTCTCTGACCACAGCTGTTATCTCTGTACCTCTCTAGTCTCTAGTCTCTGACCACAGCTGTTATCTCTGTACCGCTCTAGTCTCTGACAACAGCTGTTATCTCTGTACCTTTCTACCTCACCAACTACTGTTAAGTGTGTTATAAGAGTAGCTCACCCCTAATCAAATATGGCTCAAGATTATATAATTCGATGGCGATTCCGATCACCTCAACAAATAAACTGTAAAATGTAAGATACACCTGCCCTAATTTAGAAGCTTTTCATCTTACAGAAAACGGTGCTCTGTCTATGTATTCTACATTTTAATTTCCTCCTCCATTAATTTCCTGGTTGAGCTGCCTGGTGGGATTACTTTGATGATGCTCTCCCCAAAATGCTTTGAAACGTGTCCTTGACGAACACGCAGGCATGAGTGTGTGGGCTTTTTTCTAGATAAGATAATATAAGATATTCCTTTATTGATCCCCTTGGGGAAATGTGGGCGTCATAGCAGCATGGGGGAAGGGACGTACAGGTATGGGCAGGGTAATAGTAAGACATAAATATAGGTAATAAAATTGTATCTGAATATAAAAATATTAGAAAAAATAAACAGTGTAAAGTAATTAACTCTGAATATAAAAATATGAGAAAGAATGAACAGTGTAAACAATATAATTAACTCTGAATATAAAAATATGAGAACAAATAAAGAGTGTAAACAAAGGTGCAGATGAGGCTCTGTATGCCCTATCAGTTATATTCTACGTTACAATAAATATAAGCAATGTCGAATTTGAATCTGAGTATATACTATAAGTAAGAGTAATGAGTAGGTGTAAAAGTAAACAGTATACACAAGGTGCACTAACTGGCATGATATATGTCAATGTAAATCTTCAAAAGAATCGCAGTCGTTCCCCTTTAAGAACCACTGTTAAGAACCCCTCGGATAGTGCAGGGCATCGACCGATCGATCAATAGTCTCAACTGGTCTAGCTGAGCAGACTCCACCTCAGTTCAATAAAGCACAGTTCTATCTTCAGTCTCTGTCTGGATTGATGGCAGAGATTGATTACCAGGCATTTGTCACTGCTCCGACGGACTGGGAGAGTCGAGCGGGTAACATTCATTTCCTGTGAGAGCGCTTTGCTGAATCGCCTTTGGGCTTTTTCACTGGATGCTCGCGACATCTCAAGGTCGTTCCTAAATTAAGTCTCACCCTTGAGTTCCCTATCTGCCTACATCGTTGATATGAGTACCAGAGAGATGAGCAGCTTGCGTGGTTTTATGATGAAGCCATCGAGGCATACCGTGTGTCTCTCGTCTAGAGCTTTATCGCTTTGGCTTCGTTCACACTGCGAGCCGTAGTGCTCAATTCTGATTTATTGCTGAGATCTGACTTTTTGTTTGGTTCGGCCATTCACCTTACAATATCAGATTCCTGTTTGAACGCTCTTGAACTGACCCGCATGCGCAAATGAACAATAACGAAGATGGATGGTAACAATAAAAGAAAATGGTGACAGATGTCAATCTAGAGTGACGTAGAGGTCACATGGAAGTCGCATGACTTCTTCAGATTGAGGTCGCGTTGCAAAAGAATCGGACCTGTATCTGATTTAGGACCACATGTGAAAGTGGCCCAAATCAGAATTTAAAAGATCAGATTCCATGTGTTTTGTGTTGTTCACACTGTTCATATTGTAGCGACCCTGGGATTGGGGCGATTGGTCAGCCGAGCTGTCACTTTGCACTCTGCCAACCTGGGGCTGGCGGTGACGCTATTGGTCGCGCGAGCCGGGGGTTGGCAGAGGGGAGGGGGCAAGGGCTGACCGGGGAAGTTCAGGTGCAGTCTTACAATTGCAGGCAGAGGTGATGCACCCAAACTTGTATACTGTAACCTATGCTAAGCGTGAATAAACCAAAGTGAGAAATAACAACAGCCTCGGTGAGTCATCCTTTTCCGAGGACGTTACAATATCATATCTGAGTCATATATGAGCAAATAAAGCAGATTTGGGCCAGCAGTGTGAACGTAAGCCCTTGTCACCCAGCAGACCAATAATTCTAGGGACGCATCGATGTATCAGCCAATATTGGCCGTGTTAACTGCCATCGGCCTATCTGAAAATAATATGATGTTCACGGATGGTGTGGTTTAGGTCATTGTAAAACAGGCTAGAAAGGCTTTTGAAACAGTTGTTTTTCCCAAAAATAACCTTTGTCATTGTAATATTTGATATCCCCGACTTATTCATTGATTATATATAATATTTAATTGCTGTCCAAAAGAGAAGTGAGAAGTGGAGACACACGGCCAGAGTGACATCATTTAGCCTCTCCTTACACAAAGAAAAGAGCGGGAAATAGTCATCACATTTAGGGATGCATACGTCACAAGAAGTTTAACATTTAAGATATAGATAGCAGGATGCCAATTTCTCAAGATAGCAATCATTGTGTGATGGATCCCAGTTTATGTGGGTTTTATTTTAGTTTATTCTAAGGTGCTTTGGCTTTATTTCATCTTTCTGTGCGGGACAGCTGTCTATTTCGTCTTTCTGTGAGGGACAGCTGTCAATCACTGGCCTCTGCAGTTAATTGCCATGCGGCATGGCAGGTGTGTGGGCTTGATTGCCACCTGATTGGTGTCAGGTGTGCAGTGCCTTTAATAGGTGTTTGGGTGCTTGTCAATTTGTTTTCCCTCAATAGTAGAGGAGAGAGTGGCTGGGTAGTGCAGTGGAGAATGCACTCGCATTCCTATCCTTGCTTGATTTGTCTTTTGTTTTGTTTGTCCTGTTTATTTGGGAGCATGTCTATGTTCCCCGGGTCCTATGTTCCCCGGTAGCGATAGATAGTCAGACCACCAGCCCTGATTCCAAACTCTAACCTTAACCAACTTCGAAAGAGGGCCTAAGCTTAACCAGTTCGAAACAAGGCGGACATTAATAATTAATAAAATAATACAAATAAATACAATTTTCAACCAATCAATCAATCGGGGAACATAGGACCCGGGGAACATAGGGATGACCCCGTTTATTTTGTGATCTCGTATGTTGGTTTACTTATTTTGTAATGTCATTTCTTAGTTGATTTTGTTGTTGTAGACTCTGTTTCGATGTCCAATGTTTTTTGTGTGTTTTTTCTTCTGAAAATGTACATACATTGTATTCTGTTAGGAACCCCTCGAAAACGAGATGCTACATCTCAAGGGGTTATTCCGAATAAAGAATTTCAATATACCACCGCAGAGACTCTGGGATCGAATCCAGCTGTCAACAGTACCTCCGGCTTGGTCAGTCGTCCCTACTAACACAATTGGCAGTGTTAGCGGGTGGGAAGCCGGCGGGGTATGTGTCCTGGTTGTTGTAAACTGCGGTTCCTACTGGTCGGTTGGGGCACCTGTTCAGCAGGGAGGGGATCCAGGGGAAATAGCGTGAACCTCCGCATGCGTTACATTCCCCCAGTGAAAGTCCTCGCTGTCAGGTGAAAAGAAGCGGCTGGCTGATTCCACATGTATCGGAGGAGGCATGTGGTAGTTCTACACCCTCCTTAGGCTGACAGTGGGGCAATGCGCGCAACGACCAGGAAGGGAATTGGCATAACGACTAAATTGGGATGGGAGCAAAAAAATACAGAAAAAGTGAGAACAAAGAAATAATATAAAAAAAAATAAAGAGTGTCCCAAGCGCGTTACGGTAATGCGCCTTTCCTTTCGCCCCGCTCAGACAAATGCATGTAGTACATTGCAACACAACGCAGCATTTCCACGTACATTGCAACGAATCACTTGGAGTTTGAAAGTGATATCAGAAGAAACTACTCAACCTCAGCTGTCTTTAACAATGAGTGAACACAACGCATTGTAACGTTAACGCAGCTGTCAACTGTACTTTACTATGGAATATACATGTATATTATCGCGACGCGTCGTCACAGACTAAACAGTGTTCTGGATTTTCCTACAATGGATTATTGATTGTAAATTGAACCCTTGCACTGAAGAACCATTATGAATCTGTGTTAGAAAATGTTTTGGATCTAAATCACTTGGAGTTTGAAAGTGATATCAGAAGAAACTACTCAACCTCGGCTGCGTTGTGTTGCAATGTACTACATGCATTTGTCTGAGCGGGGCGAAAGGAAAGGCGCATTACCGTACTGGCGTGCGGTGACGAATGCGGAAGCATTCTTGCACTCTTCCGCTGGCAATAAGCTACACGCGTCCCAAGCTCATGCTTCTTCTAGGGTTTTTCTCTGTCTCTAGTGCTATTGTTTTTCTTGTTGTTTTTAACTGCTAGGCAGTGGTGGTTATTTTCGGATTTTTACCCAGTTATTTTATACTGGTGTTTATAATGGTAAATGTATAGTGCTTTTATCCAAAGCGCTTTACAATTTTCTGCTTCACATTCACCCATTCACTCACACATTCACGGCGAAGGCAACCATGCAAGGTGCCAACCTGCTCATCGGGAGCAATTGGGGGTTAAGTGTCTTGCTCAAGGACACTTCGACACGCTGCCCGGGAGAAGCAGGAATCGAACCGGGAACCTTCCAATTACCAGACGACCGCTCTACCTCCTGAGCCAATTGAATTTTATCGGATTTGTGCTCATTCAAAGAGAGCGTGGGAGAAGGGATGAAATACTTGAACCCTTTCACTACCACACTACCAAAGGGTTAACCCTTTCACTGCAACAATACAGAAGGTTAACCCTTTCACTGCCACATGACGATTGTTAACCCTTTCACAACCACACTACATAAGATTAACCCTTTCACTACCACACCACAGACGGTAAACCATTTCACTACCACACTACACAAGGTTAACCCTTTCATTACCACTCTACAGAATGTTAACCCTTTCACTACCACACTACAGACGGTTAACACTTTCACTACCACACTACAGACGGTTAACACTTTCACACTACAGCAGGTTAACCCTTTCACTACCACACTACAGAAGGTTAACCCTGTCACTACCACACTACGGTTAACCGTTAACCGTCTGTAGTGTGGTAGTGAAAGGGTACCGACGCTTAACCGTCTGTAGTGTGGTAGTGAAAGGGTTAATCTTCTGTAGTGTGGTAGTGAAAGGGTTAAAGCAGTTCAGTTATTTTCTTTGTTTCCGTTGCACAAAATGGGTAATAAAAAAAATATATATACTGTATATATAAATAAAAATCTGCATCGGCTCTTGGCCATATTGTTATTTTAAACATGGGTACCGGCCACCGTGGTAAATAAATAATGAACTCCACTGGTGACGGAGGTGCTGGGGCAACAAGAGTGACGTGCCGAGGAGGAAGGTGAGCGGGAAGCAGAGAGGAGAGGATAATTAATTCAACCTCAGCCGCACACCACCACTTGTACATTATGCATGGTTTCCATTACCATAAACATGCCCGTCTTTACCCTTTGGCTCGTTCATTACGTTGTGCGCTGTCAGAGAGGAGAGAGGTTGACTTAAGTCTCCTTCAACATGTTAATTGCAGAGTGGCAGCCTGAACGCAGCGCAAGGGTTCTGCTCCGCTTCAGCTGTGCTTCAGAAGGCGTTTCTGCCTTTTCTACAGTACAGCTAAGGCCAGGGAACGTTTAATTTCCCCGATCAATCTTCCGGCGTGTTTATAATGCGGAGCATCCAGTTGTAACGGGGGGGGGGGGGGTGCTGGTCAGTAAAATGTGTTAGTGACTTGCCAGTACTAGTTTTCTTACAGACAGCTGCTCCTCTATACCGCAGTATATACCAGCCGGTGATTTGATTAGATTAGATTAGAGTCAAATGCAAATGCATTATTATACATCTCAAGTACAACAAAAATAAGTTTGGCATCCAACCAGAGTGCAAATGTAACAGTAAAGTGCAATAGCAATATATACAATGTACAGGTGATTAAACTGGGTATAGAATATATTAATTAGTATGCACAGTGATACAAGTATAAAGACACTATGGTAGTCATAACTAGTAAGAGTATGGTATGTAAGGGATATGTACAGATATAGACATAGAATAACTACAGATATGTAAAAAAGAGTATATGCAGGTATGTACAGATAGATATGGATAGATATATATGGTAAGAATAAACATATATATACAGTATACACAGTATATACAGTATTATTGGACATGCTATCATACAGAGTTATATGGGTTATATGCAGGTGTATAATTAGGTATATATAATGATTATATGCAGGAATATTCAGACATATGGATATATATATACGGTATACACAGAGCGTTGGACTGTGCTGTTTTACATCAAGCTGTCAAAAAAGAATTGTGTCTCATTTGTGAAAACGTCTAAATTTTCCTTTGCTTAACAGCCAAGTTAGAAAAGTCTCATAGAGTCGGTGCTTCCAGAGAGCAAAAGCAGTCTTTGTATTGTTTCACTCTGGCAGGTCCAGATTAGGTTAACTTCGATGGTCACGGTGATAAACATCATCTCAGCTAAGTCATCAGAGTTACCGCACGGCACTGTAACAGAACAGGTCCGAGATCAGCCCCCGAAGGGCTAACGCGGGGCTTTTTAAACATAGCACTCTAAGAGATTTATACTTTTGAAGACGGTTTCCCACTTGAAAACACGTCAGTCCGGTAGATACTGTCGTTATCTCGCTCAGCGCCTGCCGCAGAGTCATGCGAGGCGAGGACACGCTCTGCGCTACCCTGACCAATGCCCCTTCCTACAGTATCAGTCAGAGATGATGATCTAATGATAGATCCCTGGTAATGAGCCACGTGCCCTCAAGCACATTCTCCCAAATAGCCATTAAAATGTCCTGCTCTCTGCAATTGCCTCTCAGAGAGGAGGAAATTGGAGAAGTGCAATATATTGGCCCTGAGGATTAGAGCGGAGTGGGGTGGTGGTGACAGTGGTGGGGGGGGGGGTTGATTAGATAGCTCCATCTTGTCAAGGTGTCATTGACCGCTGGAAAGGAGATGCTTTTACACAGGAGAGAGGTTTTTTTATGAAGAGCCCTCAAAATATTCGGACCTTAATAAAAATCTTACCAGGTTCTCCTTAATTAGAGTAAAATGTGACAAGAATGAGAAATGAGAATTTGGGAATGAAAACGAAGATGTCAGCCTCACGCAAAAATCCTGCTTTGTTTTTTATTGATCTCTGTGTGTGTGTGTGTGTGTGTGTGTGTGTGTGTGTGTGTGTGTGTGCGTGCGTGCGTGCGTGCGTGCGTGCGTGCGTGCGTGCGTGCGTGTGTGTGTGTTCTAACCCTTTCACTCAATAACTCTCAAGCCAAACGAATGGTCCCAAGGTACCGCGTGTGGGCAGATCCTGAAGCCCAGTGTCTCTGCTCTCATCCTGAATTCCAGTCCTCCTCCACCTCTGCCTCTGCCTCAGGGCTCTGGTGTTTGCACCGGGGCAGGAGGTGGCTCGGTGAGCAGCAGTCAAGCAGCTACAGATATACTGAAGGTATATAGACCGACAACTTCTCAGGTCCACTCCCACCCCCACGGACAAGTCTGCAGGCTTTCTGCTTCTCAGACATTTGCCTCTCTCTCTCTCTCTCTCTCTCTCTCTCTCTCTCTCTCTCTCTCTCTCTCTCTCTCTCTCTCTCTCTCTCCGAGGCTGTTTCCACCAATCCGGGCGATCCTATCAAAAGTGGACCATTCTTAAGTACGGGGCGGGTACCCACCCCAAGTACGCATTGAGTTCCGACCGCTAGGACCACATTGGGAGGTGGTTCAGGCCGCTTGTGGCCACATTCTGTTAGCGGTGCATCCTGGGTTCACATCGGAGGACCGCCTAGTCAACTGCCTCGTGTTTTCTGGAGTCGTGGCTATTAAACTTTTTCTATATAATTCTATGCTGAACACAGATAATGTGAAAGTATCTGTTCTCCCCTTCTTCCTCTCCAGGTGGTTCTCAAATTGAGCGAGCTAGCTGTATCCACCATGTCAGAATACAAAAAAAAGCCTGTACTGTATGTTGGCTATATTAGGGCTGCCACTTTTAAATATTTTTTTGTAAAATATCGTTTTTATGTCATGAGTTTAGGCTCTACACAGAAAAGAATTACCAAGCATTCCCCTCCTGTCATTCAAACTCCAACCACATGTGCTGTCCCGGTTCAACAAGTTATCCAATATCCTGTCCAAATTATTGCTTGTCAGGCAGTTCCTTTACTTGTGGTATAGCCTATATGTTGAAGAAAATTCCCGACTTGAAGTAATATTCCAGTGGCCTGTCAAACCTTCCCCACCCCCCAAAAAACGCCCCTTATGGATTGGTTTTATCATCACATAATGGGAGGGACAGAATGTTACTGCAGAAGTATCCTGTTTTAGATCTAAATCAATATAGGCATTTCTTTTACCCCTGAATTCTGCTAGGGCTATGGCTGATTGGGGTCGTTCCTCGGCTCCCTTCATCCTCTCCTCGGTCTCGTCACGAGGAGCCGCGCGCCGCGAGGCCCGGAACACTGCGCTAACGTCTCTCCGTCCTGGATGCCATCAAAGGAACTGTAAAAATAAACTGGTTTTCTAAGGTTAGGTAGAGAACCCAAAGGATTATGCATATTTTTCATTATTTCATTAGGTCCTGCCTGCTGAATTATGACCATTGCGTTTTCTTGATATTATTTTTATTCAATGTTTTAACAGATACAAACAAAGCAGACAGGACAGACAAAATCAAGACATCACAACGACAAAAATTAAAATATATATACCCTCCCCCCTCCCAACATTTTTTTTTTATTTAAATAAAAAAACAAGACAACCAGTCACTCCTTCGTGTCTCTTACCAGTGTTAGACATGGACATATCAAATCAGAGATTGAAAAGATATATCTATAATAGACAGTCTTTTTACATGGCTTTGTGTAAAGGACAGCTTCACAGTTGCCATTCAGTCCACTATAGTCCAGTTATAGTCTTTGTACAAAATACCATCATACCATACCATTGCGTTTTGACTGGTAGCTGAAGTTAGACCTGAAAAGTAAGTCAATTGTGTGCTTCTATTCCTGGGGCAAAAAATGCTCTTATTTTCTGGGAAATGTGAATCCCTAGTATGGAATGAATACACAAAGAAAGTGCTATATGATTTTATGAGTTTCTTCTTGACTTGTTTAAAGAAGACGTGTCCGGCCCATGGGGACATTAACATGTGTTGTCGGGCCTTACAAATAAACTTGATTTGATTTGATTTGATGAGGTAGGCTTATCAACTTTTGTAGACGGCTGTCATAGCCGGAGACACTCGCTGGTAAATGGTAAATGGTGCATTTATATAGTGCTTTTATCCGAAGCACTTTACAATTTATGCCTCACATTTGAGTATTTTACCCCTTCACTCACACATTCACACACCGACGGCGGAAGCAACCATGCAAGGTGCCGACCTGCTCATCAGGAGCAATCAGGGGTTAAGTGTCTTGCTCAAGGACACTTCGACTCGCTGCCCGGGAGGAGCGGGAATCGAACTGGGAACCTCCGGATTACAACACGACAAGCCACTGTCGCCCCCTGGAGAGTGGTTTCATTTTCTGCGTTGCGTTGTATGGTTGTTAGTTAACCCTTTCACTACCACACTACAGAACGTTAACCCTTTCACTACCACACTACAAAGGGTTAACGCTTTCACTGCCACACTACAGAAGGTTAACACTTTTACTACCACACTACAGAAGGTTAACCCTTTCACTACCACACTACAGAAGGTAAAACGTTCACTACCACACTACAAAGGGTTAACGCTTTCACTACCACACTACATAGGTTAACCCTTTCACTACCACTCTACAGAAGGTTCTATTTCGTTATGAATCTCGCTCAGCATCATACTGCACTGTACTTCACTTCGTGCACGAGCACTGAATAAAAAATTCCACCATGTACCTTTACATCCCAACATTCGTCTGGCCACACCCCCATCCGCTTACCTTCATAAGCAGGTGTGTGGTAACCTACTCGACTCCTTCTTCACTTTCACCACAAGGAAGTGCCTTCGGTAGATCCCCACTTGACGAGGTTGTTAGTAGAAGAAAGTTGGAAAACAAAAGAACGGGAAGATACGTTGACATCATATCTTTATTTTCTCTCTCACTATTTCGAGAAAATACGGCGATATTGTCTTCGTTACTGGAGTGTCTGGAAGATGATGATCATTCTGACCTTCAACGGCTTTTTCGTATTAGGAGCTCACGCCGCTGACATGCTCCCCAGCTACAGTCCTCCTTGCTGCGGCTGGATGGGGTTGCCCTCCGGCCACACAGCTGGACTGTGGGAAACACCGACTGTTGTGAGAAGCGGTTGTTTCCAGGATGGGGTACGTACTGTTTTGCTTGCGAGCTCTGGTTGTTGTTGATGCTGTGGGGGTTAGCTGACAATTTACGAAACGCCGACTCCAGGCTGGGGTCCTCTGCTCGGCTTAAACGGCGGTCGGAGGATCTTGGTCTGACGCCCATGATGGTCAATCTAGTGGGCCGCGACCAGGTCCTGGTGAACCCAGGATTCTCGAGCGGATGCTTCTCTGTCCCGTGCAGGCCCCACCTTTCACATAAAAATGAAAGTACACCCTAACGAGGAAATGTGGGCATAGGATCTTCTTTATCAGGAGTTCCATGCTCAAAGTCGGCTGCAGCCCGAAATGGGAATTGTGCTGGCCCCGCTGTATGTCTGGATCACCGTTGAAAACTGTGTTTGGGGGAGCTCCCGTAGCTCACCGCATATCTCGGCGCCATTTCTGCGTCGGGGAAAACCGTGCTCGTCACGGATCTGGGGGACACGAGTTCGATTCCCGGACCCGCCGTCATTTCTCAGAATGTCTTCCCCTGCTCTACATCCCATTTCAACCTGTTTCTGTCGGTCATGCTTGACCAGAAAAGCGATAAACGCTAAAAAATAAAGTTTTAAAAAAAGAAAACTGTGTTTGACATTCTTTTTCTTTTCCCTCTTAGGGGAGAGACTTGGACAGCGGCCTGTCTGAAGTGTGGCTTGTTATGTTGTTGTGTACAGTTCAGGTGATAGCTGCTTAGCTGGCGTGCTAGTTGTGGCCTACTGTGTTAGCCAGTCAGCTGTTAGCTGCAGCGCTAGCTCGCTGTGTTTACCAGGCTAGTAAACGTTAGCTTGTTGCTATCAGTTGGATAGCTGCTTAGCTGGCGTGCTAGTTGTGGCCTACTGTGTTAGCCAGTCAGCTGTTAGCTGCGGCGCTAGCTCGCTGTGTTTACCAGGCTAGTAAACGTTAGCTTGTTGCTATCAGTCGGATAGCTGCTTAGCTGGCGTGCTAGTTGTGGCCTACTGTGTTAGCCAGTCAGCTGTTAGCTGCGGCGCTAGCTCGCGGTGTTTACCAGGCTAGTAAACGTTAGCTTGTTGCTATCAGTCGGATGGCTGTTAGCTTAATGCTACACTGTTGAACGTTTTCTATGACTATAACATGCCTTAAACACTCTGACTACGACGTCATCTTTGACAGAAGATGTTAGTCGAACCTACACCGGGAGCCCTGCCAGAGAGGACTGCATCAACATGGAGAAACGTAGCGGCTGGGTGGCGCAGCGATGTTACCCTCGTCGCCAACACAGGAGATGCTGTGTTCAACTTCGGTGTCCCGTTAGCCAGATTGCAGTTCTCTTGGCCTGCGCTCAGGGTAGGAAGGTCCCGACCGGACTTTAAACACTTCTTCTTTCCTTCCCTTCTAGATGTTTTGTAATAACGATGTTTTCCAAAACGTGTGTTGCTGCAATACATTGAGGATACAACGCGTGTTGTGTGTGAATTGTCTTGTCACTGTGTGTTCATGTAACGTGAACTCACAACTAAGGGGGTTAATTAACCTATGAAGCTATGCTTAGTGACATGTGATTGAGGAATGAATTCTTTTCTCAGCCTGTAATGACAATGAACAGTGTGTTCACATATTAACAGGGTTACCTGTTCAACTTGGTCGTATCAAGGGTAAGAAAGGAGGGGTGGTCCCCCCGGTTTCCCTGGGGCTTCCCCACCCTCCTCTCAGACATGTTGTTTACAATATATTGTGTCACTGTGTTTGTGGGGATACGATGTAACCCTCTGCTTAATTGCTGGGGTTGTGCTTTCCGCTTGAGAAACTATTTTTTCCTAAAGAAAAGATTGTTTGGTCACTTGGTGGTCATCATGTGTGCTTAGTACACAGATAAGGACTGTCTCATCGCCAAAATCCCACCCCCTATGACAGCAACGGTAGTCATCTCCCAGCACCTCCCCCTCCGGTCCTAGCTGACGGCAACTGTAGTCAGAGTCGAGTCCGGAAATTCTCTCCGTCCTCCCTCCCCCCCCCCACCACCCCCTCCCCCCGGGGTGCTCTGAGACACACAGACTCAAGGCTAGTTTAACATGTCTCAACAAATGCGCATGTTTGTATTAATTAATGATTGTGCCATTATTGCTATAAAATGTAATAATTGTGAATGCTTTTCTGTAATGAGTTGTATGTGTATGTATCAAGCATCCTTGACTTCCAGGGACAACGATGTAAATAAGTCATTGGCTTTTTCGTTCCTATCCTTGACAAAAGCAAATATGTGATGTAATGATCTGTATATGTTTTGTTGTCTAAATAAATACCTACCTACCTACCTACCTACCTACCTACCTACCTACCTACCTACCTACCTACCTACCTACCTACCTACCTACCTACCTACCTACCTACCTACCTACCTACCTACCTACCTAACTATTTCACTACCACACTACATAAGGTTAACCCTTTCACTACCACACTACAGAAGGTTAACCTTTCACTACCACACTACAGAAGGTTAACCTTTCACTACCACACTATGGAGGGTTAAAAGGGTTAACCTTTTTTTTATCTACCTTTTCTCCCCATTTTTTAATTTTTTCTCCCGTCCTCAATTTTGTATTGTCCAATTCTACCCTCCCATGTCTCGAACGTTGTTAGACCATGCCTCCCACAAGCCGGCTGCAATGTGGACGAAGCCTTGCATCACGTGTCCCCTCCGGTACTCGAGGAGGCAGCCGTCGCATCTTTTCACCTGCACAGCGCAATCTCTCAGCGGCGAGGGTCTGCGTGGGAGGGACACGCCGCCCTCGTCGCTTCCTGATTCTACTGCGCAGGCGCACTAACCGACCTGTAGGAGTCGCTGTCCACAACGTCCGATCCCCACCCCCTAATACTGCCAATTGTATTAGTATGAACGACCAGCCAAGCTGGTAGCAACGCCGAGAGCTGGGCTCGAACCCAGCATCTCCTGCGTTGGTGGCGAGCGCCTTGCCCACTGCGCCACCTAGCCGCAAGGGGTAACCTTCTATCGTGTGGTAGTGAAAGGGTTAAGGAAGAATGTGTTTTGTCAGAACCCTGTGGGGGGCGGCCCTGTGGGGGTTGTCAGGTTCGCCAACCAGCCATGTTCCTTCCTCCCCTATGTTGTTATTTTGGTCTCAGCCGTTCGACTGAATAAATTATATTCGCATGGTGGCTACTGTACAAGTGTAGCGTCTGCCCTCCTCCTCTCTTCCAGGCTGCACTCGCCAGCCAACACGAGACCCGGGAGAACAGTTCAATTAGGAGGATCCCACACTCTGTTCACATCAGAGGGGGGGGGTGTTGTTAGGGTGGGTTATTGCCGGGAAACAAACACGGCGACGCACTTAACGTGTCCGGGGAGCGCCGGGCGCTCTGTCGTCTGTTCACCGGCACACCGTGCACCTGGGCGACGGCGCGAGGAACACGGCGCGACACTGATTGGGGTCGTTCCTTGGCTCCCTTCATCCTCGCCTCGGTTTCATCACGAGGAGCAACGCGCCGCGAGGCCCGGAACGCCGCGCTGACGTCTCTCCGTCCTGCATGTCTTCAAAGGAAGTGTAAAAGAAGGAAGGGTCATCGTGTCAGAATACCAGCGTTCTGATGCTCTGCCCGGTCGGTGCCAGACTTTGGTGCCGATTCTATTAAAGCCTGTGTTATAGCAGCTATCTGAGGAACTGTACATCAACCAATACATGAAACGTTAGCTAGTTAATCAAGGGAACAGATTGCAGATGATTCTGACATACAAGGTAATAACCTCTCTAACCCGTTCACTACCACACTACAGAAGGTTAACCTTCCACTACCACACTACAGAAGGTTAACCTTTCACTACCACACTACAGAAGGTTAACCTTTCACTACCACACTACAGAGGGTTAACCCTTTCACTACCACACTACAGAAGGTTAACCTTTCACTACCACACTACAGAAGGTTAACCTTCCACTACCACACTACAGAAGGTTAACCTTTCACTACCACACTACAGAAGGTTAACCTTTCACTACCACACTACAGAAGGTTAACCTTCCACTACCACACTACAGAAGGTTAACCTTTCACTACCACACTACAGAAGGTTAACCTTTCACTACCACACTACAGAAGGTTAACCTTCCACTACCACACTACAGAAGGTTAACCTTTCACTACCACACTACAGAAGGTTAACCTTTCACTACCACACTACAGAAGGTTAACCCTTTCACTACCACACTACAGAAGGTTAACCTTTCACTACCACACTACAGAAGGTTAACCTTTCACTACCACACTACAGAAGGTTAACCTTTCACTACCACACTACAGAAGGTTAACCTTCCACTACCACACTACAGAAGGTTAGCCCTTGCACTACCATACTACAGAAGGTTAACCATTTCACTACCACACTACAGAAGGTTAGCCCTTG
Source organism: Notolepis coatsorum (assembly GCF_963971535.1). Lineage (NCBI taxonomy): Eukaryota > Metazoa > Chordata > Actinopteri > Aulopiformes > Paralepididae > Notolepis > Notolepis coatsorum. Next base: position 241,989,866 of record NC_140165.1, read on the forward strand.
CACTACCATACTACAGAAGGTTAACCCTTTCACTACCACACTACAGAAGGTTAGCCCTTGCACTACCACACTACAGAAGGTTAACCCTTTCACTACCACACTACAGAAGGTTAGCCCTTGCACTACCATACTACAGAAGGTTAACCCTTTCACTACCACACTACAGAAGGTTAACCCTTTCACTACCACACTACAGAAGGTTCACTACCACACTACAGAAGGTTAACCTTCTATAGTGTGGTAGTGAAAGGGTTAAAGGAGGAGACGGCGGATCTCATTCAACTCAACTTCTTTTATAGTGTCCTTGGATGTCATGTAACCCTCATGTCACGTCGTGTACCATATATCGTCGTGGCGACCAATTCATGGTGGAGATACACTTTTATGTCAAGAGGGGCCAAGCGGGGAATTCTACCCCAAACGGTTTCAATTGATTTCTAAGAAAAAGGAAAAGAAAGTTCTCTGTATTTCCACCGCCTGCAAGGGAAACTCACTATTGTGAGATGGTCTAATAATGTTATATTCTCTCGCTTCTACAGAGTGTAGTATAATGTTCTCCATCGTGTCAGGAGTGATTTAGTGAAATGGGCACAGAGGGAGTAGAGCCTCAGTCTTTTAGGTCTGTCGTAAATGTCTGGGGTGGTTTGTGGGAATGATAGAAAGGGCCCACCTTATTATTTATTTATTTATCCATTTATTCCTTCGTTCATTAGCCCTCATTCAACCACCAGGCTATTTGAGTTGGAAGGCGCGCTCATCATATTATGCGCTGCACGGCGCCACAGCCAGGAGAATGGTTTCATTGGGAATACCCTCGACTTGGAACTCATGACCTTGGTCCACCACCGCCGGCCTCTGATCAGCTGTAATGTCTCTGAGCACTGTGAATAATGTCTCTGAGCACTAGGAAGAATGTCTCTGAGCACTGTGAATAATGTCTCTGAGCACTAGGAAGAATGTCTCTGAGCACTGTGAATAATGTCTCTGAGCACTGTGAATAATGTCTCTGAGCACTGTGAATAATGTCTCTGAGCACTGTGAATAATGTCTCTGAGCACTGTGAATAATGTCTCGGAGCACTGTGAATAATGTCTCTGAGCACTGTGAATAATGTCTCTGAGCACTGTGAATAATGTCTCTGATCACTGTGAATAAAGTCTCTGAGCACTGTGAATAATGTCTCTGAGCACTGTGAATAATGTCTCTGAGCACTGTGAATAATGTCTCTGAGCACTAGGAAGAATGTCTCTGAGCACTGTGAAAATGTCTCTGAGCACTGTGAATAATGTCTCGGAGCACTGTGAATAATGTCTCTGAGCACTGTGAATAATGTCTCTGAGCACTGTGAATAATGTCTCTGAGCACTGTGAATAATGTCTCTGAGCAGCACTGTGAATAATGTCTCTGAGCAGCACTGTGAATAATGTCTCTGAGCACTGTGAAAATGTCTCTGAGCACTGTGAATAATGTCTCCGAGCAGCACTGTGAATAATGTCTCTGAGCACTGTGAATAATGTCTCTGAGCACTGTGAATAATGTCTCCGAGCAGCACTGTGAATAATGTCTCTGATCACTGTGAATAATGTCTCTGAGCACTGTGAATAATGTCTCTGAGCAGCACTGTGAATAATGTCTCTGAGCACTGTGAATAATGTCTCTGATCACTGTGAATAATGTCTCTGCGCACTGTGAATAATGTCTCTGAGCACTGTGAATAATGTCTCTGAGCACTGTGAATAATGTCTCTGAGCACTGTGAATAATGTCTCTGAGCAGCACTGTGAATAATGTCTCTGAGCACTGTGAATAATGTCTCTGAGCAGCACTGTGAATAATGTCTCTGAGCAGCACTGTGAATAATGTCTCTGAGCAGCACTGTGAATAATGTCTCTGAGCACTGTGAATAATGTCTCTGAGCACTGTGAATAATGTCTCTGAGCACTGTGAATAATGTCTCGGAGCACTGTGAATAATGTCTCGGAGCACTGTGAATAATGTCTCGGAGCAGCACTGTGAATAATGTCTCTGAGCACTGTGAATAATGTCTCGGAGCACTGTGAATAATGTCTCGGAGCAGCACTGTGAATAATGTCTCGGAGCAGCACTGTGAATAATGTCTCGGAGCACTGTGAATAATGTCTCGGAGCAGCACTGTGAATAATGTCTCTGAGCACTGTGAATAATGTCTCGGAGCAGCACTGTGAATAATGTCTCGGAGCAGCACTGTGAATAATGTCTCGGAGCAGCACTGTGAATAATGTCTCGGAGCAGCACTGTGAATAATGTCTCGGAGCACTGTGAATAATGTCTCGGAGCACTGTGAATAATGTCTCGGAGCAGCACTGTGAATAATGTCTCTGAGCACTGTGAATAATGTCTCTGAGCACTGTGAATAATGTCTCTGAGCAGCACTGTGAATAATGTCTCGGAGCACTGTGAATAATGTCTCGGAGCACTGTGAATAATGTCTCGGAGCAGCACTGTGAATAATGTCTCGGAGCAGCACTGTGAATAATGTCTCGGAGCACTGTGAATAATGTCTCTGAGCACTGTGAATAATGTCTCTGAGCAGCACTGTGAATAATGTCTCTGAGCACTGTGAATAATGTCTCTGAGCAGCACTGTGAATAATGTCTCTGAGCAGCACTGTGAATAATGTCTCGGAGCAGCACTGTGAATAATGTCTCGGAGCACTGTGAATAATGTCTCGGAGCACTGTGATGGCACAGTACTTGTTGAGGCGTGTGAGCGTGTTTACTTTTACTCTTACTCAAGTTCAAGTTTCAAGTTCAAGTTTTGTTTTTTATTTGTCACATATAAGGTAGCATGTACATTATGGTGACATGCTTGGTTCTGTATGTGCCCCCTGAGATCGTGCTTCATACAGTAAAAAAGTTAAAGAATAAAGACCAAACACTAGTTAGCGCAAATGTGTACGAATACATATGGTGTAATGTTTAAAAAGGGTTTAAAGTGTTTTTACTCATAGTATATTCAAATCCAAATTCGTTATTGCCTATATGTATTGTAATATGTAATATAACTGATAGGGCATACTGTTTATTTCCCACATGTTTTTATTTTTATTTATTTTTTTATATTTTTTAACCCACATGTTTTTATATTCAGAGTTAATTATAGTGTTTACACCGTTTATTTTTCTTATATTTTCATTGTATTGCCTATATTTTTGTCTTTCTTATATTACCCTGCCCATACCTGTACCTCCCCTCCCCCCTCCCCCATGCTGCTATGGTGCCTGAATTTCGCCAAGGGGACCAATAAAGGAATATCTTATCTTAACTAATCTTATCTTATCTTATCTTATCTTCTAACCCCCACCACCATCACCCCCACTCCAACACCCAGGTTTTGGGAATCAAACCTACCACGTTCTCCAGCTCTTTTCTCTATGGATCAGGCTGCGTTCGCCCCCCAAAGGCCTCTTTCTCTATGGATCAGGCTGCGTCCGCACCCCCCCACAGGCCTCTTTCTCTATGGATCAGCCTGCGTCCGCACCCCCCACAGGCCTCTTTCTCTATGGATCAGCCTGCGTCCGCGCCCCCCCACAGGCCTCTTTCTCTATGGATCAGCCTGCGTCCGCACCCCCCACAGGCCTCTTTCTCTATGGATCAGCCTGCGTCCGCACCCCCCACAGGCCTCTTTCTCTATGGATCAGCCTGCGTCCGCACCCCCCACAGGCCTCTTTCTCTATGGATCAGGCTGCGTCCGCACCCCCCAGAGGTCTGGGTCTATAACCTGGGCCTCGTCTTGCCTGATCTTTCCACACAGGCCCTGCCACTCAGCCCCCGGCAGTGACTGTTCTGACACGGAACAGTCACTCCAGACTCAGTCTGTCTTCATGGCTGATGGCCAGGCGAGGGCCCAGCGAGCGTGGAGAAGCAACGCATGGAGAGTGGAGAGAGGGGCCGATAGAAGTCTCTCTCTATCTCCATCTCTCCTCTGTCTGTCTCTTTTCTCCCGCTCTGTCTGTCTCTCTCTCTCTCTCTCGCTTTATTTCTCTGTCTATCTCTCTCTCTCTATCTCCGTCGCTCCTCTCTCTGTCTCTTTTCTCTCGCTCTGTCTGTCTGTCTCTGTCTTTATTTATCTCTCTATCTCTCTCTATCTCCGTCTCTCCTCTCTCTGTCTCTTTTCTCCTGCTCTGTCTGTCTCTCTCTCTCTCTCTCTCTCTCTCTCTCTCTCTCTCTCTCTCTCTCTCTCTCTCTCTCTATCTCCGCCTCTCCTTTCTCTGTCTCTTTCTTTACTTTGTCTCTCTCTCTCTCTTTATTTCTCTGTCTCTCTCTCTGTGTGTCTTTTCTCTCGCTCTGTCTGTCTCTCTCTCTCTCTTTATTTCTCTCTCTCTATCTCTATCTCTCCTCTCTCTGTCTCTTTTCTCTCGCTCTGTCTGTCTCTCTCTCTCTTTATTTCTCTGTCTCTCTCTCTGTGTCTCTGTCTGTCTCTCTCCTCTTTCTCTCTCTCTTTCTTTCTCTCTCTCTCTCTCTCTATCTCCGCCTCTCCTCTCTCTGTCTCTTTCTTTACTTCTCGTCTATGTCTTTCTCTCTCTCTATCTCTCTCTCTCTCCTTCTCTCTCTCTCTCTCTATCTCCCTCCCTCCCTCCCTCCCTCCCTCCCTCCCTCTCTCTCTCCCTCCCTCCCTCCCTCCCTCCCTCCCTCCCTCCCTCCCTCCCTCCTTCTCTCTCTCTCTCTCTCTCTCCCTCCCTCCCTCCCTCCCTCCCCGGCCCTCTTTGCACTCAGTTCTGTATTTCGTAGCCCCGCTATTGTGGGTGTGAGGATGTGAGGCGTGTGTATGGGCTGAGGCAGAGCTTTCAGAGTGCAGAGTGCAGTGCTGCACTTTAGAAATCCACTCTGGTACGGTTTTCTTTTTTTTGCTTTCTTGTTTTTCTTCACATGTGCGTTTTTCCCTTTTTCTGTTCAGGTGAACTGTGTGCTTGATGGGTCAGCTATCGGCTCAGAGCAGCCCGGCACATCAGCCTCCGATTCACTCTCCCGGAAGACACACTGCACACAGCACCGTACAGATGTGTGTGCACACGCGCATATACACGCAAGCACGCACACACACACACACACGCTTGCGCATGCACATGCACACACACACACACACACACACACACACACACACACACACATGCTCTCTCTCACACACACACACGCTTGCCACATGCATGGACATGCACACACACACACACACACACACACACACACACACACATGCTCTCTCTCTCTCTATCACACACACACACACACACACATGCTCTCTCTCACACACACACGCACACACACTTGCTCTCTCTCACACATACACACACACACACACACACACAGACACACACACATGCTCTCTCTCTCACACAACACACACACACACACACACACACACACACACACACACACACACACACACACACACACCACACACACACACACACACACACACTGCTCTCTCTCTCTCTCACACACACACACACACACACACACACACACACACACACACACACACACACACACACACACACACACACACACACACATGCTCTCTCTCTCTCTCTCACACACACACACACACACACACACACACACACACACACACACACACACACACACACACACACACACACACACACACACACACACACACACACACACACACACACACAAGCACGTCTTATTGTCCTTGACTTCTCAGTCTTGACTGTTCAGGAACTCCACTCTGCTCTGAGCCTCCACAGTCCAGCCGGCCTCATTAACAGAACAGAGGCCAGAGATGAGCAGCGCCGCACGGAGAATTAAGAGAAAACGCAATTGTCTTCCCCGGCATTCCGGAGACAGAGTGAGCAATAGGACTGCAATAACACCGGCAGGAAACAGAATGTTAATTAGGGTCCAACAGAAAGCAGAGAGAGAACGAGGAAGAGGTGGAGGCTTTACTGTCAGTGGATCCCGGCTGGATCGATAGCTCTATGTTAATAAAGCCACCCTCAGACTCCTTCCTACCAGCAGCTGTTAATGGATTCCCGTGGTCTCTTGCTAAAGGTCCCCTCCAAACTAAAAACAGTTTTTTTTACACATTGAACTCCTCTTGGAGTCACGTCTTGTATTATACAGATTGGTTATTTGTGCAGAACTTGGTCACCAGAGTCTGTTTCACATTCAGGAGGAGGAGGAGGAGGGGGGGGGGGGGGGGGGGGGGGGTTCTCTGTATTTCGTAAAAGTTTGAGTGTGTGTGTGTGTGTGTGTGTGTGTGTGTGGTGTGTGTGTGTGTGTGTGTGTGTCGCAACTAATCCTGCAGACTCTCATGGTCGCTATTGCCCAGCTGGGCACTCATCATCCAGGAAATGCTAACTGC
>NC_140165.1:241996430-242011430 GCF_963971535.1 Notolepis coatsorum
AGTTTGAGTGTGGTGTGTGTGTGTGTGTGTGTGTGTGTGTGTGTGTGTGTTGTGTGGTGTGTCGCAACTAATCCTGCAGAACTCTCATGGTCGCTATTGCCCAGCTGGGCACTCATCATCCAGGAAATGCTAACTGCTAACATGAAATGCTAACGTGTAACACGTATTATAAGTTGATACAACTGGTGATCTACACTACAGTATAATACATGAAAGCAATACTTTTTTGTGTGAATCTCTTCGTTTATGACAAGATTGTGTAGCTAAGAAGTATTGTGTTTGGCGAACCGTTTAGGTGGAAAAAGAGAAAGTTAATGTAATGGGCTAGGAGGAGGGGGGGGTTGATAGATCCTTTAGTAGTTTAGTGGATGGAAAATAAAACTATATACAAGTACAGGAGAGTGAAAGGCTTTGGTTCCTCAGCCTCACAATAACAATGGCAATATAATCAAATAAGGCAATAGAAGAAGCATAAAATAGCAGCATAAAATATTATTAAAGTAGCATTAAAAATATAATACAGTATAATACAACAGTATAGTACAGTGATAATGGTGTGAAACAGGATATAGTGTAAAGTGCAGTGTGTAGTAGATTTGCATAAGTGTGTGTGTTGATTGTTCTCATGTTTGTGTTTGATTGTCTGCAATCAACAATGATTACCCAGGTGTCCTAATGAAAAGTGTGTGTGTGTGTGTGTGTGTGTGTGTGTGTGTGTGTGTGTGTGTGTGTGTGTGTGTGTGTGTGTGTGTGTGTGTGTGTGTGGTGTGTGTGTGTGTGTGTGTGTATGGTGTGTGTGCAGGGGGCGTTGCTGATTTCAAAGCTGGTTGCACAGTGTTTTAATGACGCCACGTGCATGCATGCTCCTGTGCGCGTGCGTGCGCTCCCGCGCATGCACATAAATGTTCCCTCGCATACGCACAGACTAAAGACAGTGCCTAATTGCCTCTACGAATGTGTTTGTGTGAATGTATCTGAGGAGGTATTTGAACACACCTGACGACTTGCGCTATTGTTATGCAAAGTAGCCAGGTGGGTACTTAGTGAGTTGGCGCATCAGTCGAATGCAGCACATTCCTGTGTGCACGCGCGTGCACATCTGTGCATGTGCGTGCACGTGCTTCTGCTCACATAGCCGGTTGCACGGCATGCAACCCCGCCCCATGAGCAACGCACCCCTGTGTGTCTGTGTCTGTGTGTGTGAGAAGAGAGAGAGAGAGAGAGAGAGAGAGAGAGAGAGAGAGAGAGAGAGAGAGAGAGAGAGAGAGAGAGAGAGAGAGAGAGAGAGAGAGAGAGAGGAGAGAGAGAGAGAGAGAGAGAGGTTGTGTAGTGGGCAGGCAGGTCGTTGGGGGAAACACTGTCCGGGAGCCTGCTGGTCCGGGCCTTGAGACTGCGGTACTGTTCACCAGACCGTATCAGCTGGAACAGTCTGCGGTTGGGTTCATCTTGATGATCCCACGGGCGTCACTGACACATCATGCCTGAATGAACATCCGCTGATACTCTGGGCTGTCTCTGCACACGTAGTGCCTTGCGGTCGAGAGCGGAGCAGTTTCCACACCGGGCCGTGATGCATCCAGCCAGGAGGCTCTGGTTGTGCTCAATGTTCCCTCTAAAGGCCTCTGCATGCTACAGAAACTTCAAAGCAACTTCAACACAACATCGACAAAGCAACGGTGTTGCAGACACATTACCTTTATGCTTCTGCAAAATCAACGCGCAGCCTATGATGCAACAAAATGTACCCCGGATGTGCGGCTCGAGCGCGCCCAGCCCGCCTGAATACTTTGGGCAGCCGAAGGTGCGCACTCTAGCCATTACAAACGGATTTCCCTTCTCAACCATACATCGTTAGTATAATAATAGCCCTGTTTATGTTTGTTTTCGCTTGTGTTCTTGTATATAGTGTAATATAGTTATATCGCCACATCAACCCAGTCCATCCCCATTGTTTCCCCAATCTCCTTCCACGGATTCATCGTCATAATGCTATCCTTGTAGTCTTTAGACCCGCTATTATATAAATGTTGGTACTTTCGGACCTCCTCTGCAATACGTTCCTGCATTTGATTCATTTTAAAGAAACAATTAAACAAGTGTAATGAAACAATACACTAGCTATCGAGCTCCTGTCAGAAAGTTTTCTTTTGGTCTCGAGCTCCTGTCAGAAAGTTTTCTTTTGGTCTCGAGCCAGGAAAACACTAGAAGTGACAGACAGCCCCGCCCCCATTCACTACCAACCAATCACTGCTACGCAATACCAACGCAACGGGTCTTTAGATTAGATTTTGGACACAGGTACGCAACGTCCTCGCAACACAGTCTACAAGACTGTCTGCAACAAACGCGCTGAAATCGCGCCGATGTTGTGTTGAAGTTGCTTTGAATTTGCTGTAGCATGTAGAGGCCTTAAGGTGCGCACGCACATGGCAAAACGCTCCCGCGCACATCTGAAATCTGTCGCGCACAGAAACGTTTGTGTAAAATATGCATGTAGTTAAATTTACTGGCGCGTTGCACCGAATACTACGGTACCCTGTTGCGTGTGACGTTACCCAGAGAAGCCTGCTTTCAGTGCTTTGTGGGCATCGCTACTGCGACCAGCATTGATTCTGCTCACAATGCGAAAATGTATATTACAGATGAACTGCAGAGAAAATTCCCAATTTACCGTCCCGGTCGAGACTAATTGGAAGCGGAGTGCAACGCATGCAAAGCTTGACCATATGTTTCTGTGTCTAATAAAGGTGCTGGCGATCTCAAAGCTCACATGGACACAAAAAAACATTACAAATAAAGCTGTGTGAGGCGAGAGTTTGATGGCAAAGTTGACCAAATTGATTGAAGTATGCAGCTATACAGAGAGAGAAAGAAAATAATTTAAAACGATTTTGATGCCTCAAAATTATGTTTTGGTTTGATAAGATGCTTGTTATTAGGGTTATTAGGGATCGCTTTTTTTGCTCCCGATCATGTGATTTTGAGTATCTGCCGATACCGATCTTTTCCGATCCGATCTTTCACATAGTAACCAATTTGACGCATTTTTGTCAGAAACTGGTGAAGCGAGACAAAGCCCCTCCGTTCACATCCCCAGCAGCAGTAGCAACAACAACAAAAACAACAACAACCATTCTTAAATCATGACCACGTCAACTAGATTAGAATAATTTTAAATCATAGTTCAGTTTCACAACAAGAGACTGATGAAAAAACGGGAGTGTGAAATAACGTTACAGGTAAAGAACATAAAATGATATTGTGGTAAAGAAAGATTGCTACCTAACGTTAGCTGGTTTATTAATAGCTAGCTAATGTTACCTAGCCTAAGTGCCTCACGCCAGTTAGCTTGTTAGCGAACGACACAAGCTTAGTTAGCTTGCAGAGTCATGAAAGATTCACTGCGAGGGCTCTTTTAGCTAACGCTAGCTAGGCACGTAGCTATACATTACAGTAGCATCACTTCACTGTCTGCCGAGCTAGCGTTGGATACCAAGCAAGCTAACATAGGTAACGCTAACGCTAGCTGCAAGGTGTAGAATGATCGTCTGGAGGCTATGACTTGGTGCAAGCTCGTTTATTGACCACTTCAGTATGTAGTAACAGACAGACTCCTTCACGTTCCGTGTAACCATATAACTCCAGATCAATGCGCATGCCTTAGAACTACCCCTGCATCTCTTATATACTTCCGTATATGACATCTCCCCTTTTCAGCATGTTATCTCTAACATCATAGGAACATTCCAAATGAAAAGTACTATAGGCTGAACATACCTTTTTAACTTAAATCTGAGACATCATCACACATTCTGGTCTCTGTCTAAAACAATGAACTGTTTAAGCTTTCAAGTGTTATTATTATTATTAGATCACCAACCAACATTTCAACATCCAATACAACATTATTATTATTATTATTATTATTTTTTTTAACATTGTACCCAAAACTCTGCACAGTCCATTTTACCCGACCGATCTACAGGTCAAGTCTCTTGACTGGCTTACTCAGTCGTCCCGATCGGGTCACCGTTTGACCAGACAACGGGGTTGTAGGTGTAGCTGTAGCCACACTCTGACTGGCAGGAACAGTCTCTAACAAGGTGTGACTGTCAGAGTGGGAGTCTGTCCCTGCGCACTCACCAGGCGTTGCTGGGGTTGGCTGCATCGCAGGCACTGGTTGGAGGTGGCGGCGGTTACGCCGCAGCTCTGTTCCTTGCTGTGTCTGGATGACGAAGGATCTCGGGGTGCTGCTCTCGCTGGAGATCACTGCTGGCAAGGACCACTTCTTGTCATGGTCCAGCTTGGAGAGTACAACGTCTCCTGGTCGCAGGGCGGGTAGGGCCCTGGCCCCATGACGGCGGTTGAAGTAGAAGGCCTGTTTAGCTTTTTCCTTCTGATCCTTCTCTCGCACAGCTGCCTTGCTGGGCCATTTTGGGGTGAGGTTTTTCTCAAGAGTGGGGAGGGTGGTTCTGAGTTTCCTCCCCATCAAGAGCTCCGCTGGGCTGTAGCCTGTGGAGGAGCACGGAGTAGACCTGTAGCTCAGTAGAGCCATAGCTGGGTCATCTTGCTTGAGGATTTTCTTTGCCGTCTGCACGGCTCTCTTTGCGTGCCCGTTGCCTTGCGGGTGATGAGGGCTGGACGTGTAGTGTTTGAAGTCCAGTTGCCTAGCCAGCTCCTTGAACTCCATACTTGCAAACTGGGGTCCATTGTCGCTCACCGCTTCCTCAGGAATTCCGAATCTCGAGAACACAGCCTTCAGCCTCTGAATGACTTGTGTACTGGTTGTGGAAGACAGGTGGAGTATCTCGATGAACCTAGAGTAATAATCTGATATTACTAGGTAGTTGTTGTGCTTGTACTCACAGAGGTCCATGGCGATCCTCTTCCAGGGTCGCTCTGGGAGTGGCGTGGAGAGGAGAGGCTCTTTTTGTTGAGTTCTTTTCAGTTCACAGCACACCTGGCACGACGCCACAAGCTGGCTTAACTCTGTGGAGAGACCAGGCCACCATACTGAGGAACTCGCTCTCTCCCTACATTTCACTAGGCCCTGGTGCCCTTCAAGGATTCTCTGAAGGATCTCTACTCTCATCTGTCTCGGCATGACAATCCTGTTCCCTCTTAGGACAAGTCCATTTAGCTCTGACAGCTCTGATTTCACTGGGCCATAGGGTCTCGCCTCGATAGGCACCTCGGCCAGGTGTTCAGGCCATCCCTTTTTTATGAGTCTGGCGACTGACAACAGTTCGGCGTCAGCTGCTGTGGCCGCTCGGATTTCGTCCATCTTGCTTGTGGACGCTGGGATCCCCTCCATTACACTAGCCACATAGCATGCCACCTCACGCTGTGTGTCCAAGTCTGCATCTGTGTTGGCCATTGGGCTGCGTGACAGAGTATCTGCGACAACCAGAGTCTTTCCAGGAGCATACTCTGCCACCGCGTTGAACCTCATGAACCTCATGAGGAGTCGCTGGCATCGGAGAGGCACATTGTCCAGGCTGCGAGTGTTAATGAGAGGTACAAGGGGCTTGTGGTCAGTTATTAGCTTGAACTGGCCCAGTCCACTGAGGTACCGGTCGAACCTCTCGCACGCCCACACGCCCGCCAGACCTTCTTTTTCAATCTGGGCGTAGCGCGTTTCTGCTTCGGTGAGGCGTCTTGAGCAGTACGCCACAGGTTTCCACTGCTCGCCATGAAGTTGAAGTAGCACGGCCCCTAACCCGTAACTGCTTGCGTCGGCAGACACGGCGTGGGCTTGCTCACGTCGTAGAAGGCGAGTACTGGTGCTGTGGTCAACAGCTCTTTGATCCTCTGAAAAGCTGTTTGCTGGGCATAATTCCATGTCCATGCATTCTTGTGCTTCAGGAGCTCATACAGCGGTTGTCCTACTGTTGAGAGGTCTGGGACGTACCTGCCGAGATAATTCACCATTCCCAGCAACCTCCTCAGCTCCTGCACATCTGTTGGCGGCGCCAGCTGCCGGATAGCCTCCACTTTTGCTGGGTCAGGCCGGATCCCGGACTGGTCGATGATGTGCCCGAGAAACCGTAGCTGACTTTGCTTGATGGAGCACTTTTCTCTATTCAGCTTCAGGCCAGCCGTCTCTATGCGCTGCATCACCTTCTCCAGGCGATTGTCATGCTCTTTTTCTGTGGCCCCATAGACGAGAATGTCGTCCATGAAGATCTCGACGCCCTCTAACCCGTCCAGGGTCTCCATCATCTTCCTCTGGAAGATTTCCGGCGTGCTTGTGATCCCGAATGGCAGTCGCTTGAAGTTGAACCTGCCAAACGGCGTGATGAAGGTGGTGAGCTTACAGCTGTCTGGGTGCAACGGGATTTGGAAGAATCCACTGGCGGCATCGAGTGACGTGAAGACTGTGGCCCCGCTTAGCTTTGCTGTGATCTCGTCGGTAGTGGGCAGGGTGTACTGTTCTCTTTTAACAGCCTCGTTCAGCCTCTTGAGATCCACACAGATGCGGGCTTTGCCTGTGCTCTTCAAGACCGGCACCATGGGTGCACACCAATCGGTAGGCTGTCACCTTCTCAATGATGCCATTCCTCTCCATCCTTTGGAGCTCCTCCTTGACCTTCTGCAGCATAGGGAGAGGTACACGTTGCGCTGTGTATACCGCGTATGGCTGGGCGCCATCTTTCAGCAGTATTCTTACTGGTTCAGTTTGTAATGTCCCATGCTCCCTGTATGCCTGCAAATGTTCATTTTTCCCGCTGCTGCTCACCGTTTCCTCCACTCTTCTCACTAAATTCATTTTCACTGACATTGGCCTGCTGAGTAGGTTGTTTACTGTAGGCCCCCGGATGACATAAGCTGTGAGTGGGTGTGTCTTACCCTTGTAGGTCACAGTGCTCTGGATCTGTCCTATGCAATGCAGCTCGCCACCTGGGCTGTCCAGTGGTATTTCCGCAGGCTCCAGCGGTCTGTTTGGCATGAGTGAGTGGTAGGTCTCCTCGCGAATGATGCTCACATCCGCCCCAGTGTCGATTTTAAACTCGACCGGTGTGGAGCCCATCAACACCTTGACGGCCCACCTCTTTGGCGACCCACCTGCTTTACTCACTTCCCCCATGTAGTACCCATCTTCTGACCCAGAGTCCTGCTGTTGTTGCTGCACTTCTTTTTGTTCTCTGACCTCACGTACTGCTTTCCTATTTCTACACACTTTACTCCAGTGCCCTACTTTGTCGCAGGTATTACATGTGGACTTTTTAGCTGGACAGTTCTCATCTCTACTGTGCCACGCTCTCCCACATTGTCTACATTGTCCTCTGTCGCCCCCTTGTTGCTTACCCTGGCGGCCATTTCCTTTGTAGCGCTTGTTGTGAGTCACCTCGTGTATCGCCCCGCCTCCGGCTGTCTCTCCTTGCATGCTGATCTGCGCGGCAACCTCTTCAGACTGCCTGACAGTCTCTATGGTCAGCGCGAGTGTCAGATCTCTCGTCATCTGCAACTTACGGGAGACTTCTTTGTCGAGGACTCCAACGACGATTCTGTCACGGATGTTCTCATCCTTGCTCGCGCCGAAATCACAATGCACAGCCAGTTCATACAAAGCCCTAATAAAAGTCTCTGCTTTTTCTCCTGCTCTCTGTACCCGTTGATGGAAACATGCCCGTTCGTGTATGACGTTCCGTCGCGGTACAAAGTAGTCATCGAACTTCACTAGCACTCTTCCAAAGTAATTTTGATGTGCTACTTCTTCAAATTCAAACGAACGGAATATATTCTCCGACTCGTTTCCCATAGCGTATATCAGACTGCTAACCTGCACGCCATTCGGGCCATTCTCCTGGTTTGTCGAAAGGAAAACTCACCGGCGGTTGAAATTTTGCCATCTTTTGTCTACTTTGCTTCTGACACCATGTAGAATGATCGTCTGGAGGCTATGACTTGGTGCAAGCTCGTTTATTGACCACTTCAGTATGTAGTAACAGACAGACTCCTTCACGTTCCGTGTAACCATATATATAACTCCAGATCAATGCGCATGCCTTAGAACTACCCCTGCATCTCTTATATACTTCCGTATATGACACAAGGTAGTTCATATATTGATGCTATCATATAGCCCCAGTCGAGTGCGGCGGCTTGCATTACATTCACCATACGAGAAATATTCAAAGTTTCAATCTGTTTGCGCATTTAGTATACATTCACAGTGTTTGACTTACGTAATGATTTGCTCCATTTTGGTGAGAAACGCCGACCAATAATCCTCACAAAGCAAATGTTATCCAATATCCAGGTGAACTTTCTTCATTCAAACGAGGTATTCAAAACAGCTGTTTGGCACCAGCCGTCCCTCATTCCTTTGCTCGCTCTAGTCACATAACGTTGAACGTCCGCCTTGCAAACATTGCAACTGGCTATATTGGACTAGCTTTGGTTTCAATTTTAAAATGCTTCCAAACTTCTGACATTTTGTGTAGCTGCTCCGAGTCATCAGGTGGACATAACCTGCCCGTGTTTACTTGCGGGAGCAACACGTTGTGAGGTCTGCTATTTTCGGCATACGTCACTGTCATGCGACGGTGTAAATAAAAGGAAATGCATTTGTTTTGGCAAATTCTTCTGCTCTGTGTGACGATAAATAAATGAATGATGATATGTAATTTAAAACCAAAACTAAGGCATCAGTATGAGTTTAAGACGTGAACATGGTCATGTTTGTTGAATAAAATAAAACTTTTTATAATTTTTTTTTACTCCTGATTAAAAAAAATATTCCCGATCCCATCCTCTGAAAATCACGTGATCGGCCCCGATCCCAATCACGTGATCAGATCGGGACATCCCTACTTGTTATGATACAATCATTCTAAGGATTATGTGTGTAATAAATTAGTTTTGTACACTAATGGCAAGTTATGCAAATGTAACAAATTCGAAACTGCATAGTGCACTTTTAAATTAGTATCTTTGTGAGGTTACTGTTTTATAATTTACATTACATTGAAAAGATACAAAGATACATTTTTTACAGCTGGATTTTCTAATACAGAAGAGGTATTATTTAGAACATTACTTCATATTTTTCTTGTTATTTATTTTGTCCAGTAAGACTTATTATTAAGACCTATTTTGTCATAGGTTGATTTAGTTATTTTCTTGAGATTTGTCAGATAGATTACTTTAGGCATAATACAGCATGTTGAGTAACTTTTGTAATAGAGAGATATTATTTTGTTATAAAATAATATAAACAATAATTTTATATCCATACAGAGGAGGCATACTTTAAATATATTAAAATGATAAGACATCTTTGAGTAAACTTTGAGTATCATTAAGTATCTTGAGGCTGAAGGCAGAGTGTCCTCTTTAAAAAAAAATCACAATATGGTCACCCTTGAAGTCGCATGATAATTTACTTAATAAAATAATGACAAGTCAGCCTCCTAAAAAGACAAAAGTTAGTGACACGACTCACACCGCCGCCGCCAACCCAGCCAAAGTAAGGACTTTGCTCTGTATCATCAATCAATGGTCAAATAAATATTTGATTAAGGAATATAATATGCCTTTTTGTATTATTTCTGTGTATCAGCAAAATGTATAGATTTTTATGTTAGACATTGAGGGAAATTAAGATTCTCAGATTTTTTCCTCTTATCAACTAACCGGTTAATCGGCAGGTGACGTATGTTGCTCAGTAGTTGCTGATGTCTGCTCAGGAGGTTTGAGTGTTTGCTCGAACCGAATTTCTTTTGAGGGAACATTGGTTGTGCTTCTGTGTAGAAGACCTGTCAGGAGGCTCTGGTTGTGCTTCTGTGTAGAGGACCAGTCAGGAGGCTCTGGTTGTGTCTCTGTAGAAGACCAGTCAGGAGGCTCTGGTTGTGTCTCTGTAGAAGACCTGTCAGGATGCTCTGGTGGTGTCTCTGTAGAAGACCAGTCAGGATGCTCTGGTTGTGTCTCTGTAGAAGACCAGTCAGGAGGCTCTGGTTGTGTCTCTGTAGAAGACCAGTCAGGAGGCTCTGGTTGTGTCTCTGTAGAAGACCAGTCAGGATGCTCTGGTTGTGTCTCTGTAGAAGAGACCAGTCAGGAGGCTCTGGTTGTGTCTCTGTAGAAGACCAGTCAGGATGCTCTGGTTGTGTCTCTGTAGAAGACCAGTCAGGATGCTCTGGTTGTGTCTCTGTAGAAGACCTGTCAGGATGCTCTGGTTGTGTCTCTGTAGAAGACCAGTCAGGATGCTCTGGTTGTGTCTCTGTAGAAGACCAGTCAGGATGCTCTGGTTGTGTCTCTGTAGAAGACCTGTCAGGATGCTCTGGTTGTGTCTCTGTAGAAGACCAGTCAGGATGCTCTGGTTGTGTCTCTGTAGAAGACCAGTCAGGATGCTCTGGTTGTGCCTCTGTAGAGGACCTGTCAGGAGGCTCTGGTTGTGTCTCTGTAGAAGACCAGTCAGGAGGCTCTGGTTGTGTCTCTGTAGAAGACCAGTCAGGATGCTCTGGTGGTGTCTCTGTAGAAGACGTGTCAGGAGGCTCTGGTGGTGTCTCTGTAGAAGACCAGTCAGGATGCTCTGGTGGTGTCTCTGTAGAAGACCAGTCAGGATGCTCTGGTTGTGTCTCTGTAGAAGACCAGTCAGGATGCTCTGGCTGTGTCTCTGTAGAAGACCAGTCAGGATGCTCTGGTTGTGTCTCTGTAGAAGACCTGTCAGGATGCTCTGGTTGTGTCTCTGTAGAAGAGACCAGTCAGGAGGCTCTGGTTGTGTCTCTGTAGAAGAGACCAGTCAGGATGCTCTGGTTGTGTCTCTGTAGAAGACCAGTCAGGAGGCTCTGGTTGTGTCTCTGTAGAAGACCAGTCAGGAGGCTCTGGTTGTGTCTCTGTAGAAGACCAGTCAGGATGCTCTGGTGGTGTCTCTGTAGAAGACCAGTCAGGATGCTCTGGTTGTGTCTCTGTAGAAGACCAGTCAGGATGCTCTGGTTGTGCCTCTGTAGAAGACCAGTCAGGAGGCTCTGGTTGTGTCTCTGTAGAAGAGACCAGTCAGGATGCTCTGGTTGTGTCTCTGTAGAAGAGACCAGTCAGGAGGCTCTGGTTGTGTCTCTGTAGAAGACCAGTCAGGATGCTCTGGTTGTGTCTCTGTAGAAGACCAGTCAGGAGGCTCTGGTTGTGTCTCTGTAGAAGACCAGTCAGGATGCTCTGGTTGTGTCTCTGTAGAAGACCAGTCAGGAGGCTCTGGTTGTGTCTCTGTAGAAGACCTGTCAGGATGCTCTGGTTGTGTCTCTGTAGAAGACCAGTCAGGAGGCTCTGGTTGTGCCTCTGTAGAAGACCAGTCAGGAGGCTCTGGTTGTGTCTCTGTAGAAGACCAGTCAGGAGGCTCTGGTTGTGCCTCTGTAGAAGACCAGTCAGGAGGCTCTGGTTGTGTCTCTGTAGAAGACCAGTCAGGAGGCTCTGGTTGTGCCTCTGTAGAAGACCAGTCAGGAGGCTCTGGTTGTGTCTCTGTAGAAGACCAGTCAGGAGGCTCTGGTTGTGCCTCTGTAGAAGACCAGTCAGGAGGCTCTGGTTGTGCCTCTGTAAAAGACCAGTCAGGATGCTCTGGTTGTGTCTCTCTGTAGAAGACCAGTCAGGATGCTCTGGTTGTGTCTCTGTAGAAGACCAGTCAGGATGCTCTGGTTGTGTCTCTCTGTAGAAGACGTGTCAGGATGCTCTGGTGGTGTCTCTGTAGAAGACCAGTCAGGATGCTCTGGTTGTGTCTCTGTAGAAGACGTGTCAGGATGCTCTGGTTGTGTCTCTCTGTAGAAGACCAGTCAGGAGGCTCTGGTGGTGTCTCTGTAGAAGACCAGTCAGGAGGCTCTGGTTGTGTCTCTGTAGAAGAGACCAGTCAGGAGGCTCTGGTTGTGTCTCTGTAGAAGAGACCAGTCAGGATGCTCTGGTTGTGTCTCTGTAGAAGACCAGTCAGGAGGCTCTGGTTGTGTCTCTGTAGAAGACCAGTCAGGAGGCTCTGGTTGTGTCTCTGTAGAAGACCAGTCAGGATGCTCTGGTGGTGTCTCTGTAGAAGACCAGTCAGGATGCTCTGGTTGTGTCTCTGTAGAAGACCAGTCAGGATGCTCTGGTTGTGCCTCTGTAGAAGACCAGTCAGGAGGCTCTGGTTGTGTCTCTGTAGAAGAGACCAGTCAGGATGCTCTGGTTGTGTCTCTGTAGAAGAGACCAGTCAGGAGGCTCTGGTTGTGTCTCTGTAGAAGACCAGTCAGGATGCTCTGGTTGTGTCTCTGTAGAAGACCAGTCAGGAGGCTCTGGTTGTGTCTCTGTAGAAGACCAGTCAGGATGCTCTGGTTGTGTCTCTGTAGAAGACCAGTCAGGAGGCTCTGGTTGTGTCTCTGTAGAAGACCTGTCAGGATGCTCTGGTTGTGTCTCTGTAGAAGACCAGTCAGGAGGCTCTGGTTGTGCCTCTGTAGAAGACCAGTCAGGAGGCTCTGGTTGTGTCTCTGTAGAAGACCAGTCAGGAGGCTCTGGTTGTGTCTCTGTAGAAGACCAGTCAGGATGCTCTGGTTGTGTCTCTGTAGAAGACCTGTCAGGATGCTCTGGTTGTGCCTCTGTAGAAGACCAGTCAGGAGGCTCTGGTTGTGTCTCTGTAGAAGACCAGTCAGGAGGCTCTGGTTGTGCCTCTGTAGAAGACCTGTCAGGAGGCTCTGGTTGTGTCTCTGTAGAAGACCAGTCAGGAGGCTCTGGTTATGCCTCTGTAGAAGACCAGTCAGGAGGCTCTGGTTGTGCCTCTGTAGAAGACCAGTCAGGATGCTCTGGTTGTGTCTCTCTGTAGAAGACCAGTCAGGATGCTCTGGTTGTGTCTCTGTAGAAGACCAGTCAGGATGCTCTGGTTGTGTCTCTGTAGAAGACCAGTCAGGATGCTCTGGTTGTGTCTCTCTGTAGAAGACGTGTCAGGATGCTCTGGTGGTGTCTCTGTAGAAGACCAGTCAGGAGGCTCTGGTTGTGTCTCTGTAGAAGACGTGTCAGGATGCTCTGGTTGTGTCTCTGTAGAAGACCAGTCAGGATGCTCTGGTTGTGTCTCTGTAGAAGACCAGTCAGGATGCTCTGGTTGTGTCTCTGTAGAAGACCAGTCAGGAGGCTCTGGTGGTGTCTCTGTAGAAGACCAGTCAGGAGGCTCTGGTTATGTCTCTGTAGAAGACCAGTCAGGATGCTCTGGTTGTGTCTCTGTAGAGGACTTGTCAGGAGGCTCTGGTTGTGTCTCTGTAGAAGACCAGTCAGGAGGCTCTGGTTGTGTCTCTGTAGAAGACCTGTCAGGATGCTCTGGTGGTGTCTCTGTAGAAGACCAGTCAGGATGCTCTGGTTGTGTCTCTGTAGAAGAGACCAGTCAGGAGGCTCTGGTTGTGTCTCTGTAGAAGACGTGTCAGGAGGCTCTGGTTGTGTCTCTGTAGAAGACCTGTCAGGAGGCTCTGGTTGTGTCTCTGTAGAAGACCAGTCAGGATGCTCTGGTTGTGTCTCTGTAGAAGACCAGTCAGGATGCTCTGGTTGTGTCTCTGTAGAAGACCAGTCAGGAGGCTCTGGTTGTGTCTCTGTAGAAGACCAGTCAGGATGCTCTGGTTGTGTCTCTGTAGAAGACCAGTCAGGATGCTCTGGTTGTGTCTCTGTAGAAGACCAGTCAGGATGCTCTGGTTGTGTCTCTGTAGAAGACCAGTCAGGAGGCTCTGGTTGTGTCTCTGTAGAAGACCAGTCAGGAGGCTCTGGTTGTGTCTCTGTAGAAGACCAGTCAGGATGCTCTGGTTGTGTCTCTGTAGAAGACCAGTCAGGATGCTCTGGTGGTGTCTCTGTAGAAGACCTGTCAGGATGCTCTGGTTGTGTCTCTGTAGAAGACCAGTCAGGATGCTCTGGTTGTGTCTCTGTAAGACCAGTCAGGATGCTCTGGTTGTGTCTCTCTAGAAGACCAGTCAGGATGCTCTGGCTGTGTCTCTGTAGAAGACCTGTCAGGATGCTCTGGTGGTGTCTCTGTAGAAGACGTGTCAGGAGGCTCTGGTTGTGTCTCTGTAGAAGACCTGTAGGACCGTGCCAAATGCCTTCAACCGCCTGAGGTGATAAAGGCACCGCTGCACCTCCTTCACCGCATGGCCGGTGTGCTCGTCCCAGGTGAGGAACTCGAAGCCGCTGCCTCTCTCCACAGCAGACCCATTGATATTGATGGGGTCCAGCCTTCTTTCTCCGCTCCTGTAGTCCAGCTCCTCGGTCTTATTTATTGATGTTGAGAGACCACTATGCCACTATGCCTGATTGGTTAACCAAGGAACCAGCCCATAACGGGAGCACTGGCTATAGCCTGTTGTTGATGAAGAGGAGAGGAGAGAGAGATGAGACAGAAGACAAAAGAACACCGGGGACAGTATGTCAAGCAGGGTCACGAGCACCACTTACCAACAACCCCAGGCGTCAGCTTTTGTTCCCTGCTCCCTCTCCGGTCTTTCCACGGGTGGGAACAGCTCATGCTGTTCGTTGTGCTGGTGTTCAGGTGTGGTGGTGCTTCCGGTGTTGTGATGTTTACATGGTATTAATAATGTGTCCCGTCAGTGGTGCGTCAGTGGTGCGTCAGTGATTAACTGACTTACAGCTTGCGATCTCAGGACTATATGTATGCCTCAGTCCCCAAAACTCGCACTGAGTTTGGGAAGAGGGCTTTTATGGTCTCTGCTCCCTCAACTTGGAACAGGACTTAAAAAAAAACTCTGAGGCCCTTGTCACCTTGCCTGATTTTAAAGTTCATGTCAAAGACTTTGCAACATTTGAATTTGTTACTAATGTTAAGGATATGGTGGTGCTTGCTCAATTCTTTTTTCTTTTATCCTTTTGTCTGTTTGTGTTTTGTCCTGTATGTTGTAACTTGGTTTATTATTTTTATTGCTGCCATTTTGGTCAGGTCTTGCTTGCTGACAGGTCTTCTACAGAGGCACAACCAGAGCATCCTGACTGGTTAAATAAAGGTTACAAATAATAATAATGACGGAGTCATGCGTAGTTGAGTGGTGTTCCTCCTCCAGTTTG
>NC_140165.1:242016430-242076086 GCF_963971535.1 Notolepis coatsorum
AGGGGAATGAAGAGGAGCGTGTGGAGAACGTGAGGGGAAAGGGGGGGGAGTGAAGTATGCCCGTGCTGTGATTATGACAGAGATGAGATGAGATGAGGTGAGGTGAGGTGAGATGAGATGAGATGAGATGAGATGAGATGAGATGAGATGAGATGAGATGAGATGAGGTGAGTGGTGAGGTGAGAGGTGAGGTGAGTGAGATGAGATGAGATGAGATGAGATGAGATGAGATGAGATGAGTGAGGTGAGGGTGAGGTGAGATGAGATGAGATGAGATGAGATGAGATGAGATGAGATGAGATGAGATGAGATGAGATGAGATGAGATAAGATATTCCTTTATTGATCCCCTTGGGGAGATTTGGGCCTCATAGCAGCATGGGGGAATGGGGGGAGGGGGGTTACAGGTATGGGCAGGGTAATAGTAGAAATGCATTAATATAGGCAATAAATATTAGCTCTGAATATAAAAATATGAGAAAAATAAACAAAAAGTGTAAACAAAGGTGCAGATGAGAAGTATGTATGCCCTATCGTTTATGTTATGTGTTACAATAAATATAGGCAATAGATAATTAGAATCTGAATATGTACTATGAGTAAACAGTATACACATGGTACATGATGTTGTCATACATGGGCATAGCTGTGGCTCGTGGTTTCAATGAAGAATACTAACACTGCTAACATACCATTTTAGTATGTATACACCAAATAGAAGCACGCTGTTAGTATTCCTGCACTACGCTTCATGTTTTATCTGAGTTAGATGCTGCAGACAGTTCCTCAGTAGGGCTATTTATGTCACCTCCATACCTGTCATCAGTGGCCTTCACTGGAGGGCTATGGGACATCTCATTGTGCCACCCCCCCCCCTCTCTAGCTGTCTCTGTCTCTGTCTCTGTCTCTGCCTCTGTCTCTGTCTCTGTCTCTGTCTCTGTCTCTGTCTCTGTCTCTGTCTCTGTCTCTGTCTCTGTCACTGTCTCTGTCTCTGTCTCTGCCTCTCTCTCACTCTCTCCCTCTCTCTCTCTCTCTCTCTCTCTCTCTCTCTCTCTCTCTCTCTCTCTCTCTCTCTCTCTCTCTCTGTGTGTTCCACTTCCCCTGTCTAGAACAGATGTTCCCCCTGCTCCATCATTTACTCACCTCCCTCTTAATTACGCTGTTAATTAGCAGCCAGTACACACACACACACACACACACACACACACACACACACACACACACACACACACACACACACACACACACACACACACACACACACACACACACACACACACACACACACACACACACACACACACACACTCATTTCCATGGAAACACACACTCATTTCCATGGAAACACAAACACGGTATACCTTGGCAGTCGGTTAGCGCATGTGCAGGAAATGATGGATTATGATCTAACGTTGATGGCCGTAATTATTTTAAGTGGACCCTGTGCGTCGCTTCTGTCGAGAGGAAAGGTCAGCGCGTGACACGGTCGGCCCGAGCAGAGACCGCGGCAGCCATGGATCTAGCAGAAAAAGACCTACCGACTGCTTTCCATACTCCTATACATTTTAGAATTAATTTCAAGGTCCTGGTGCTCACTTTTAGAGCTCTGCATGGCCAGGCACCAGAATATTTAACCGACCTGCAGGACCCTGAGGACAGCTGACCAGGATCTGTTGGTCATTCCGCGCACCAGGTTGATCACCAAAGGTGACAGAGCCTTTCAATCTGTAGCGCCTAGACTCTCGAATGCCCTTCCTCGTGGCCTAAGAGCTGCAGCGTCTGTTGAATTTTTTTAAAATCAGCTAAAAACATTACTGTTTAAACAGGCCTTTGGGTAATGTTTGAGCTTTTCCTCCAGGTATAAAATATGTCATTTTTTTGTCCTCTCTGTGATGCATTGTGTTTTTGTTCTGTCTCTTATCACTTGAATGGTTCTTGCTTTTTATTTTTATATTTAATATTTTATTTCTGCTGTATGTAAAGCACTTTGTGAGTTATCTCTGTGAAAAGTGCTACATAAATAAACTTTACTTACTTACTTACTCTGTCTGTATGTCTATAAACTCTGCTGCCGTGTCTCTGCAAAGTCACCGCGACATTGTGCAATTATTTACTTCGCCGAATAACGCCGAGCGTCGTCCCGAAGGAGAGAGGCGGCTCTAGGTATCTGTCATCCTTCTCTTCGGAGAGGAAGAGGAGGCACGCTAGACGGAGATCAGCGGGGGGGCTTGTGTGGAGACCGGTGGGGACACACATGATTACAGATTTAGTGCGACTTTCAACGTGTTTTCTCGTTAAGAGTCGAGCTTCCCGCTTCATTTTACTCCGTCTTGTTCTCTGCGTCGAGCCAAGTGTCACGCACACACACATACGCACGCACATACACACGCGCGTACATATGCACACACACACACACACGCGCACATACACAAACGCATACATATACGCATGCATACACACGCACGCGTACATACGCACACACACGCGCACACACACACGTACATACGCACACACACGTGCACACACACACGCACACACACATACGCACGCACATACGCACGCACATACACACGCGCGTACATATGCACACACACACACGCGCGCGCGCACATACACACACGCATACATATACGCATGCATACACACGCACGCGTACATACGCACACACACGCGCACACACATGCACACACACGTACATACGCACACACACATACGCACGCACATACGCACGCACATACACACACGCGTACATATGCACACACACACAAGCACGCGCGCGCGCACATACACACACGCATACATATACGCATGCATACACACGCACGCGTACATACGCACACACACGCGCACACACATGCACACACACACACGTACATACGCACACACACATACGCACACACAAACACACGTACATATGCACACACACACACATACAGTACACACATATACATACACACACGCACACACACACGCGCAGACTCACTCTGATCCATTAGTCAACACCATATCCCAGGGTTCCATCTGGCCCTCCTTTGTGCTCCACATCCTCCCAAAGTCGGAGGCTTACATTTAATGAGGAAGTGTCACTTGAATTATTCAGCTGTCATTTGTTGCTTTTATGGAGTAAATGGATGTCATGAAGGCCTCCTCTCCCGCTACAGCCCCCTCTGTTCCCGGGCCTCTGGTGCGTCGGTGTGAGGGAGATGAGATGGGCTTTCTTTTTGTTACGAGCGGATCTACTTGTGCAATATGTATGATCGTCGCTTAGAGCGGAGAATAGAATAGAGTAGAATATGTCACGTTAGTATAGAATGGAATGGAATGTGCTTTAGTAGGATAGAATAGCTGTATCTTTTATTCCAATATGTGTTTCCCTCTGGGGGGGGGGGGGGGGGGGGGGTCGGGGGCTGCAAATGTATGTAGTCACGTTCAATAAGAGTACAATAAAATGGAGTGGAATGGGATAGATTTAAGTAGAATAGAATAGCTATGTACCTCATTCTCATTGGATCAACATTTTCATCAGAGGAACTACATGTTGGGATGTTAGATCCTAATGTGAAAAACTGTGATTTTATATGTCTGCACTTTATGTGCTCATGTCTTTTTTCTGTTGTGAAGCACAGCTGCAGTTTCTGTATGAAAGGTGCTATACAAATAAAGTTTATTATTATTATTATTATTATTATTATTATTATTATTATTATTATTATTATTATTATTATTATTATTATTATTATTATTATTACATGTTTATGCAGGCAAAGAAAGAAATATATATTTGTCCATGACTTCAGATGTACGTGTGCTATCTTGTACATAGTCCCACTCATATCCTTGTGTGAATGAGATTTTTTTACTATAATGTTGTTTTCACAACTTCAAAACATCCACGCTATCACCTCCCTTAATCCCCCTCATATCCTCCTGCAAATGAAATTTTTTATTATAAATCTGTTGTTTTCACGACTCCAAAACCTATCCACACTATCGCGTTCCTTAATCCCCCACCTATCCCGGTGCGAATGAGATTCCTTTTATTTATTTCTTTTGCAATTCCCGCCAGTGATGTCGGACCGGAGCTTGTTACTAGGCTTCATAACGTTGATGAAGTATTAAACGCTGTTGCCAGAAGCGGGTTCACCCCCCAATGATTATGTTTGTGAGGTGCAGTTATATGGAGCCTGGACCCGCGCCAGGGCAAATTGGATTAGCCCGCGTCTCCCAGTGCGCCTTCAAGTGTTTTATTATCCCAGAACTGGAGGCATAATGTGATTACTTGCCGATGCCCTTTGTTCACAGCGCTATTATCCTGATGCTGTGTCCGTGAGTTCATTAACGGCACATTATTGACTTGTTATACACAAAGACGCAGCCGTGTGCGTCCGCCAGAGGATATGCCGTTATTCATATGGGATTTTCTTTTTGTGGCTTTAGGCGCATACGGTTTAGACTGGTGTGTTTTGTGGTTTAGACTGGTGTGTTTTGTGGTTTAGACTGGTGTGTTTTGTGGTTTAGACTGGTGTGTTTTGTGGTTTAGACTGGTGTGTTTTGTGGTTTAGACTGGTGTGTTTTGTGGTTTAGACTGGTGTGTTTTGTGGTTTAGACTGGTGTGTTTTGTGGTTTAGGCTGTTTTGTGGTTTAGGCTGGTATGTTTTGGAGGTGTGTGTTTTTGCGAGACAGGTGCGGTTTTGTGGTTTCGGCAGTAAAAACTCACGAAGCGCTTGATGGCTGAAGACCATTGCCGGTGTTAAATGCGGCATGTCGTGATCCGGACGTGTGGCAGAGGGCAGACCCACCTTACTCTGTGTATTCACGTCTTTTCTTTATGAAATAATGTTTACCCACCTTTTAATTATGATATAAATCATTATGATTAATGATTATGATTTGTAGTATAAATGATAGATAGTAGATCACCAACAGTCTGCTTGGTAGGAGCTTGGACTCAGTGGGGGTTGTGGTGGAGAGACGCACAAGGAGTAAGATGCAGGACATCATGAAGAACGACAGCCACCCTCTCCATCACACCCTGGCAGGACATCATGAAGAAGGACAGCCACCCTCTCCATCACACCCTGGCAGGACATCATGAAGAACGACAGCCACCCTCTCCATCACACCCTGGCAGGACATCGTGAAGAACGACAGCCACCCTCGCCATCACACCCTGGCAGGACATCGTGAAGAACGACAGCCACCCTCTCCATCACACCCTGGCAGGACATCGTGAAGAACGACAGCCACCCTCTCCATCACACCCTGGCAGGACATCATGAAGAACGACAGCCAGCCTCTCCATCACACCCTGGCAGGACAGAGGAGCAGCCACCCTCTCCATCACACCCTGGCAGGACAGAGGAGCAGCCACCCTCTCCATCACACCCTGGCAGGACAGAGGAGCAGCCAGCCTCTCCATCACACCCTGGCAGGACAGAGGAGCAGCCAGCCTCTCCATCACACCCTGGCAGGACAGAGGAGCAGCCAGCCTCTCCATCACACCCTGGCAGGACAGAGGAGCAGCCAGCCTCTCCATCACACCCTGGCAGGACAGAGGAGCAGCCAGCCTCTCCATCACACCCTGGCAGGACAGAGGAGCAGCCAGCCTCTCCATCACACCCTGGCAGGACAGAGGAGCAGCCGCAGCTGACGGCTCATCTCGCGGACTGAGCGGTACAGGGGATCTCTTGTCCCCTCAGCCATCAGACAGTTTAACTATTTTACTGCTGTAACCTTTTTATTTTACTTTAAATAGGCGCACCCAATAGTGGCAATTTTTTGCATACTTATTTTGCAAACCAAAACACTATACTTTATACTTATAGCACATGCATGAGCCTGAAGTTTCTGATACAATAAAGAAAATTCACTTTTAGTGCTAATGAAATAGAGTAACATAGGTCTGAACAACCGACTTGTTACTCACATTTGTCTGTAGTAGTTCCATAGCCTGAAGTCTTGTGTAGTACATGTACAAATTTCATAAAAATCAGTTTTCTCATAGACTCCACTGCATTCGGTGCATTTTTTACTTCCTGTTTTCGCTTGTGACTTTTCACCTAGATCCCTGATTCGGTCATCCCCACATGGGATATCATTGGAAAGCCACACTCATTGGTTACAACCCTGTCCAATCATTTTCAAGTTTGCCAAATGATTGACGGAGCTAGAGCGTCGTGAGTCGGGAGTCGGGAGTGGTATTTGAACAAATTTAAAGCCTGCTAAAGACTTTGGCGCCTATATGCACAATATGCACACCCGAGCCGCTAGAGGTCACCAAAGTGCCGTCGGGCCCCCGGCAGGCAAATCGTCCTTAAGATGCTTAAGAGGTTAAAATGTTTAACTTTTCAACTTAAGTAGTTATTTTATTGTTTGTTCACCACATTGTTTTACTCATTTGACTCTTTTATTTTGTGTCTATTCATCTCTACTTTAACGTCTATCTATATAAAGCGTTACTGTAATCGCATTTCAGTAGAGGGTTTATTCCTTGCATTACATACATTATCATTCCCCCTTCTATTCCCGTGGGCTCAAATAAATATGAATGTGATCATTCCCTTTTTATCAGCATTAATAAATCATATCACCACTTACGTAATACTACATAGTACATCATAGGGCATTCACTGTGTCATTGCTTCTCTGTCCATCACTCTGTATATCTCTGACATGTACCTGGTATGTGTTGTGGAGCGCTAACATGATTATACGGTAGATGACTCCTTCCTTCCTGTCCGTGGCTCCTCTTTCCCGGCGCAGCCACGCAGCCCCCCCCCCCACCCCCCCCCGCTCTCTCGGGGGGATTCAGGGACCCTCTGGGATTCAGCCCCCCCACATCCGAGCGTATCTCTCTCGCGGCTAGCTGGGTGCGATATGACGTTTTGATATGATCTACCGAGGACCAAGACATGAAGAAGAGCCGGATCCCTTTAAGTATCTGTGTAAAGATAGAGCTGGCTGTGATAAAGGCTAGAGTGACAGGGTGGCATTTCTCACATATACACACGGCGTGTCATCTGTGGAGGAGTGACAGCCATGATCAGACGTATCTTCGGTGTAATCGGCGCACGGCCCGTTAATCTATCGGCCATTTCATGTCTCGCTCCTTGATTTGTGATGAGACGACATTACATAGATCAGTAGTTCACTGCTAGGTGTTGTGATGGCCACTGGTAGGCTGTTTGTCTCACTAGACCGGCTTCACACGCTTGGACACACACACACACACACACACACACACATACACACACACACACACACACACACACACACACACACACACACACACACACACACACACACACACACACACACACACACACACACACACACACACACACAAACACACACACACACACACACACACACACACACACACACGTCAGTCCCATGCAACGCTACGCAAAGCTTGCTCTCCTCCCCTTTATCTACAATTCTTTTTTCTTTTTCTTGGTATTATAGCTTTGAAACGTTGGGGTGGAAGTGCTCTCTAAGTAGCTGGTAACCACTGGCAATCTCAGCATTTGGTGGACCTGCGTCTGACTCACTCAGCAACAGGCAGAGGCCCTGACGGACAGCAGTGTGACTGCTAGAGAGAGAGATACCCTAATCCACATCTTAGCTAAAGGGGCTACCGTCCTCCCCCCTCCATTTTCAAAAATAAATAAATAGGAGCAGGCTTAGTTCATATCAGTAAATGTGACCCATTACGTCCCTATCACCATCTGATGCTGCTACACTCTCCATTCTCTCTCTCTCTCTCTCTCGCCCATTAGGTGATGAATGTGAACCTGTCGGAGGGCGACAGAGTGATCTTCGAGGACCTGGGAGGTGGGGAACCCTCCGTGTTGGCCAATGAGTCCATCCTGATGAGGGGGTTGGTGGTACGAAGCCACAGCAACCAGATAACCATCCACTTCCACAGCCAGAAGCCCCAGGCTGGCTCCTTCCTGCTGCGCTATCAAGGTAAGACTGGGACCGGGCCTGCGTCACATACAGACCTGCTATAAAGACCGGGCCTGCATCACATACAGACCCGCTATAAAGACTGGGCCTACATCCATCACATACAGTCCCACTATAAAGACTGGGCCTGCATCACATACCAGGAGCCTTTTTGGAAAGGCATTAAATCGATCACTGATTGGACGAACAATTCCAGTTGTTCGGGCTCTGGGATCGATGTTAATCGTGCAAACCAGTTCTTTGCTAGGTTTGATAGATTTGATTTCACTGCTGAGCAGGAGAGTATCCTCTCCTCTCTGGCTCAGCCTAGTCCTGAGGACAGTGGTCCCCCTATTGTTATTTCTACTGAAGAGGTTCGTCAGGAGCTTAAGCACATCAAGGTAAACACGGGTCCCGGGCCTGATGGTATTTATCCACGCACCCTCAAGGTCTGTGCTTACCAGTTGTGCCATGTTTTTCATTCTCATGTCTCTCTGTCTCTGTCTTCACCTGCTTTTGCTGCAATGTGGTTAACATCATGTCTTGTCCCTGTCCCTAAAAATAACAATGTGCGTAATAGCCTCACTAACCTGAGACCTATTGCTCTGACAGGCCACATCATGAAGTGTTTTGAAAGGGTTGTGCTCGGCCACCTCAGGGAGCAGGTGGCACCTTATTTAGACCCCTTTCAATTTGCATACAGGAAGAGTGTAGGAGTCGATGATGCACTGATTTTTATGTTGCATAGAATTTATAGCCACCTTGGATCGTCTGCCAGCTCTGTTAGGGAAATGTTGTTTGACTTTTCTAGCGCCTTCAATACTATCCAGCCACATATCCTAGCAAACAAAATGATCCAGTTTAAACTGCAAAACTCAACCATCATCTGGTGCATGAAATATCTTGTTCCTCAACCTCAGTTTGTTAGGCTCGATGATATAGTATCAGATGTCATCTGGACAAAAACTGGAGCCCCTCAGGGAACAGTTTTGGCTCCCTTTCTCTTTGTTCTTTATACTGCGGACTGCAGACACAGAGAGGCCATGTGCCATATGCAGAGATTCTCAGATCATACTGCTCTTATCGGTTTCATCAACAAAGGTGATGACCGGGCCTATAAAAAGGAGATTGACTAATTTGTCCACTGGTGTGATGCCAATTCTTTACAACTTAATGTCGAAAAGACCAAGGAGCTATTCATCAACTTCAGTAGGAAGAAGATGAATGTCTCTCCTGTCATCATTAGGGGGCAGGAGGTAGAAATAGTTCAGTCCTATAGGTATCTTGGTGTCCACCTGGACAGTAAGCTGGACTGGAAGAAGAACAGTCTCTGCTTTTTCATTTGAGGAAGCTTAGATCCTTTGACATCAGCAGGTCACTTCTTCATGTGTTCTACCAAGATATGCTTGCTACTGTCCTTTTTCATGCTGTGCTCTGCTGGGGGGGGGGGGGGGGGCAGCATCATGGCCATTGACAAAAACCCTATAAATAAAATCATTAACCTCTTAACACTTTGATTGCCTAAGGCTAAATTCATGATATACCATCCCTTGCCAGCTCTATTTGTCTATGGAAAAGTTCCCCTTCTTTGCAGGGCTATAACTTTTTAAATTCGATTGCTAAATTGCCATTATTAGGGCCCATTCAAGGTCCTATATGTATTGTTCATTGTGTAGCAACGTTAAACTTTTTCATTCACATATTCATAGTAAAATATGGTCTAAAGTATAAGTATGTTTTCATCTCTTTCTGCAGCTTTCTCCAGAACGTGATTTATAGCCCCAAATGCATTATATTGATGATGAAATACAGTTTGGTAGGAATCTGTGCGAGATAAAAAATGTCAATTGGACGTACTTCTAGAAGTTTCTACGTATGATCTGATGATGACCGGATGGGCGGGGGATCGTTTATAATTCCGTGGGCAGCGTTATATCATTCATCTAGTGTGGGTGATATGATCATCAGAGCAGTTTATATCGAACACGTTCAAAAATAACGCTGAATCTTACCGTATCTTCCTCGCGCCGTTGGACGATGAGCGTGGAACTGAAATATTCCTATTATGGGATGTAGAAATAGGCGATCTATTTCCAGGTTGTATAATAGTATATACGTCCAAATCATGTTGTTTATCGAGTTATTGGCAACGGATCGCTATGTATTGTGTCGAGATCGAGTCCCGGGACCTATAGAGAGTGCCCGGAAGTAATATGGACGATCAGCACTTCAACCACATAACTTCCTGTTTGGCGCTTCTGCCGATCGGCCACCAGATGGCGCTCTTGAACCGCTAGAGGTTTGAGAGGAGCTCAGAACTGTGTGTGAAGGCTGCGGATGGAAAATATGATTCCGATCACAGATTTGTGAAATATTGATATTAAAGACGAGTTACGGCGTCCTCGGCAACTTGAGCATGGCGGGGAAGGACGCCTAAACACGTTTTCGGCACTTAAAGTGTTAACAGGCACCCAGAAAAGTGAAATTTTCTTTTTACTTGAACTTGAGGACTGCACACTTTTTTTGCAAAGCTTAGCTTTATACTTTATACTTATAGCACATGCATAAGCCTGGTCTCTTTTGAAAGATAACATTCTGAAGTTATTAATGTGACCCTCTCTGCACCGCTCCCTGTCTCCGGCTGTCTCGGAGTGATGACCGGAGTTCAAGTTTCTTTATTAGTTGTCATACAGAAATACAGAATACTTTTTGTTGAAGTATTGAGAGTGTTGAACGTCCTGTGATCAAGACCGGGAGGACGCGACCCTCTTTGCACCGCCCCTGTGCCTCAAATAGATCCGCTATCAGCTCTATCTCTAATCTTTCAAAATGTTCAGTTGCTATCGCTATCAGCTCTATCTTTAATTTTTCAAAATGTTCAGTTGCTATCGCATGCACTCATCTGTGTTTCACTACATGCATGAGTGCATGCTTACCAACTGTTCGCCTGTTTTTGCTGCAACACTACTATCACCGACATCTAAGAAGGGAGATCCCCCCTTGAATGGCCCTTCTAAGGTTTCTCTCCTCCACATTGCATGTGGTGCATTTTTTCCTATTGCTAGGTTTTAGTGAGTTTTTCCTTACCTTCGGGTATGTCTGTGTTGCATTCATTTATTTTGCATTTATTAAAAAATGTTTGGACCTTATGGTGTCCTTGTTTAGTTTTTGAATTATTGTGATGTTTCTTCTTGACTTGTTTAAAGAAGACGTGTAGGGCCCATGGGGACATTAACGTGTGTTGTCGGGCCTTACAAATAAATGCGATTTGATTTGATTTGATTAATGCAAAAAAGGAAATTCACCTTTAGTGCTAATGAAATAGAGTAACAGAGGTCTGAACTTGAGTTGAACTTGAACTTGTGTACAAAAATATTTCTGTAGCGGTTGCAATAAAAAAAAAAGGTATAAGCTGGAAAACACAGTGGTTCCATAGCCTGATGTCTTATGTAGTACAGGTCCAGATTTGATCAAAATCCGTTCAGAAATGGGTCTTTGAGAGATGTCAGAATAAAAAAGCTCTCCAAAATCCATTTCCTCATCCATGGCCGTTAAGTCTGAAGTGTGATTCCTTCTCGTTTTCGCTCGTCAACTTTCATCTACTCATCCTGTATTTGCACCCCCCAACATGGGGTATCGTTGGAAAGCTACACTCATTGGCTACAAGGCTGACCAATAATTTTCGCCATCAGCGGATGATTGGCAGTTCTGGAGCGTCTGGAGTCCAGGTTGGTCATCTGATCGGCGGCGCGTAAAAAGACGCGCGCCTGACATATTGTCATGTAACTCAAGAACCAAGGCACGAATTTGGTCGAGTGAAGTGGCGTTCGAACGGCAACAAACAGATCTTTCGAACGGTAGCAAAGATGCTAGATGCTCGCAAAGTGCTGTGACCTTCGTGCACAGGCATGACGGCCCGAGAATGCAAGTAAAAAAAAGGCTGGCTCAGTGATTGGCCTTCCTCCTGATTCCTTGGAGATCATTATAGCCAAGCGAACTAGGACTAAATTGAACGCTATTCTATCTTTTGAAAGCCACCATCTGTACAATGTATTTGATGCTCTGCGAAGCTCATTTAGTTTTTGATGCCTCGATGCTCTACTGAGCGATTGAGATGGTCCTTTGTTCCGGCTGTGGTTAAATTATTTATTGAACACCGCTGTCTCTGTGTTGAGAGGCTCTCTTCTTCTCTTCTTTTTACTGTGTTATGTAACTTGTACTGTATGTTATTGTTTCTTGTTTGTGTATTTGTATTCGCTCTGGTGGCAAACCATGTTTCCCCTCTGGGATTAAGAATAAAACCATACCATACCATCACATACTACAGACCTGCTATAAATACTGGGCCTGCATCACATACAGACCCACTATAAAGACTGGGCCTGCGTCACTGTTAAGTCAGACCGCAATAAGATGTTGTTGAATGTTATCTCAAAGATGACTTGAGTTCAGATGAAAAACCATTTGAACATTGTTTCCTCATGAATAATAGCATTTATTTTCCTACTTTGATATCAGCCTCTCTTTAATAGTGATTCAAATTACATTTATTGTGCTTGCTGTTGCCTTTGAGTGCTAAGAGTGTGTGCGGTTTGCCGTTTAGTCCCTATCTAATGTGTTAATATGCACCAGACATGATCAATCGAGCACAGCTTGAGTATTGGAAAATATATCTAAGACATGACCTAGTCTGGCCACTTTCCAATTATTATTTGAAACCAATTCAATAACGTCTCTGGAATTGATTCATCTTATCTGGCACAATGGAACCAAGCATGCAAAAGAAAAAAGCCAGCCGCCTTGTACTCCAGGCAAAATAAAGCGAACACGCGTACCAGGGTTTAGAAACACACCCTGTTATCACTTGTCAACGTAATGTGTTGTTCCTGTCATCCAGAAAATGACTTAGCGCTATCAATCAGCCACATGATTAGGTAAGGAAATTGGCACGGTGATGCTATTTTAATTGACAATTATTGAACAAGAGACGTCCAAAAGAGACATGGATTTTTGAAAGGCTGAGAACCCTGTGGCTTACTAATGACAGAGAGACTGACGTTATCTCAGATTCCTGTGTGTCTCTTTAAGCTGCAGACACCTGTCTGTCTCTTTAAGCTGCAGAAACCTGTGTGTCTCTTTAAGCTGCAGTTACCTGTGTGTCTCTTTAAACTGCAGTTACCTGTGTGTCTCTTTAAGCTGCAGTTACCTGTGTGTCTCTTTAAGCTGCAGTTACCTGTGTGTCTCTTTAAGCTGCAGTTAGCTGTCTGTCTCTTTAAGCTGCAGACACCTGTGTGTCTATTTAAGCTGCAGTTACCTGTGTGTCTCTTTAAGCTGCAATTACCTGTGTGTCTCTTTAAGCTGCAGTTACCTGTGTGTCTCTTTTTATTTTATATTTTTTTCTGTTTTTCTCCCCGTCCAATTTAGTCGCCGTGCCAATTCCCCCCCTCCCCTACCTGGCTGCTGTATGCATGTTCTCCTACGAGTCGGTACAATGGCGTCCCGAAGCCGACCGCACGCTTCCTCCGATACGTGTGGCGACTGCCAGTGACGTCTTTTCACTTGGCATCGAGGACTCTCATTGGTGAAGTGTAACGCGTGGGAGGGCACGCTATCTCCACCAAGTCCTGCCCCCGCTGAGCAAGCGCCGAGACCTGACCTGTAGGCGTCGCTGTCCACAACGCCAGATTCCCATCCACCAGCTTCCCACCCACTAATACTGCCAATTATACAACGGCATGCAAATTTCTCGATTCTGATTGGCTGAAACAGTCATTTTACACGTCTTTATTGGCAACAATTCCACGCTGCTGGCCCAGGACCCGCCCACAACCGAACCACATCACATCACTCCGCCGGATCACAAGAAGGTGGACAATAATCTTTACAAATGGATATGTTGATAGCGACTAAACGACTAAATATCAAGCGATTCTGTCACAGCGAATGTCTTAGTCGTTTAAACAATGTTGGATGATGTAATTGATGGGTCTTGAATCATTCTGTAACAAAAGAAAAATCGCGGATTGATTGATTGATTAATTTTCAATTTTTTTTTCAATTTTTTTTTCCTTTCGACTGTCAGCGCTCGCTCTAGTCTCCACCCACCGCCACCCCCCCCCCCCCCCCCCCCCACACACACACACACACACACACACACACACACACACACACACGCACACACACACACACACGCGCACACACACACACACACACACTCTGCCTGCAACGCGGGCGATAGTCAGAGAGCTGGGTGCTGCGCTGTTCTAAGTGAGCATGGCCTATTGAGTTGATTGATTGATTGATTGCTAATTTTATTACTGTACGCTTGGTTTCCAACTGGTTAAGTTTAGGCCCTCTACAGTAGGTTTAAAAAAATAAATAAAAGAATGGGGGCGAAGAAAACGTTTTTTTCCTATAGGGCAAAGAAAACTTTTTAATTTGTTTTACCTACTTTATATAGAAGCATCTAAGAATGAAGTTCTATGGAAAGTAGGTCTGCATTCCCTTAACAATTGTGTGTATTGAGCCGTACTGTATTGTACCCATTCTGCATCTGGTAATAACATTTTCAATCAATCATTCCAATAATACACAGTTGGATGTGTTAGTTGGTTGGATGCACTTCAAGCTGCTTCCACATGAGGCAACTTCTCTCAATCATTCCAATAATACACAGTTGGATGTGTTAGTTTGGTTGGATGCACTTCAAGCTGCTTCCACATGGAGGCAACTTGTCTTTTTTGTAGTTGTGGGAACTACTTTTTCTGGCGGATGGTTTTTTCAATAAATCTTCGATTAATGTGTGTTTATTGTATAGAAATAAGGTTGGATGAATCTGGCAGTTGTATAAAAGCTTTACACCACTTGCAGTCGTGATTTGTGAACAATAAACCATGCCTAGGGGGGTCTAACAACCCTCGGCTGCGCCTCGGGCCTAACGACCACCCCTAGGCATGGTTTATTGTTCACAAACCACTCCTGCACGTGATGTAATGCTTAATTGTATTAGTATGAACGACCAGCCAAGGTTGGTAGCAACGCAGAGAGCTGGGCTCGAAGCCAGCATCTCCTGCGTTGGTGACGAGCGCAATCTCGGCTACGCCACCTGACCGCCCCACCTGTGTGTCTATTTAAGCTGCAGTTACCTGTCTGTCTCTTTAAGCTGCAGTTACCTGTCTGTCTCTTTAAGCTGCAGTTACCTGTCTGTCTCTTTAAGCTGCAGTTACCTGTCTGTCTGTCTCTTTAAGCTGCAGTTACCTGTCTGTCTCTTTAAGCTGCAGTTACCTGTCTGTCTCTTTAAGCTGCCGTTACCTGTCTGTCTCTTTAAGCTGCAGTTACCTGTCTGTCTCTTTAAGCTGCAGTTACCTGTCTGTCTGTCTCCTGTCTGTCTCTTTAAGCTGCAGTTACCTGTCTGTCTCTTTAAGCTGCAGTTACCTGTCTGTCTCTTTAAGCTGCAGTTACTTGTCTGTCTCTTTAAGCTGCAGTTACCTGTCTGTCTCTTTAAGCTGCAGTTACCTGTCTGTCTGTCTCTTTAAGCTGCAGTTACCTGTCTGTCTCTTTAAGCTGCAGTTACCTGTCTGTCTCTTTAAGCTGCAGTTACCTGTCTGTCTCTTTAAGCTGCAGTTACCTGTCTGTCTCTTTAAGCTGCAGTTACCTGTCTGTCTCTTTAAGCTGCAGTTACCTGTCTGTCTGTCTCTTTAAGCTGCAGTTACCTGTCTGTCTCTTTAAGCTACAGGTACCTGTCTGTCTCTTTAAGCTGTAGTTACCTGTCTGTCTCTTTAAGCTGCAGTTACCTGTCTGTCTATTTAAGCTGCAGTTACCTGTCTGTCTCTTTAAGCTGCAGTTACCTGTCTGTCTGTCTATTTAAGCTGCAGTTACCTGTCTGTCTCTTTAAGCTGCAGTTACCTGTCTGTCTGTCTCTTTAAGCTACAGTTACATGTCTGTCTGTCTCTTTAAGCTGCAGTTACCTGTCTGTCTCTTTAAGCTGCAGTTACCTGTCTGTCTCTTTAAGCTGCAGTTACCTGTCTGTCTCTTTAAGCTGCCGTTACCTGTCTGTCTGTCTCTTTAAGCTGCAGTTACCTGTGTGTCTCTTTAAGCTGCAGTTACCTGTCTGTCTCTTTAAGCTACAGTTACCTGTCTGTCTCTTTAAGCTGCAGTTACCTGTCTGTCTCTTTAAGCTGTCTCTAACCCTAACTAACCGTACTGTCATGCACTTGTCCTAATAAACTAACCTACACTGTAGCACTCAACACTTTGATGAACATTGTTGCTCAGCTGATAGAGTTGTGCCCTTCCTGATGGCTTGTCGTACAGAACTTGTAAGTCGCTTTGGATAAAAGCGTCAGCTAAATGACTAAATGTAAATGTAAGCTGCAGTTACCTGTGTGTCTCTTTAAGCTGCAGTTACCTGTGTGTCTCTTTAAGCTGCAGTTACCTGTGTGTCTCTTTAAGCTGCAGTTACCTGTGTGTCTCTTTAAGCTGCAGTTACCTGTCTGTCTGTATCTTTAAGATACAGTTACCTGTCTGTGTCTTTAAGCTGCAGTTACCTGTCTGTCTGTCTCTTTAAGCTGCAGTTACCTGTTTGTCTTTAAGCTGCAGTTACCTGTCTGTCTCTTTAAGCTGCAGTTACCTGTCTGTCTCTTTAAGCTGCAGTTACCTGTCTGTCTTTAAGCTACAGTTACCTGTCTGTCTCTTTAAGCTGCAGTTACCTGTCTGTCTGTCTCTTTAAGCTGCAGTTACCTGTGTGTTTGTTTTTTTATCCACTTTTTTCTCCTTATTTTTCTATTTTTCTCCCATCCCAATTTCGTGTTTCCAATTCTCCCCTCCCCTGTCTTGAACGTTGCTCGCATATGCCTCCCACTGGTCGGCTGTAGGGAGGATAGAAGCCTTGCATCACGTGTCCCCTCCGGTACACAAGGAGGCAGCCTGTCACATCTTTTCACCTGCCAGCGCGGACTCTCATTGGCGAGGTGTAACGTGTGGGTGGCTCACACTACCCTTGCCATTTCCTGTCTCTGCTGTGCAGGCGTCCCCAAACCGACCTGTAGGAGTCGCTGTCCACAACGTCCAGATTACCACCCATTGACTTCCACCCGCTAACTCTGCCAATGAGTTAGTATGACGGCCGGCCCAAGCCGGAGGCAATGCTGACACCCGGATTCGAGACCGGATTCGCTTGCATTGGTGATGAGCGCAATCTCCGCTGCGCCACCCAGCCGCCCTACCTGTATGTTTCTTTAAGCTACAGAAACCTGTCTCTCTCTCTTGCAATGTGGTTGATTGGATATTTATCTGTTCAAGGGGGGAACTCTCTTCTTAGATGTCGGTTTATCTCTCTTTCATTATTTATACAGCCTTAAAACAACATGATTTCTTTGTGCAGCCAAACCTTTCGTCTTCTGCCTTTTTCCTCAGTAGCTGCATCGAAGAAAGAAGTCGAAATGTTTGGATGCACA
Organism: Notolepis coatsorum; assembly: GCF_963971535.1. Lineage (NCBI taxonomy): Eukaryota > Metazoa > Chordata > Actinopteri > Aulopiformes > Paralepididae > Notolepis > Notolepis coatsorum. The sequence goes on from NC_140165.1 coordinate 242,033,832, forward strand.
GAAATGGACACCATGTTGTTTTAAAAGCTGTATAAATAAAAGGTAAAGACAGTTTTCCTGAGTGTGGTTCATACTGAATTCGAGTTCACCTGATTCTCACCAAACTTGCTGTGTGGCATCTAAGGGCTTATGTCTTCAAATATTTCGATAGTCGATTGGTCAAACCATATCCAATCGAATTTCAGAAGAACGCACAGTAAAAAGGAAGTGATGTGTTACTCGTGAACGCTTTGTCCGATTAGCACAGAGTTTGGCGAATCTGTTTGTCTTGCTATAGCAAGGAGGCCTGTGCAGTGCTGAGTGCTTTCACGTCACTGCGGTGATGTTCTCACAAGACCACAGACTTGACCTGCTCCTCCACAGCCTGGTCAATCAGGATGAATATTTAAAAATGTGCCGTTCTCTTCTGATCTCCTACTACTGATGTTATCAATATGAAAATGGTACGCAAAACAATTTTTTCACTCTCTCTCTCTCTCTCTCTCTCTCTCTCTCTCTCTCTCTCTCTCTCTCTCTCTCTCTCTCTCTCTCTCTCTGTCGCTATCTCTTTCTCATGCATAAAAGAATATGCTGTGGGTGATTTTGTCTTCTAGTTATCATATAGATGACTTGAAACACGTTGTTGTTGTCGTATGCTACATATACATGATGTACAGGCATGTGATTTTCTAAGACACACACACACACACATGCACGCATGCACGCGCACGCACACACACACACACACACACACACACACACACACACACACACACGCACACATACACAGGGAGAGAGAGACCATTATCAAAGCTTTATCTAGTTCTGCTCCCATTTGGCCAGGAGTGGTAAGAGCCAGCAAATAGCTCACAGATTGCTTTTAAGTAGCAGGTAATGATGCCTCTGCCACCATCAGGGGAGAGTCTTTGTTTGCCATCTGTGCTTTGGAGGGCAATCAACGGGAACGAGGGATGAATGAGTGCATATCAAGATGTGGCCCGGCCGGAAGCCAGTCTCTCTCCGAGCAAACGAGACTCCAGGTGGATCAAGATGAGGAGAAGTCTCTCAATATATGTTGCGAGAATAATACATTTTTTATATAATATATTTTTTTCCATATTATCACATGTTTGAATGTTTAAGAACATATTTACTGTAACAGCTAACAGTTATAGTATCTCTAAATAGTAAAAACTAGGGATGTCCGATATTATCGGCCTACCGATATTGGCATTCAAATGTAATATCGGAAATTATCGGTATCGGTTTAAAATTTTATTTTATTTTATTGATTTATTGATTGATTTATTTATTTTTACATTTATTTAACCTTTATTTACCGAGGCAAGCAAGTAAGAACAAATTCTTATTCTATGTATTGTCAAAAGTATGCATAATGTTGTGTTAATTCCATGACTTATCTGTCAGGATGGAGGTAGGTGAGTTCCAATTGTTGTAGGTAATCACAGAGACGGAGAAGGTATACTCTTGAACAGGTTCGACTTTAATAGTAAAGAACACAAAGAGTAATACTAGGATACTATGCCAAGGCAAGGGAACGAGAGAATTAGGTAATGGAGATTAGTGGTGGTCCAGAAATGGAACCGCCCGCGTTATCTCCGAACGCCTATAGTGAAGACCTGACAAATGACAAGCAGAGGAAAGGAATGTTATATAGCCACCAAATACCAACATTCCACACACACACCCGTGACAGCCAATCAGAAGCCAACCCCTAATTGACAGCACTAAATGACAGAGAAAACAAGTGACAGTAATCAAGTGACAGATGACAGAGAAGGTGGGAGGTTCCCGACCGTAGTCAAGAACCAGAATCGTAACACTTATCGGTATCGGTTGATATCGGTATCGGAAATTAAGAGTTGGACAATATTGGTATATCGGATATCGGTAAAAAAAAAATGCCAATATGGAACATCCCTAGTAAAAACCGTTGTTTAAAAAAGGCCGTTTGTGACACCTAGTGACACCCGACTGCCAAGGTGGTACGTAAAAATGCAGCCAAACTTTAGATTGGATTTTCTGTTTTTCTCTGCTCTGAGACTTTTTAACTAGATTCAAATGAGCATATCTCCTTCAAATATTGTCAGATGTCAATGTATGACACATCATTTGAAAGCCTACATTCGGTAATCTGAGAAATGATCGAGGGAGACTTGTGCCACGAACTGCTGGGCTCGGTCACGTATACATGATCCAGGTCTGACCAGGTGTTCCTTTGTCAGGTATCCATGAGGCAAATTACATCAACGTGTAGCAAGGAAACTGTAAAAGAAGGAAGGGTCGTCACGTCAGCATATAGTGTTCTATACCAAGGAAACTGTAAAAGAAGGAAGGGTCGTCACGTCAGCATATAGTGTTCTATACCAAGGAAACTGTAAAAGAAGGAAGGGTCGTCACGTCAGCATATAGTGTTCTATACCAAGGAAATGTAAAAGAAGGAAGGGTCGTCACGTCAGCATACTAGTGTTCTATACCAAGGAAACTGTAAAAGAAGGAAGGGTCGTCACGTCAGAATACTAGTGTTCTATACCAAGGAAACTGTAAAAGAAGGAAGGGTTGTCACGTCAGCATACTAGTGTTCTATACCAAGGAAACTGTAAAAGAAGGAAGGGTCGTCACGTCAGCATACTAGTGTTCTATACCAAGGAAACTGTAAAAGAAGGAAGGGTCGTCACGTCAGAATACCAAGTTCAAGTTTCAAGTTTCTTTATTAGTTGACATGCAAAGATACAGAATACCTTCACATGGAATGCTTTTTTCTGTTATGCTCCTATGAGGATCATAGGACGCTTGGATCATACACATACAGCTCATTACAGTAATATTCCACAATTATTACATTTTAGATAGTAATAATGGTACAGAGCCTTGAGACAAACATATGCATATTCACCACCGCAAACAGACTGGCAGCCGTCATAGGCAGCGCCATTTACGGAAGGAGGGGGAGTGGGTTGGGGTTGTTACAGGGCTGTAGGGGGGGGGGGGGAGTGGGAGGGGGGGGAAGGTGGGGGGGAGTGCACAAGCCAAGTCCTGGGTGGGGGAGGTCTCCCTCACACGAGGCAGCCGACAGTGCAGCGCCAATGCAGAGGAAGGGGGGGGTGGGGGTGGGACTAGGGATTGGGGGTGTGGGACGCCGCTCGCCACTCTTATCTCCCAGAGGGCCTTCGACTCCAGAGCTCTCGGTTCGACCTTGGTCCAAGAATTTGTTTTGGCTGACTGACTGGCACAATTTATCCCAGCCACGTCCCTTTAAATTTGATTTGAATAGAGTGGAATATAACTCTATTGATTTGAGTGGAGTGAGTTTTAACAACTCCGTCCAAATGACTGAATGCATTATTAGTCCAAGTGTCCAAGTGTCTTATCAGTTCATTTTGGTAGATCCTGTGCGCGGTAAACAGATCCAAAATCTTCTTATTGCAGTCCAAAAGCTTCGATAATCCAAAAATGACCACGTCTTCAAGTTGGTAACCCGATTATGATGTCCCAATAGGCAGAGAGGGTTAGCCTTATTCTGCTTCTTGAAGAAAATATGCAATCCACTGATTAGATCCATTTAGAGTTGATTTGAGTATAGTCCGGCCACCGGCACGAAGCAGGGCATAGCATCGTTGGGCTCCATGGAGCAGTAGAGGCGGCGGTAGGAACGGCCTTGAAGGCCTAGGGAGAGAGGAAAGAAATGCGACTTGTCTCTGCAAGAGGTGGGAGGATAGAACCAGCATTCTTTACCAAGGAAACTATGAAAGAAGGAAGGGTCATCACATTAGAATGCATTCTATACCAAGGAAACTATAAAAGAAGGAAGGGTCATCACATTAGAATGCATTCTATACCAAGGAAACTATAAAAGAAGGAAGGGTCGTCACGTCAGAATACCAGCGTCCTATACCAAGGAAACTATAAAAGAAGGAAGGGTCATCACGTCAGAATATCAGCATTCTATACCAAGGAAACAATAAAAGAAGGAAGGGTCGTCACGTCAGAATACCAGCATCCTATACCAAGGAAACTATAAAAGAAGGAAGGGGCATCACATCAGAATACCAGCATTCTATGCTCTGCTTGATACCAGCTATCTATATATATTTATATATGTATGTAGTATGTATGTAACTAGGTAGGTGTGTAAGCCTATGCATGTTGTATGTTGTCCATATTTGGAGGCCTTTGTTTGTGATCAGGCTCCTTCCAGAAGCTTTAAACAGCTTCTTGGGAGACCTGGCACACGCACACAATTTTGATAATCCTTCTTTTATAGTTTTTTTATAGTTTCCTTGACATGTAGTTCCATGTTATTTATACACGATTCCAGAGGAAAATGCAGTAATGCATGCATTCAAACTTCTCAAGGACACACATAAACATATACATAATATATATAAACATATATATATATGTTTATATATATATATATATATATATATATATATATATATATATATATATATATATATATATATATGAAGTGAAGTCGGATGGATCTCTTGGCTTGTTTCTTCATCCCACCTCATTTCATTTCAAACCTTTATTTATTCTCAAAAGGACAATTGAGGTCACCCTCATGTTCAATGTCGTCGAGACTTTACAGACATTTCAATGCATAAATGGTTTACTATATAATAATAATAACTATCTATGTAGCACTTTTCACACATCGCAGTCCAGAGTGCCCCACAGCAATTAGTATAAAATTAACATAGGCGTAAAATCAGCACACAGTTGATAAATAAAAGTAGTGCAACGTAAATGTGAAGACAAGATAAGAATAGGCGTTACCAATAAGTACAATAAGTACAATGTTGCTCAAAGGCATGTGAACCCCCCCGGAACAGTTCCCTCCGTGACTCCGCCTCTCACTTCACTCCAATCACAGACGTCGTCTACCCAGCCTCTTCTTGGTCTTCCACTTCCTCTCTTTCCATCCACATTCCCCATCACCACCTTCTTGAACATCTCCCCGCTGGATCCTCTCAGAACATGCCCGCACAACTCCATCTTTCTCTTTTTCAACCTCTCCAGCAGCTGTCCTTCTCGCATACCCGCTCTTCTCAGTACCTCCTCATTCTTGATCTTATCCTTCCATGTTATCTTCAGCATCTTCCTCAGCGTCCACATTTCAAAAGTGTCTATCATCCTCTTTGCCTCTTCATTCAGCGTCTATGCCTCTGCTCCGTATGAAAAGACTGACATAACATACGTTTCCAAAATTCTGGTCTTCGTTTTCCAACTTATGTTTCGTCTCAATAATTCTTTATGGTTCCAGAATGCGCTCTTTGCAATTCCGGTTCTTCTCTTAATGTCCATGTTAGCTCTTCCACCTTCACTGATCCAGCTTCCAAGGTACATGTACTCCTTCACTTGTTCAAGTTTTACTCCATCCACCTATATTTTACAAACAGTTCCTGGTATTTTTTCAATGATCATTACTTTAGTTTTCTTTGTGTTTACTGACATTCCATAGTTTTTACATTCTACATTTAGCTTATTCATCATATCCTGTAGATCTTCTTGACAGTTACAGACTATAGCGGTGTCATCAGCATATCTTATGTTGGTGATGTTCTCTTCGCCAAGTTTTACTCCTTTCCCTCCTCTCAGACCTTTTTTCATCAGTGATTCACTGTACATATTAAAGAGTACAGGGGACAAGATCCTTGTCTTACACCCTTCTCCACCGGGAAGTCTCTTGATTTATCCTTTCCTATTCTAACATTAGCCTTCTGCCTCCAGTATAAGTTGGCAATTATTCTTTGGTCAGAAACTGATATTTCTAATTCTTCCATTGTTCTCATCAATGTTGTATGTTCAACTCTGTCAAAGGCCTTCGTGAAATCGATGAAGCAAATATACAGCTTCTTCTGTTGGTCTATCGATTTTTTGCCAATGATTCTGAGTTGGCAGATTGCATCTCTTGTTCCTTTTCCTTTGCGGAAACCCATTTGGCTATCCGAGAGCTGATGTTCAATTATGGGTTCTATTCTGTTCCTGATGATTTTCAGGAGTACTTTTGATGCATGAGATATCAAACTGATAGTCCTGTAATTGTTGCATTCTGTGGCTCTTCCGGTCTTTGGGATCGGAATGAACATTGATTTTAGGAAATCATTTGGAATATTTCCTGAGTTGTAGATGTTGTTTACCAGTTTCACAAGGAGCTCGATGCATCTGTCACCAGAGTTCTTAATCAGTTCAGCAGGGATCTCATCCTCGCCGGGCGATCTGTCCGTGGCCAGTGACTTCACAGCCTGTTCAACTGATCTGGACTCTTTCTATCTCTTCTAGACGAATTCCTGTGTCCATGTTCTATTCTGGTCTTCATATTCTGGTCTTCATATAGTGTTTCCACATACTCTGCCCATCTATTGATTATTTCCTTCTTGTCAAGGAGCAGTTTTCCTTCTTTGTCTCTGACACCTTGGGTTGTTTTTTTCCTCTTCCTCGTTAGTTGTTGGATCTTGTTGTACATGAGAGGGTTGTGCTTCTTGTCTAGATCTTCAATTTCTTTGCATTTTATATAATATAACTATAATTTTATTTAACTGATGCATACAAACCCTCATCTGCACCTTAGATTACACTTTACTTGCTCATATTCTTATATGCTTATTTTTATCTTTACTATAATTGTATTATATCTATATATATCTATATTTATGTATTCTACTATTACCCTGCCATAGCTGTACCCCCCCCCCCCCCCCCCCCCCGCCCCTACCCACCCCATACTGCTATGATGCCCGAATTTCCCCAAGGCGATCAATAACGGAATATCTTATCCTATGTTATCTTATCTGAACTCTACCTGGCTGGTAGAGAAGACAGCTATGTTATCTTATCTGAACTCGACCTGGCTGGTAGAGAAGACAGTTATGTTATCTTATCTGAACTCGACCTGGCTGGTAGAGAAGACAGTTATGTTATCTTATCTGAACTCGACCTGGCTGGTAGAGAAGACAGTTATGTTATCTTATCTGAACTCGACCTGGCTGGTAGAGAAGACAGTTATGTTATCTTATCTGAACTCGACCTGGCTGGTAGAGAAGACAGTTATGTTATCTTATCTGAACTCGACTTGGCTGGTAGAGAAGACAGTTATGTTATCTTATCTGAACTCGACCTGGCTGGTAGAGAAGACAGTTATGTTATCTTATCTGAACTCGACCTGGCTTGTAGAGAAGACAGTTATGTTATCTTATCTGAACTCGACCTGGCTGGTAGAGAAGACAGTTATGTTATCTTATCTGAACTCGACCTGGCTGGTAGAGAAGACAGTTATGTTATCTTATCTGAACTCGACCTGGCTGGTAGAGAAGACAGACCAAAGGAAGGAAAAGGAATTAATTCTAATTATATGTAAATTAATAGAAAGTGTGGCTGATTTGACTGTAATAGGGAGCCAGATTGAAATAGATGTGTGTGTGTGTGTGTGTGTGTGTGTGTGTGTGTGTGTGTGTGTGTGTGTGTGTGTGTGTGTGTGTGTGTGTGTGTGTGTGTGTGTGTGTGTGTGTGTGTGTGTGTGTGTGTGTGTGTGTGTGTGTGTGTGTGTGCGAGTGCGTGTGCGTGCGTGCGTGTGTGTGTGCGAGTGTGTGTGTGTTTGTGTTTGTGTGCGTGTGTGTGTGTGTGTGTGTGTGTGTGTGTGCGAGTGTGTGTGTGTGTGTGTGTGTGTGTGTGTGTGTGTGTGTGCTAATGCACATGTATGTGTGTGGGAATTCTTCATTGTACATTTGGTTGTGTATGTGTATTATGTACGTGTGTATGTGTGTGTGTGTGTGTGTGTGTGTGTGTGTGTGTGTGTGTGTGTGTGTGTGTGTGTGTGTGTGTGTGTGTGTGTGTGTGTGTGTGTGTGTGTGTGTGTGTGTGTGTGTGTGTGTGTGTGTGCGTGTGTGGGTGTGTGTGTGTGTGCGTGCGTGTGTGCGTGCGTGTGTGTGTGTGTGTGTCTGTGTCTGTGTCTGTGTATGTGTATGTGTGTGTGCCACATGTGGGTCTAAGGAGAGGAATTGATTTTTCAGAACAAGAATCAAGACAAAACAATTGTGTCCCTGGACGCCCCTATCACCCCCCCCCCCCCCCCCCCTATCACCCCCTATCCCCCCCTCCAGCCAGGCTTCAGTCCTGACAGCCCCATCTGTCTGTGTCACCCTGCCTCACACTGCACACAGCTCCACCAGCACCACCTCTCCCTCTGTTTCTGTCTCTCTCTCTAACACCACCACCAACCACTACCCTCTCCCTCTGTTTCTGTCTCTCTCTCTAACACCACCACCACCACCCTCTCCCTCTGTTTCTGTCTCTCTCTCTAACACCACCAACCACTACCCTCTCCCTCTGTTTCTGTCTTCTCTAACACCACCACCACCACCCTCTCCCTCTGTTTCTGTCTCTCTCTCTAACACCACCACCACCACCCTCTCCCTCTGTTTCTGTCTCTCTCTCTAACACCACCACCACCACCCGCTCCCTCTGTTTCTGTCTCTCGCTCTGTCTCTAACACCACCAGCACCACCCTCTCCCTCTGTTTCTGTCTCTCTCTCTCTGTCTCTTAACAGCAGCAGCACCACCCTCTCCCTCTGTTTCTGTCTCTCTCTCTGTCTCTAACAGCAGCAGCACCACCTCTCCCTCTGTTTCTGTCTCTCTCTCTCTCTGTCTCTTAACAGCAGCAGCACCACCCTCTCCCTCTGTTTCTGTCTCTCTCTCTCTCTCTCTGTCTCTAACAGCAGCAGCACCACCTCTCCCTCTGTTTCTGTCTCTCTCTATGTCTCCAACACCACCACCACCACCACCACCCTCCTCTCCTTTTGTGTCTCTCTCTGTCTCACAGCTCCATGGGCTAAACCCCACCACCACACTATTTCTCGTCTCTCTCTGTTTCTCTCTTGCTATTTCTCTCTCTCTCTGTCTCTATCTCTCTTCTCTGCCTCTATTTTTCGCCGTTTCTCTATTTATATTTCTCTCCCTCTCTCTATTTCTCTGTCTTCTCTGTTTCTATTTATCTCTGTCTCTTTTCTCTCTCTCTCTCTCACACTCTCTCTCTCTCTCTCTCTCTCTCTCTCTCTCTCTCTCTCTCTCTCTCTCTCTCTCTCTCTCTCTCTCTTCACATTGGTTTATTAAGTTCTCATCTGTCCTCCAAGACAGACTATTCTTTTCTTGGCTCCAGCAGAGTCTAGATCAGCAAGTCAGTGCCACGTAATACCACACACACACACACACACACACACACACACACACACACACACACACACACACACACACACACACACACACACACACACCACACACACACACACACACACACACACACACACACACACACACACACACACACACACACACACACACACACACACACACACACACACACACACACAATAAAATAAAAGTCCTGTGGAACTGATAGAGGACATAGAGCAATCCATTCCCTTTCTCCTTGTCAAATATACGGCTGTTTTTACGCCCGGGATCGAACTTCTGCCTCGCCTGTCAACACATACATCACCATTACTGCAGTGATGAAATCCACTGAAAGACAAAGTCAGTGAACAAGTCATCCGTCGTGATTTGGCAGTGCGTGATATAGGCACTGCTCAGTGGTTTGGGTGTAGCTGGTAGGAGTACATGTAGCTGTATGTGGTTTGGGTGTAGCTGGTAGTAGTACATGTAGCTGTATGTGGTTTGGGTGTAGCTGGTAGTAGTACATGTAGCTGTATGTATGGGTGTAGCTGTTAGTAGTAGCTGTCTATGGTTTGGGTGTAGCTGTTAGTAGTAGCTGTCTATGGTTTGGGTGTAGCTGTTAGTAGTAGTACATGTAGCTGAATGTGGTTTGGGTGTAGCTGTTAGTAGTAGCTGACTGTGGTTTGGGTGTAGCTGTTAGTAGTAGCTGTCTGTGGTTTGGGTGTAGCTGTTAGTAGTAGCTGAATGTGGTTTGGGTGTAGCTGTTAGTAGTAGTACATGTAGTTTTGGTGTAGCTGTTAGTAGTAACTGGCTGTGGTTTGGGTGTAGCTGGTAGTAGTAGCTGACTGTGGTTTGGGTGTAGCTGTTAGTAGTAGCTGTATGTAGTTTGGGTGTAGCTGTTAGTAGTAGCTGGCTGTGGTTTGGGTGTAGCTGTTAGTAGTAGCTGTATGTAGTTTGGGTGTAGCTGGTAGTAGTAACTGTCTGTGGTTTGGGTGTAGCTGGTAGTAGTAACTGTCTGTGGTTTGTGTGTAGCTGTTAGTAGTAGCTGTCTGTGGTTTGTGTGTAGCTGGTAGTAGTAACTGTCTGTGGTTTGTGTGTAGCTGTTAGTAGTAGCTGTCTGTGGTTTGTGTGTAGCTGGTAGTAGTAACTGTCTGTGGTTTGGGTGTAGCTGTTAGTAGTAGCTGTCTGTGGTTTGTGTGTAGCTGTTAGTAGTAACTGGCTGTGGTTTGGGTGTAGCTGGTAGTAGTAACTGTCTGTGGTTTGTGTGTAGCTGTTAGTAGTAGCTGTCTGTGGTTTGTGTGTAGCTTTAGTAACTGTATGTAGGAATCTCACATAAAAAAAAAACAAAAAAAAACATTGCCTTTAAAAATGCATGCTATTCCTGCGCCCCAGGACGGCTGAGTCAATATTTGTGACCATGCACCACTTTCTCCTATGACTTGAAATTGGAGAGAGAGAACCTTCAAAATGGTGGTGATTTAAAATCTGGTTTTGTAGACTATGCCTGGCTGGGACGCCTGAATACTTTAGACAACAACTGTTTGTTTGCGCGTCTCTGATTGGCCAGGTCATGTGACATGTGCGCCAATCGTGGGACCGCAAGTTTCTACACTGGTTAAGCTTAGGCGCTTGTTCGAAGTTGGTTAAGGTTAGAGTTTGTCTTAGAGCATGGCGATAGAACGCCTGCCCTGATTCCAAACTCTAACCTTAACCAACTGCGAAAGAGTCGCCTAAGCTTAACCAGTGATAAACTAGGCATTAGGTAGTTTGCAGGCTGTTAGACCCGGAAATAGGCGCCGAACTTGCCGTCCCACGATTGGCGCACATGTCACATGACCTGGCCAATCAGAGCGCAAAACTCGAACGCGGAAACAAACATTTGTTGTCGAAAGTATACACGCGGCTGGGACACTGTAGTTTTGTAGGCTCATAAAACGTCTGTTTGAGCACTTTACACCTTCAGAGCTGTTAGCAGGACGACATTAATATACATCTTGCGGCTCCACAACGTCAGAGCCACGCTTCATTGTCTACGCAGCAGCCTCAGACGTGGTTATGTGGTTACACATCTGAGGGTTCTCTCTCTGGTCTCTAGCTTTACGTGAGAGATTCTTAAAGCGGGTGGCATTGATCTTTATAGGGGGGCATTTAGTACAAGTTTCAAGTTTCTTTAATAGTTGTCATACAGAAGTACAGAATACTTTCATACAAAATGCTTCTTACTGTTACGCTCCAGAGACTGTGCTAGACAAGATAGTATCAAATAACATAGTATAGCATGTAATTTAGAAGTAGAAAATGAGGTCACAGTGTTCAGTATAGACATATGTACAATGTTCGATGCAGAATAGACGTAACTGAGTTACCATATAATATACAATACTATGCAGTGTACTAATGTACAGTACTATATAGTGCAAAGCAGAAATGGGATGAGGTACAATTTAGGTACAATTTACACACACAAACCCTCTCTCTCTCCCTCCCTCCCACCGTTCTGCTCTCTCTCACTCTCTACTGAAGTGGAAAAATATGCCTAAAGTCTATTGGACCATCAATCAAGATTCAGGGAGAGACTCCAGAAGTGTTTTTGAGTGTAACCCCCTCTTCTCAAACACGGTCAGATACAACCAGAAGAGAAAATACTGTCTCGCTTTAGTTTGACAGCTGACTAGCTGGCGTGAAGACTATACGGCTAGCTTGCCGGTACTTCCTGCTCCCGCATCTCTCTTGAGTACGTCCACGTATGTTAGTGTGGGACATCCTCATGATCGATGCCCTTGTGTTGGCTCCCACAGCACAAGTTTGTTGGCTGGCAGCTCTTGGTGTCTCTGGCAGTGACCTGCCAGCATCAATCTCCTGACTGCTACCTTCTCACTCACCCTTAGCCCCCCCCCCCCATACAAGTTTGCATTGGTGACATGCTCATCCCTGTTGATGTTAAGTACTACACGTATCATTCTGGTGTAGCACCCATCCAGGGACTTCTGCAGGATGGGCTTCAGGGTCCAGCATTCACTGCCATATAGAAGAACAGACTCCACTGTTGCATAGAAGAAGTTGAGTTTGATTTATCGGGGGAGGTTGGAGTTCCACACACTGGTCATGCCAAGCGCCTTCCTCACCTTAAGGTCTTGCTCGGACGAGTTGACCCACAAGCCCAGGTACTTTAAATCACTGACTCCCTTTAGAGCAGTGCCTCCTGTTGTTGTTAGAGGTGGATGATCCGGGAGAATGTTATGGGTTATGACGTCGGTTTTCTTGGCATTTAGCCTAAGGCCAACCTTGGCACACTCCGTCTCCACTCTGCACAGGAGTTGCTGTGCTTGCTCTACGTGGTCCGAGAGCAGGCTGATGTCGTCCACGTAGTCCAGGTCTGTTAGGACTACAGCGGGGTGTCGTCTCGTCTCGATCGTCTCGAAGTTCCTGCTCCCGTCCACTGATGGCCCCCCTGAGTGCATAGTCCAGGACTATGACGAAGAGGAAGGGGGCAAGGGTGTCCCCCTGCATCACCCCAGCCAGGATGTCAAACTCTTCACTGTTGCCGTCTGGGGTTACCACCTTGGCCCTTGTACCTGTGTGCATGGTCCCTATGGCCCGGAGTAGATTGGGAGGGACTCCGTAGGCCTTGAGTATCTTCATCATCATGCCTCTGTGTATCGAGTCAAATGCATTTTTGAAATTGATGAAGCACAGTACCGCTGTTAGGTTGTTGTTCTTCGCCTCCTCGATGATTCTCCTCCAGGCCAAGATCTGGGCCACAGTGGTCCTCTTCTCTCGGAAACCATTTTGGTCAATGGCGCTCCATATCCGGTGCAGTATCAAGCGATTGTACATCTTTGCACTGACACACGTCAGACTTATGCCACGGTAGTTGTCTGGCTTCAAGAGATCTCCGGACTTAGGCACTGGGATGATGTTAGAGAGAGACCACATATCTTTGGTCTCAACAGTAGCATTGTTGACATTTACACAAACCAGACCATTTCTAAATGTAACCTATTCAATATCCATATGCCACAGAACATTCATATTCTAGGATTTCTAGGATTCTAGGATATAACCCCAGTTTAGGGTAAGGGGTATAGAGGTAGGGAATAAGATACAAACCTGATTTAGGAAAAGGGGTGTAGGGGTAGGGAATAGGATATGAACCAGGTTTAGGGTAAGGGGTGTAGGGGTAGGGACAGTGGCGTTGCGCAATATGTCAGGGCCCCCCCGCAGGTCAGACCATGAGGCACGCCCACTCCCCTAAATCAATAATACAATGAGAAAATTTAGCTTTTTTTTTCGCCGCGTGGGAGCAAATTCGAGACACATATTTGGTTGCAAAAAGGTGTCCCACGGTCTCCTCTATGGCCGTGAATATATTCACGCGGATCGGAATCACAGCGCGTTTCGCCAGTTTATTCCAAGCTTTCGGCTTTCCTTTTCTAAGCATTTTCGGGGCTACATGTGAATGAGTAAAAGTTGCGGGACGCCTAGATGTACCCACGGTAGAAAGCTTGCGTGGAGCCCATAATAGGCTCACTTAATACAGCGTTTTTAAAATCACGCGAAATTTTCAGGGTCGCGAGCCGACCTTTTCCCCTCGTTTTCGATGATGGAAGTGATTTAGGAAAGGCTTCGGCACGCCGAGAGGTACCCGTGGATTTAATCTTGCGAGGATCGGGGCAATATTCGGCCCGTGGAAGTACTCGCGAACCATGTACTAAAAAATCTAAGAGGATAGTCTACAGTGGGGGCGGGGCCCCCTAAGCTCCGGGGCCCCCCTGCACCGCGGGGGGTGCGGGGGCCTCCGCTACGCCACTGGGTAGGGAATAGGATATTAACCTGGTTTAGGGTAAGGGGTGTAGGGGTAGGGAATAGGATATTAACCTGGTTTAGGGTAAGGGGTGTAGCGGTACACCACATGGCCCCCAATGGCCACCACAACCCAGCGTGTAGACAGATAGGCAGCGAGAGCGAGAGAGGAAATTAACAGAATGAGTTGAGCTGTGAAAAAACACGGCTTTACAAAGCTACACGTGCGCACCCCTAAAGGGAATGTTATATTATATGCTCATCCATTCTGAAATTATTGTAAATAAACACTGGCCTCTCATGTGATGACACTGAACACAATCACCTGCCCGGGCCAAGTGTCGAGCCGCCCGCCTGTCAGCTCCCAGTTCTCCTACACAAAGACGGCGCCCCGGCGAGCTCCGCAGACTCCTTTCTCTGCGCGGGAACAATGGACGCCACCAGCCCAAGCCGCTGCCTTGAATCCTATCTCGTGCAGCACATGGCGTCTCCTGTGCCGCGCGGCTCGGCTGCCTCCCCTTCTCTCCGGCAAGAGAGGGAAACAAAACATTTCATTTATTGATCCACGGCAACTATTTGATATGGGGGGAATATTCTGAATTCAGACCAAGTTGTTGGTCTGAACAGGAGGCCATCTATCCCCAGCAAACAGCAGCTTGAGGTGTGATAGAAATGACATTAACGATATAATAATAACTGTTTAACAGAATTTAAAAGCTGTACACTTTACTTTACCTAATAATATGGGAGGGCCGGGGGGGGGGGGGGGGTAGTTTTACATGTATATTTACTTTTAGTCATTTAGCTCAGTGTGATTTGTGGAGGTGGGACTCTTACAAAAAACTAAAAGTCCATCAAAATCCCCCCCAGAAAAATGAAAACATTTGATATATTGCAAATATATGCCATCACACACACTGGCATTTAAAGGGTTAGAATAAAAAATGAATTGGATATGTGGTGTTATGATCAGGGCTGAAGTTGAATAAAAGATTTATGAAAGAAAAAGTGGTAAATTATTTCAACATATTTTTATGGCGTTTTTGAAGAGGACAATTTAGTCCCTTATGGTAAGAGTGAGTATTTTTTTCAATCTGATATTACAAAAAAACTGAAAATCCATCAAAATCAGTGTTGTTGCTAATCATACATAAATGCTAGCCTGTTTTCTAACAATAATTTGTGATGCCATCACAAACACTGGCATTTAAAGGGTACAAATAAAAAAAATGCCTGCACCAGAATGCAGGAAATTAAGTTTTTGTAACAAAAAACGTCCTGGTGGGGGACCCCCAGACCCCCTGCTTAATTAAAAAGTGGCCTGACTGGGGCTATATTTTGCACTATATTTCCTGGCCTGAATGATTTCTCCAGTCCGGCCCTGGTTAAAAGCCTCCAATGCTTATTAGTGTGTGTGCGTTTGAACGTTTGCATGTTTCAACCATACATTTCCTTTTATAAAAAAAAAAATATATATATATATATATATATTTTTTTTTATTTACCTCCTATAATAGTGGGGGTCACGGCTCTCTGACACCGTTATTTCGGGGGTCGCGGCCTGAAAACTTTGGGAACCCCTGATTTAGCTGATGCTTTTATCCAAAGCGACTTACAAGTTCTGTATGACAAGTCAGGAAGGGTACAACTCTTTCAGCTGAGTAACAATGTTCATCAAACAGTGTTGAAACGTGGGTGCTGCAGTGTTGAGTGCATTGTAGTAGAGATATATTAGTATAGTAGGTAGTAATATTGACAAGGAAGATTAATGAGTCGAAGATGATAGTAGAAGACAGTTCTTATTTGTATCCTTTCATTTCAGATATTTATTTGTTTTGGCTTAATATATTTCCATTCATTGTGTTGGCATTGTGAGAGTGATTCATAGCTAATTGATCTATCGCCCTCTTTTCCTGATCCTCCAATCACAACCGAGGGAAAAGAGGGGTTTGAGAGGTCAATTGTCCTGTATTTTACAGGCCGGTCCACCTTGTCCCCCTCAACCATTACAAGCTATTAAGTTGCTGGCAAATACATTTCCAACGCACATGCATTATGCAGTAACATTCTTTGTTAAAACCTGTGCCGTTCTAGTTAACTTAATGGCAACCCATCTGGTTATTATGAAACTAGCATTATTGCATAATAAGAGTAATTGGCAACAGGATTTACCATTACTTAATTATGAGGGGAAGGCAAATAGATTCTTTTCTCAATTAAATTACCACGATATGAGAGCTTAATAGAGCGGAGATTACATGGGATGCTACAGCATACGCAAATAGGTAGTGTATTGAAGTGTGTCTGTGGAGCATTGGAAAGACAGGTGAGTTCTACACAGTGTTTTCAGGCTGGCCTTTGAGCCTCTTGTTTGTTTATTTATGTATTCTTAACGATAGGTTATGTATATAACCTAGTTATATTAGTATTGGCTGAGCGTCCCGCTCTAGCCTAATGAGATACCCCTTATCTCCTAGTACCTACTGTACACCAACACGAACAACTTAATGCACCCATACCTGATCGGGCCCCGCCCCTATGGAGGCGTAGCCTATAAGACCATGGTCATGGTCACCAAACACTCTTCCTCGCCAAATCTCATTCCAGTAAAAGATCCCTCAAAAGGGAACTCAGGGCCGCGTAGAGCGGGACGCTCAGCCAATACTAATATAACTAGATTATATACATAACCTATCGTTATATATCGTATAGCTATCGCGTCCCGCTCTAGCCTAATGAGATATGGGTTAGAGCAGACGCGAGACCCGACAGATGTACCCCCTGAGGACCCGTAAGCCCACATCAAGGGGTGCGGGGAGCCCTGTCACCCCATCCTTCCTAATGAAGGGGGGGCGCAGTCAACTCCACCTGAATGCGAACAAGAGGGAACTAGAACCCCTTGAACACACCGCACAGGCGGAACCACGTGTGACTCAACACACTGTGGCCCATACCCACACACTCCTGCTACCCTACCAAAGGACGGGAAGCAGGAAAGGCCACAGACCCCAGAACCGCCTGGGAGACAGAACCCCCGGTCATGTCCATGAGGTAAAACCTTACAAAGCGGCCCGGGGAGGACCATGAAGCTGCAGCACAGATGTCCTCCACCGAGGCCCCACCCAGGAGAGCGGCAGAGGCAGCCACCCCACGAGTGGAGTGCGCCCTGGCGCCCCCAGGGGGATCCTGCCCAGCCAACGTGTAGCAGAGGGCAATGCCCTCGCACAACCAATGGGACAGGCGTTGTTCGATAGTGCCTTACCGGCATGAGAACCACCGTGTCCGTGACAGACAAAAAGCCGAACGGTGACCCAGAGGTCCTGAGTACGGCTGAGGCAATTCCCAAAGCACGGACCGGACATGACAGGTGAAGGCCCGCATCTAACTCACCACCGTGAGGAGGCGGATGAAACGCCTGAACCACAATATCCCTGGAGCGGAAGAACTCCGGATATTTACAGGCACGAAGGCAGGATTAGGCCGCAGAGTGGCACCGCAATCGGAACGAAAGACAGGCACTCTGGTCGTACCGAGAGAGCACAAAGCACACCCACGCGTCAGCGGAGGTGACGGCCAGCAAGAACGCGGTCTTGAACGACAGCTGTTCCAACGGCGCCTGCTCTAGCGGCTCAAACGGGGCCAAGGACAACCGACCGAGGACCAGTTGAAGATCCCAAGTCGGAGCCCAGGAGCGTTGCACCGGCTTAACGCGTCGAGCGCCAAGCAGGAAACGCTTCACAAGAGGGTGGCTGAACAAGACATCCCCTCAAACCCCTCATGATAGGAGGATATAGCTGCTGCATATACCCTCACCGTCGAAGCCGACAGTCTATCAAGGAGAGACTGGAGGTAACTAAGGACAGCATCCAGGGGGCAGGAGACTGAGTCCCGGCCCCCCGCCTTACACCACACTTGGAACATACGTCATCTGCCCGCGTAAGCGCGACAGTGGAGGGAGCATGCGCATTCCGGATGGTAACACCATCAGGATCAAGAACCTGCGCGCCTCAACGTACCCGTCCCAACAACTGACCTAACAGATGTATGGGGAAGAATCCCAGGCGGCACGGCATCGGTCCCAGACCTGCCCACCCGTCAGGATGAGGACCGCCCCGCGACAGTACACCTGTACCCACATTCACCCTGCCGGGGATGTGGGGAGCCCTCAGGCCACGCAGATGGAGGACGCCCATAGCCAGCCGCCCGCCGCCTGGTGCAGACGGGGGAGCGTACTCCTCCCTGTCTGTCGATACACGACACTGACTTCGTATCGTCCGTCTTGATCAACACCATTTGTGGACCAGAAGGACCGCTTTCAACACCAACACATTGAACGTAGCGCAGACCGGGCAGCATGGTTTGCCAGCTGCCCCCTACTGCGTTGGCCCGACGCGTCACCAGCGAGGGAGGCGTCGGTGAAAACGTGACGTGAGACAGCGCCGTAACCGTCCTAGGACGGAACCTCCTGAGCGTGTTGACAACACGCTCTGAGAGGGATGCCCATAGCCCTCCAACCGTTGACTGGGAAGAGGAGTACTCTACATCCAGTCTACAGCAACCCCAGGCTGGTAGAGACCTGCCTGGTACGAGACCTGACGATCCACCTTGACCGCGAAGGACCAGAACGTCGTCAGGGCAGAACACTCCGTAACCCCTGGCGACGCAGAGGCCCCAGTGCGGCCTCCATGCACTTGGTGAAGATGCGGGGAGCCAGAGAAAACCGAACGGCAGCCTCTGGTACTCATACGCTAACCCTGCAAAGGAAGCGTAGGTAAGTTGACAACTGTTGACCACTAGGAGCTGCCCAGTACAACCACAGTCTGATGCTATTGACCACTAGGAGCTGCCCAGTACGACCACAGTCTGACACTGTTGACCACTAGGAGCTGCCCAGTACGACCACAGTCTGATGCCACTAAATGGTAAATGCCTGCATTTATATAGCAGCTTTTATCCAAAGCGCTTTACAATTTTGTTCCTCACATTTTACCCATTCATTCACACATTCACACACCAACGGCGGAGGCAACCATTCAAGGTGCCAACCTGCACATCGGGGCAATTAGGGGTTAAGTGCTAAAGGACACATCGACATGCTGCCCGGGAGGAGCGGGAATCGAACCGGGAACCTTCCGATTACCAGACGACCGCTCTACCTCCTGAGCCACTGAGCAGCTCCACCGAAGCGGTTGGGAATTAAGTAAATTGCTCAAGGGCACTTCAGCGGTGAGTATTGAGGGACGCAAGAGCGTTATTCATTCACCCCCCCCCCCCCGGCCAGATTCTTTCCCTGCTGGTTCCAGGGGGATCGAACCTGTGACCCTCCGGTCACAAGCCCACTTCTCCGACCTTTAGGCCACCGCTGCCCTCCATTAGCTGTGGCCTGATTTACTGACAACATGCTCTTCATCAGAAACGCCCTACTTCACACTTAATACCATAGGCGTAGTTTTAGGGGGGGCTGCAGGGGCCATGCCCGCCTCAATATTGAGACGAGGTAAATTTTTTCCCCCTCAAGAAATATAGCTAATATGAAAGACAACCCCCCTTCCCAAAAGAGGTAAAACATTTATACTGTATACCCTTCTTACCTGTAACTATAGAATAAATAAATATTTGAAAGCAATACAGAATGTCTGAGAGCCTCACTGCATTATATTCCATTATATTTGTGTCAGTGGGTACCTGAATGTTGTCTTTTCATTTACATAAATAAAGACATTACCCCCATGAATTCATGCAGAAAAGGCACATATTGGTACAGAAAAGTACACCAGAATGCAGGAAATTAAGTATTTGATTTCCTGGGGGAGGACGCCCAGACCCCCCTGCCTTAATGTGTCCCCCCCATGTTGAAACAAAACCTACACCCTTGCTTAATACAGACACACATGTGCGACAAACAGAATAGAATAGAATAGACAAATGGAATAGAAGCAGACATACCCCTGCAGATACACATTCTGTGAAATTAGATGACAGTGGCTCAGGAGGTAGAGCAGTCGTCTGGTATTCGGAAGGTGCACGGTTCCGCCTCCCGGCATTGTGTCGAAGTGTTCTTGAGCAAGACACTCCAGATGAGCAGGTTAACACCTTGCACTCCGTGGTCAGTGTGTGAATGTGTGAGTGAATGGGTGAATGTGAGGCATCAGTTGTAAAGCACTTTGGATAAATAGCTCTATATAATAGCTCTATATAAATGCAGTCCATTTACCATTTACATGTAAGAGATAATGTCCAGCGGTCATTATGTTAAAATAAAAAGGGTGACTGAAGACCTGAGGTGTAGCAGAAGGCTCTAGGATCTCCCTGAAGGCCTTTATTTTGCAATAATGACCTCTGACCTTTGACCTGCTGTATATTATCCTGCTCATTACATGGCTACCTATATACCAAATACATTAATCATTTAGCACAAAACATTGATTTTAAATAGTTTTATTACAAACGTTCGCCAAAATTTAAATCCATGTCGTTGTCGATGGGTGGGGGTTGTTACTCATTCATTACCCCCACCAAGATTGCTCTGTCTGTCTGGGGATTCAAACCAGCAACCTTCTGTAGTCACAAACGCACTCCTCTGACCTTCAGTGCTGCTCGCTGCCTGTCTTCGCCTCCACACCGAGACGTATGGATCTGTGTCTAGGATTTACATGTCAGTTCAGTTTGTAGAAGTCTCACAATCCATTACCTCAACCGAGCCATAGCTGTGACCTTTCAGCAGTGACAGGAAAACAAACAGCATGGAAGCAGACGTACCCCTGCGAGTGGCACACGCTAATTCTGCCGATACACATTAATTATTTGAAATTGTTTAATTGCTTGATTAGACGCAGCAAAACAAGACAACATGTGACAACAGTGATGAAGCTATTGCTGTTTATTATTATTATTATTGTTTTTATTGTGATTGTTTTGCGGTCATGTGAAGGAGATGTGAAAGGTGTGCAATTTCCAATGAAACAGTTCAGCCCAATTATTATTATCATTAATTATTATTCAATTATTTTTCTTATCACTTTTAATTGTTTATCCATTTTCTCTAAATTCCCCAGAGAGGTGGTGGTGGGCTTGATTTATGACTAAATACGCACCAGACTAGAGCTAAAACTGTCCGTTCTCTCTCAAAAAATAAAAACACGAATACACGGCTAGAAATTGGCACAGGAGTTCCGGCGGGGTCTAAACGCTGGCAAGTGAAAGCTTCCCCGTCACAGAGAGGGTTCGCAGTACAAAGCCAAGCCAAATTCGCCACGGCAGGGGTTATGACATTGCGTGAAATCCAATCCTATCACGGAAGGGGATTTTCCCACGCGCCGCCGCCTCGGCGCCGTCCTCCGCCGCAGACGAGCCTGTCATGCTCGGTTATTCCCAGCGGGATCTGATGAGCGGGGGGTAAATGAATCCCTCTCTGTCGTTTTGTATTATTGATGTCCAGGGACACAGAGGAGGATCTATCTATTTTTCATCAGTCCATGTAAAATACAGGAGTTCTAATAGACCATTCATCTCCGTTAGCGAAAGGAATCACAAATACAGTACAGGGGCATCTGCAGAGGCTGCGGAGTAACAGGGCACTGCACACACGTCGCCCACTGTCAGGGCCGTTCCTTGCCACATGCAGACTACGCGGTTGCATAGGGCCTCCTGAAGCCACCAGTTTTTTTTTCTTCCTCATATGTTGATCTAAGGCACCTTTGTAAGCTAGTTAACTTGAGATTGTAGCGCCGCAGCCCCCGCCCATCTTGAGGGGGCCACTGAACAAGATATTACATAGGGCTCCAAAAATGTGGAAACGGCCCTGCCTACAGTTTATTGTACAGCCTGCCCTTTGTTTGCTCAAAGACAATGGAATTGCTAATGAGAGCGGAGACACAGCAATAGCTGCTACACATAGGCATGATTAATTAGCATGTTCTGTACTGTAGGTTACGTGTTGTGACAGACTGGGGGCGGGGGGGACTGAATACATACATGTATATACAGTACGCATGATTAAGACTAGTGGACATACACTTTACTTGTCTCTGCATATGTCATGACAAACTGGGGAAAATATCTGCTAACCTTTAAATAATGATGTGTTACTCACTTATTAAACATTTATTCATTTGTGTCTAGATAGGTCCCCTGATGGAAGGTCAGATGAGGTCAGCCGTAGGTGGATGATGTTGATGTTTGGTGGCAAATAAGTGCAGAGAGGGTGCTGGGTGACTGACTAGAGAAGAGGGCTCTGGTGCTGGGGGGCTGTAGTAGGGGGGGATAGAGCAGTCGTCTGGTAGACGGAAGGTTCCCGGTTTGATTCCCGCTCCTCCCGGGCAGTGTGTCGATGTGTCCTTGAGCAAGACACTTAATCTCTAATTGCTCCTGATGTGCAGGTTGGCACCTTGCATGGTTGCCTCCACCATATGTGTGTGAATGTGTAAAATGTGAGGAACAAACATTGTAAAGCGCTTTGGATAAAAACACTATATATACAGTAAATGCACCATTTACCATTTTTACGTTTCAAATTTTGAACTACACGTTTTTTGTTCTGTACTGTAATATACATATAGAATTGGGCTTAGCAAGAGGCTTTACTATTCAGCGCCAGGTTCAGACTTGAATCTCTAGGCTTGGTCTGTGTTGCAAACACAGGCCTCGCGTTAGACTGCTCACACGGGCCCGATGCCTCCAGTGCTGGAGGCCTTTCCTCCACAGTCGCACTGTCTCTGGTGAAAATAAATCAGCCACTTTACCCTGTAACAGAAACCGCCCTCGGGAACCAGACGGGACGGGGCACATCCGAGTCTTATGCTGGACGTGAGAGGAAACCTAAGTCCTTGGTCAGCAGCATTTTCACGTAACGTCAACAGTAGCTGCCGTTAGCAATGAAAAGCTTCTTTGCCGGCTGAAAACTTTGAAATACAAAATGACGTACACCTGGGGCTAGCGGCTCAGAGCCCCACTTGCCATCAAATTGATGTGGTCTACTGTGAATGAGACAACACCCTGAGCATGCGCACTTGGATGTTCCCACGTACAGTACACCCTGCATTGATAGAGAGGGGCTCGCCCCATTCGTGCTATTTTAGACCTAACGATCGGGAGAATGACGCAATCTGAAACAGCAAGGCAGAGAGATGACATGAACTAAAATACTAATAAAATATATACAATTTAGTAAGATGCTATATCCATACATAATTCATTTGAGCAAATAATAGGCAAATCTTTAAGAATGAATAACATTTGTCTGCAGTTCTTTTTGGTGACACTAGGTGGGGCTCTGCCCCTAATGACCAGTCGCCACTGACCGTAGGTCACACACACACACGTCTAGGTACCGTAGGTCACACACACACACGTCTAGGTACCGTAGGTCACACACACACGTCTAGGTACCGTAGGTCACACACACACACACGTCTAGGTACCGTAGGTCACACACACACACGTCTAGGTACCGTAGGTCACACACACACACACGTCTAGGTACCGTAGGTCACACACACACACACGTCTAGGTACCGTAGGTCACACACACACACGTCTAGGTACCGTAGGTCACACACACGTCTAGGTACCGTAGGTCACACGCACGTCTAGGTACCGTAGGTCACACACACGTCTAGGTACCGTAGGTCACACACACACACGTCTAGGTACCGTAGGTCACACAGGTCTAGGCACTGTAGGTCACACACACGTCTAGGTACCGTAGGTCACATACAGAGAGGCCGCTTGGCTCTCGTGTTGCCTGCTCAGGTAGGGATTCCTTTCCACCCCGAGGAGCAAAATGGCGGTTGTGTGAATAACGGTCGACTCCACATGTACGAGTAACATGTACAGAGCCTCCCAGAGCGGCAGAGCGGATATCACCAGATATAAGCCATATCACCATATAAATTACAATAAGGCTTAATCTGATCACGCATTAGCATTTATGAATACAACTCCCAGAGTCTGTTAACTGGATCAGAGAGAAACTCATTGAACTCTTCCTCCCAGACCCCAGAAACTCATTGAACTCTTCCTCCCAGACACCAGAAACTCATTGAACTCTTCCTCCCAGACCCCAGAAACTCATTGAACTCTTCCTCCCAGACACCAGAAACTCATTGAACTCTTCCTTCCAGACCCCAGAAATTCATTGAACTCTTCCTCCCAGACCCCAGAAACTCATTGCACTCTTCCTCCCAGACCCCAGAAACTCATTGAACTCTTCCTCCCAGACCCCAGAAACTCATTGAACTCTTCCTCCCAGACCCCAGAAACTCATTGAACTCTTCCTCCCAGACCCCAGAAATTCATTGAACTCTTCCTCCCAGACCCCAGAAACTCATTGAACTCTTCCTACCAGACACCAGAAACTCATTGAACTCTTCCTCCCAGACCCCAGAAACTCATTGAACTCTTCCTCCCAGACCCCAGAAACTCATTGAACTCTTCCTCCCAGACCCCAGAAACTCATTGAACTCTTCCTCCCAGACCCCAGAAATTCATTGAACTCTTCCTCCCAGACCCCAGAAACTCATTGCACTCTTCCTCCCAGACCCCAGAAACTCATTGAACTCTTCCTCCCAGACCCCAGAAACTCATTGAACTCTTCCTCCCAGACCCCAGAAACTCATTGCACTCTTCCTCCCAGACCCCAGAAACTCATTGAACTCTTCCTCCCAGACCCCAGAAACTCATTGAACTCTTCCTCCCAGCACCCCCCCACACAGACCTTCCCTCCCCCCACTGTGAAAGGAGACTGGACGCCGTGGTGTTACCGGGGGAATTCAGGACCACAGGCTGCGATAAAGACCCGCCGTTAAGCCAATCTCCCGGTATGAATCGCCACGCGGTTCCCCTCTCATTTACAAGCCCACGTCTCACTTTTATAGGCTCCTATACTGTACGGTGGAGAAGGGGGGCCTGCTAGTGCGTGATTTAGCGCTGGGGGGGGCCGCCGAGTCTCCGCGTAGCCCCGGCCTCCGGTGGCCCCTCCCGTGTTAGTCTAATTGAAAGAGAAGCGGCAGGGTGATCATGCTGTAACAACAATCCCATGCCTCGCGCCCCCGAGACCCAACTGAGCAGAGATATGCTGCCGCAATAAAGCATAAATAAAACGAATTGCAGGAGGGGGGTGTGTGCCTGCAAGCTCCTCATTGGCTCATTGACTCCGAGGCAGCCGGGATAAAGAGAGAGGAGAGAGAGAGAGAGAGAGAGAGAGAGAGAGAGAGAGAGAGAGAGAGAGAGAGAGAGAGAGAGAGAGAGAGAGAGAGAGAGAGAGAGAGAGAGAGAGAGAGAGCGAGCTGCACACCTTCATCGCCATAGAGACGGCAGCCGGCTGGCAATTCGTTCTCTCCCTTCTTTCTCTCTATCTCTGTCTCTCTCTCTCACTCCCTTTCTCATCCCTCCGTTTCTCTGTTTTATATATGATCTATGTGTGTGTGTGTGTGTGTGTGTGTGTGTGTGTGTGTGTGTGTGTGTGTGTGTGTGTGTGTGTGTGTGTGTGTGTGTGTGTGTGTGTGTGCGTGTGCGTGCGTGCGTGCGTGCGTGCGGGTGTGTTTCTATCTCTCTCTCTCTCTCTCTCCCTTCCTGCTTTTTATCAGAGTAATTTGTCTCCTGGGGCGGATAGGAAGGGTGTTATTGGCACAGCAGATTCTCCTCAGAGCAGACAGGTCTCTCTCTCTCTCTCTATCTCGACCCATCTGTCTCCCTTTAGCTCTCTGCCTGTCTCTCTCTCCGCCTCCTGATTGAGGGGGGGTCCCGGGGGGGGCAGGCGGAGCGGGTTCAGGAGGATCTGAACTCGGATCTAAATCTCGGTGAGGCTTTAGCCTCTTTGTGTCGCCGTGGACACAATTGGAATGAAATCCGAGGCAAACGCGGGGATTTAGCGTTGCCGCTGATCGCCTACTATGGAGTACAGCCAAATACATTAAAGCTATCTACACAGTACGGCTAATGTGTACCATTAGAGGCCAATTCTACCCAGAAGACAACGCTGCTACTTTCTCATTTGAGAGTCGATGGTGGTTGGAACACTGAACTATGCATATATATGCATTATTGCCACTTAATGGAAGGGATAATGGCAGAGTTTCATAAATCTGCTGTGATGTCACACGGGTCCTGTGGGAGTATTCAAGCATTTACAGATGAATCGCGAATCGAACGCTGATGTAAGGACTGAAAGACAGGAGGGTAGCGGCTAGAAGGCATCCACGTTACAGCCGACTAGAAGGCATCCGCGTTACAGCCGACTAGAAGGCATCCGCGTTACAGCCGACTAGAAGGCATCCGTGTTACAGCCGACTAGAAGGCATCCGTGTTACAGCCGGCTAAAAGGCATCCGCGTTACAGTCGACTAGAAGGCATCCGCGTTACAGCCGACTAGAAGGCATCCGCGTTACAGCCGACTAGAAGGCATCCGCGTTACAGCCGACTAGAAGGCATCCGCGTTACAGCCGACTAGAAGGCATCCATGTTACAGCCGACTAGAAGGCATCCGCGTTACAGCCGACTAGAAGGCATCCGCGTTACAGCCGACTAGAAAGCATCCATGTTACAGCCGGCTAGAAGGCATCCACGTTACAGCCGACTAGAAGGCATCCGCGTTACAGCCGACTAGAAAGCATCCGTGTTACAGCCGGCTAGAAGGCATCCATGTTACAGCCGACTAGAAGGCATCCATGTTACAGCCGGCTAGAAGGCATCCGCGTTACAGCCGGCTAGAAGGCATCCGTGTTACAGCCGGCTAGAAGGCATCCGTGTTACAGCCGGCTAGAAGGCATCCGTGTTACAGCCGGCTAGAAGGCATCCATGTTACAGCCGGCTAGAAGGCATCCATGTTACAGCCGACTAGAAGGCATCCATGTTACAGCCGGCTAGAAGGCATCCGCGTTACAGCCGACTAGAAGGCATCCATGTTACAGCCGGTTAGAAGGCATCCATGTTACAGCCGGCTAGAAGGCATCCGTGTTACAGCCGGTTAGAAGGCATCCGCGTTACAACCGGCTAGAAGGCATCCATGTTACAGCCGGCTAGAAGGCATCCATGTTACAGCCGACTAGAACAGTGGCGGCTCTACCACTAGGGGCGCTAGGGCGCCGACCCACCTGCTGGCCAGCTGCTGTTAAATCAGAGAAGAAGAGAATAAAACTTTTTCGTTTTTGTGTTTTATAGCCCTATAAATAATATAAACATGTTTAAAATTAATAATATTTACTCATTTTAAGTATGTTTGTATTTCCAATGCACAATATAACGTTATTATCTAAATTAAAAAAACACCGTTTTCCAGAGCAGGAAGTGACATCACGTTTTTTTATTTTTTTTATTTTTTCGTATTTCTCGGGGGCAATACGCGATAGCGCTCTGCGTGCGCGTCACAGTTTGATCGCTGTCTCCGTCACAGCCAATCAGTGCATACGGCGTTGTGCGTTGAAATATGACTATTATGTTGGAATCCGAGCGCGATTTGAAGCGGTCTAGCCAGCAGCGTGAACTTCCGTGAAGGATTTTCCATAGCCGCATTTCGCGGAGACGCTCTCTGATTGGCCGACGCCAGTATTTCTTTCCATGGCAGAATTTCACAGAGACGATATCTGATTGGCCGAATCCAATTTCTAGCTTCTAGCTTGGTTGAGATAGTTGTGTTGTTGTGAGATGCATGCAGCTGTTTGCCGTGCCGTGACTGCAAGTTCTTAAGCTTAGGCACTCTTTCAAAGTTGGTTAAGGTTAGAGTTTGTCTTAGAGCATGGCGATAGAACGCCAGGTAGTTTTGCAGTCTGTTCGAGCGGAAATGGACAACGGAATGTACTTGTTGAGTGTTGTGGCAACGAGCTCAGCTGAGCTAACACTTGGCTAACTGCTAACTTGGCCCTGGACGTTCAACTAAACAGTGAGTCTCTCTCGCTCTCTCTCTCTCTCTCTGTATCTGTATCAATCTTGGATGCAATAATAACGTTACTTACCACACTGACTATCTCGATGGCTCATTGATTTAACTACTGCAGCTCTCTCGGATTGAAAATACGTGGATTATGGCTTGTTCAATATCGTCTATGTTTGAATGAATGAATGAATGAATGAGAACTTTATTAACAGATTGCAGAATGGGTACAATACAGTACGGCTCAATACACACAATTGTTAAGGGGATGCAGACCAGAGAAAGACGTTTGTCTTGTTTACATCAGGGTCCCAGATTTTCGATTCATATCGATAGTTTAATAGCTAGCCTTGGCTCGTTTAACAATATGCAAAATATGTGTACAGCCCTGTACTCATACTGAAGTTATTCTTGGTATATAATAGGTCTGATTGTGTAACGAATCGATTCCACGTCGCGCTGTGTGTGAGAGAGAGAAGGAGAGAGGGAGAGATCTGCCTGTGTTTGTAGACGGGCGAGTTTTGTTTCTAACTTTTCTATTTATATATTGTGTTTCAAGTTGTGAATTAGAGTCTAGACTATACTTTATTTGACTGGTTGTGTGTTGTTGTAGTAACAGCTGAGCGACTCGTTCATAAGAGCCGATTCATTGCCGTGAGCGTGAGTCGAATCGCGCACGTCTGGCAATGAGTGTTGCGTGGTACTGTACTGTACATGTTTGCATTTAATGTTTGGTATAGCGCCCCCTAGTGGCGAAACCCACCGGCCGCCACTGGACTAGAAGGCATCCATGTTACAGCCGGCTAGAAGGCATCCATGTTACAGCCGACTAGAAGGCATCCACGTTACAGCCGGCTAGAAGGCATCCATGTTACAGCCGGCTGCCTCTGACTGTGTATCCAAAGCGACTTACAAGTTCTGTACGACAAGTCAGCAGGAAGGGTACAACTCTTTCAGCTGAGTAACAATGTTCATTCATGTTCAAAATTACAAACATCTCAAAACAAACTGGTCAGTCTACTGCTTGACCTTACTCCTAGAACCCACCTCATCCCTCCCCACTTTGACAACCTAGGATGGCTTAGAGTAGACAACAGAGTACAGCAACTTGCAATGGGCCTGGTCTACAAGATACACTACACGACTAAGGTACCCATGTACATGTCAAAATACTTCGCAAATGTCAGTGAATACCACGATCACAACACCAGAGGGAGCTCCACAAATCATGTTAAACCCAGATTCGGCTCAAACAAGGGACTAAACACGTTTTGCAATTATGCCACATCAATGTGGAACGCCCTACCCAAAGCTGTAAAGGAATGTGAATCACTACCCACTTTCAAAACCACTCTCAAAGAACACCTACGGGAGACTGCAATTCGAAACTGGCCCATGTAAATGTCCTAACCCAACCCCCTCCAATGTACAGTAAATTACCTAACCCAAGAATACACGAGACCCTCCTCTTGGAACCAAGTATGGTTTCGTCAATATTCCAATGTACAGTTTTGCTTGTACAGTTGTACAGTTTCCCCCCCCCACCCCTCCTACCTGACCACCTCCAATGTACAGTCCCCCAACCCCCCCCCCCCCCACCCCACCAATGTACAGCTTCTACGTCAAATGTATATACTCTCTTTTCTAGACTCTTTTTGTACCACAAACAGTACTGTATTTGCAAATCTGGTATGTCATATATGTATAGCTGTAGCAGTACTGTCTATCTGTATGTCGTGTATGTCATATATGTTATGATGAATTGAAAATGGGGGACCCTGATGTAAACAAGACGGAAGTCTTTCTCTGGTCTGCATCCCCTTAACAATTGTATGTATTGAGCTGTACTGTACTGTACCCATTCTGCAATCTGTTAATAAAGTTTTCAATCAATCAATTCAATCAATCAATTCATCAAACAGTGTTGAAACGTGGGTGTTGCAGTGTTGAGTGCATACTAATAGAGACATATGCATAATAGTATAAGACAGTAAGTACTATTACTTTTACAGTACACTTTTACTAGTATGTACTTAGCTACTAAGTAATCTACCTTGCCTATACTACTACCTTACTATGCTGATATGTCTTTACTACTATGCGCTCAAGACTGTAGCACTCAAGTTCCACACTGTTTGACGAACAATCGTACTTACCCTTAGCTGCCAGAGTTGTACCCTTCCTGCTGAACTTGTAAGTCACTTTGGATAAAAGTGTCATCTAAACGACTGCATTATGGAAGTATTATATAATAAATCGGGAGCCATTAGGCGACAGTATATGTGAGTCAGTGCAAGTGCACGCTCTATGCATCTCTATGAGTACAGCAGGGGAGAAAATGCTGCAGGGGCAAAGCACACTGTATGTTTGTGGAAACCCTCCAAAAGATTGACTGCAGCTCATGTTTTGGAGCATATAATGCTGTATACTGTATATATATATATTTATATATATATATATATATATATATATATATATATATATATATATATGCGCTTTGGATAAATAGCTTTATATAAATGCAGTCCATTGTCCATTTACATGTAAGAGATAATGTCCCGCGGTCAACAGGGTGACTGAAGACCTGAGGTGAAGTAGAAGGCTCTAGGACAGGGGTCAGCAACCTTTTTGACATGGAGTGTCTGTTTGAAATATAGTTGTAACTAGTGTGCCTCAACAATATTCCATGCATCGTAATTTTTTTCTTCTCATAATCAGGTATTTTTAATGATATTTTTTACATTATTACATCATTATTGTTATTGTTATTATTAACAATATTATTATGATGGTTGTATCAACCCTAAATCTGAGTTGGGGGGGGGGATGCAATGCAGACAAACAGCTGCATACAGTGCGACCATTTCACTCACATTTGCCCATTCATTTTTGGACACATCACACACCATCGGTTTGTGTACTGTACGTGTGCTGTCATAGCTCCACCCACAGGCGTAATGGAGAACACCAGGAGAACACCAGGATGTGAATGGAGGGTGAATGTGAGGTATATCGTGTAAATAAGTTTTGATTGATCGCAAGACTACACTGTAAAAAAAATTATAATAATAAGTTACCAGAACTTAAAAATATTGAGTTCAGTTACTGCGCATTAAGGTTTTCAGTTTTCAATCCATAATAAGTTAACAGAAAGATAAGTACACAACCACATTATTTCAACCTAATAAAACTATGTTTATTGTCATTGTTTTAAGAACACAAGTTGACTTGGTAATACTCACATTTTGAGTAAAAAAAATGGCTTTTAACATGTGCAATGTTCAATGAAATAGAAAAATAAATAATTAAATGTGTTGATTAATCCCACTGGTCACAATGGTGACCGTAATAATGTTTTTGTTATAAGGCTCTGCAAATGTTACTGAATGATGTAGCAATGTATTTCCAGCTAAATTGAAATAATAAACAAATAAATGGTCTCAATTAAATATGTGGTAGTAAAAAGAACCTGTGGGAGGATTTCAACAAGATAAATGCGACAACAGTGCATAATATTTCAAAGCAAAAAAAAAAATAATAATAATAATTACCCCTACCCCTGCTCTAGGATCTCCCTGAAGCGTGATTTTTTTCGTAGCCGCAGTTTGCGAAGACGCTCTCTGATTGGCTAGCCCGCGTACAGCGAAGACCCTTTCTGATTGGTTTAGCTCCGAAGGGCTCTGGGATAGAAATGTCCGCCTTGTACATATATATTCTCTGCTTCGAAGTGGTTATGCTTAGAGTTTGGAATCAGGGCTGGTGGTCCATTGCCCTGCTCTAAAGATAAACTCTAAGCATAACCCACTTCGAAAGAGGGCCAAAGCATAACCACTTCGAAGCAGAGAATATATATGTACGAGGCGGAAGAGCCCTTCGGAGCTAAACCAATCAGAGAGGGTCTTCGCTGTACGCGGGCTAGCCAATCAGAGAGCGTCTTCGCAAACTGCGACTACGAAAAAAAATCACGCTTCAGGGAGATCCTAGAGCCTTCTGCTTCACCTCAGGTCTTCAGTCACCCTGTTGACCGCGGGACATTATCTCTCTGAAGGCCTTTATTTTGCAATAATGACCTCTGACCTCTGACCTGCTGTATATCATCCTGCTCATTACATGGCTACCTATATAACAAAGACATTCATAATTCAACACAAAACATGGATTTTAAATAGTTTTATCTTTTATTACAAACTTTTGCCAAAATGTAAATCCATGTTGTTGTCGATGGGTGGGGGTTTACTCATTCATTACCCCCACCAACATTGCTCTTGTCTGTCTGTCTGTCTGGGGATTCAAACTGGCAACCTCCTGTAGTCACAAACGCACGCCTCTGACTTTCAGTGTAGGGTTGAACGATTAATCGATTTTAAATCGAGATCGCGATTTGAAATGATGCAATTAGCAAATCGCAAAAAAAAGAATTATCGCAATTCTTTCTTAATTTTTTTAACCAGGAAGTCCCATTGTGATACAAGATCTCCTTTGCAAGTTGTTGTTATTGTTGTAGGAACGGTTTGGGAGAGGGAGGTAAGGGGTTTTAGATTGTGTGTTGTGACGTTTAGACTTCAGAGAGGGAGAGTAAAGTACAGAAAAAAAGGTACCGTCGGGTACCGGTATCGATTCCCAGGTAAAAATAAACATTTTCAGGCTCGGTGTCCCGAACAGACCCACGCGTAGGCCAGATGCAAGCCGCATTTTACAATAAACCTCTGTGGGGCTGCTAAAAAAATATGATAATTGTAATCGCAAATGTAAACGCAATCGCAATATCTGTCAGAAAAATCGCAATTCGATTATTTCCCAAAATCGTGCCGCCCTATTTCAGTGCTGCTCGCTGCCTGTCTT
The DNA here is from genome assembly GCF_963971535.1 of Notolepis coatsorum. Classification (NCBI taxonomy): domain Eukaryota; kingdom Metazoa; phylum Chordata; class Actinopteri; order Aulopiformes; family Paralepididae; genus Notolepis; species Notolepis coatsorum. Next base: position 242,066,518 of record NC_140165.1, read on the forward strand.
CGCCTCCACACCAAGACATATGGATCTGTGTCTAGGATTTATGTCAGTTCAGTTTGTAGAATTCTCACAATCCATTACCTCAACCGAGCGATAGCTTATTTATTTATTCATACCATATCTGTCCACATCTGTCTGTACATACCTGCATATAATCCTTTTAAAATATCTGTAGATACTGATCTATATCTGTGCATATCCCTTACCTACTCTTATTAGTTACACTGCTGGCCAGTATGACTATTACCATACTGTCTTTATACCTGTATCACTGTACATGTGAATACTACTTATGTGCATCTGATTAGCACTATTACTCAGTAGTACTAATTTATATATGTTATATATAGTTTAATCACCTGTACTAAACGTATTTTCGTTATACTGTACTTGTGCTGTATAATGACAATACATTTTAATCTAATCTTTTGTTTGAGCAGTGATCATGTAGCAAAAGCCAATCAGAAAGCTGTTGCTGTGGTGTGTTGATTAAAAACAGACTTCCACCTGGGTGATATTCAAACGACAGCAACCATCAATGACCCAATTGTCGTTGAAAATCCTAGTGCAAATGTTGGGGTTTCAAATACAGGTAGTCTGTCAGTCTGAGTCAGCTGCCTCTCTGAGTGACTTATCAACACTGGGTACCTCTCTCTCACATACACACACACACAGTTGAATGAACCTCAAATCAAAAGAAGACACATCACCCACCCCCCCCCCCCACCCCCCCGCCCCCCCATCCCCTCCTCTTGCCAGGTGACAAAAAAATTACACTGAATTCGCAACAGCTATAGGCAGGAAATGAGATTCTGAAACACATTCATCTCCTCGGACGAGTTTGTCAGCTCTCAGATAGTAATACGGGTCCAACGGGTCAGCAGAAATAGACTGCCAGAGAACATAGCTGAGAGAGAGAGAGAGAGAGAGAGAGAGAGAGAGAGAGAGAGAGAGAGAGAGAGAGAGAGAGAGAGAGAGAGAGAGAGAGAGAGAGAGAGAGAGATGACATTTGGTCTAAGCAGCTCCATTTCACATAAGAGATGTATCACGATACAGCTGAAAAATACACGAATTCAACTCACATCGTCAACCTACAGGGAACCTTTATACGTACACGATAATTGCACTTCCCCTATGATCGGTTATATATAGCCACCAGCTCTGCACTAGATACAGTGGCAGCAAACATTTTGTTATATTAATTGCAACAAATCCCCATACGGCTACGTCTACAGCCTGTATGCTGGTTTAGCAGCTTAAGAGCATGTGGGATAAAGGACTTTATTGATCTATTATGGCCGGCCTCTGGAATGAGGTCCTGAACTGCCTCTTTGAACTGGCCGGCCTCTGGAATGAGGTCCTGAATGAGGTCCTGAACTGCCTCTTTGAACGGGCCAACCTCTGAAATGAGGTCCTGAACTGCTTCTTTGAACGGGCCAACCTCTGAAATGAGGTCCTGAACTGCCTCTTTGAACGGGCCAACCTCTGGAATGAGGTCCTGAACTGCCTCTTTGAACGGGCCAACCTCTGGAATGAGGTCCTGAACTGCCTCTTTGAACAGGCTAACCTCTGGAATGAGGTCCTGAACTGCCTCTTTGAACGGGCCAACCTCTGGAATGAGGTCCTGAACTTCCTCTTTGAACGGGCCAACCTCTGGAATGAGGTCCTGAACTGCCTCTTTGAACAGGCTAACCTCTGGAATGAGGTCCTGAACTGCCTCTTTGAACGGGCCAACCTCTGGAATGAGGTCCTGAACTGCCTCTTTGAACGGGCCAACCTCTGGAATGAGGTCCTGAACTGCCCATTCCCAATGGGAAATGGATAGTCCCCCTCTCTTAAGTATTGTTCTTTATTGAGACAGTGTGTGGGAGGGGGAGGGGGCGGGTGGAGAGACTAAGCGGTTTATGTGAAGATGGCTGCTTTTTTATATAGAGCTTTTATCCAAAGCGCTTTACAATTTGTTACTCACATTTTACACATTCACTCACAAATTCACACACCGACGGTGGAGGCAACCATGCAAGGTGCCAACCTGCTCATCTGGAGCAATTGTGTGAAGATGCAGGAGTGGACCCAGAAACAGGCTCAGTTTTGCCAGAGACGTCATTTCAAAAAAGTGTTTTAAAAGTCTTATCTTGAAACGCAAATCATTTGAATCCTAAGCTGTTTTTTACCCAGACAGCAGGCTCTCGTTTTAAAATGACGAGAGTTGTATTTTTGTGCTGTGATACTTATATATAGTTCATTTTAATGTATTTTTCAGAATCATAGCACAAAACTCTAGACGAGTAGAACCACCCTGGGATTCTAATGGTTTGCGTTTCAAGCCAGCGTTCCCATTCAAACGGAGACTGCTCCTGGGTCCATTCTTGTAACATGCTCTCTAGCACATAGGAGGCCACACGTTTAAAGCAAGTTCATCAAGCTATTTAAAAGAAAACACTGTTTTGGCCAGTCTAATTTCCTTGTGGCAAGCCATTCCACAGTCTAGGCGTCCTATTAGCAGGGTCAAAGGCTGTTCTGTGGCTCGTATGAGGTCAACAGGCCTGTAATGTAGCCTGGAGCCAGACTTACTAGTGCAAAGGTTATCGATAACATTTTGAAATACATTTAAAAAGAAAACGAAATGGAATCCAGTGTTGGGATACAAATATTTGGGTATTTGCTCTCAATGCTCTCATTAAGTATTGTGATATCCAACACTTGTACTTTAGTTTGTATATTGTATTGTATATTGTATATTGTATAGTGTTATTCCTCCTTTACTTTTTTTTACTGTAGGCCTATTAAGCACATTCTCAGGGGCTCATACAGAACAAACCATTTCACTGTGAAGTACATATGTGACAAATAAAAACAAACTTGAACTTGAAAAATTGATGTCAATATGCAATGCTTAAGTTTAGCTCTGCTAAAGTAATTTGGTTTGATGAACATTTATAACTAGGGTAGCCAAACGTCCCGATTTGCGCGGGACAGTCCCGCATTTCAGCCCTCTGTCCCGCATGCCGCAAGAGAAGATCAATGTCCCGCATGTGCGCCCTTCCGAGCCCATTCTCTGGGCCCTTTCTCACTCACTCATTCTGTACGTACCGGTCCGTACCGCCCTCATTCCGGGTCAGAGTGCGAACTCCCCCCCCCCTCTCCTCCCTCTAGTTTGTGTACACACTGCAGTCTTGGTTCGCTTCGGGTTCTGTTTACGGTTTGCCTTTTGAGCGTTTACGCTTGCCGTAGGCGATGATGTCACGTTCGAAAATGTAAACAGGAATGTCTTAACACGACTGCGGACTCTGGATGCTGAATATAAAATGAACAAATTGCCAATAAATATGAAGTTATATTTGAACCTCTGTTGTCAAGCCTTGTCAATATAACCCACCCCATTTTATCACGAATGGATGGTGTTGTAGAGTCCGCTTTTGAGCGTTTTAACGATAGCGCTAAGCTAACGGCCAAAACGTTAGCTTAGCCTTTACTAGTAACATTGCTGCATCGATTATATGCATTATATTGAATGTCATTGATCTACTGGTCGACCACGGCCGACTGGTTGGGCACCACTGGTCTAATAGAAATAAATGCATTCGAACAATGTATAGACATAGCAATGGCAAACAAAATTGCCAGGCCTAACCGCCCCCACTAGTGCGCACCTGAGACCACCTATTTCAGCGGTCCAGGTTCAGCGCCCCCGGGGACGAATCAGCGGGGGGCGGGGACGGGGGACAGCGTTCTCACTCAGACAGACACACCCTTTTCTGATGCGAGGCGGGTCGCCTGTAGCTGTTTCCGCAACCGTTCCTACTTCCGGGGTAGGCCTGATTGGCCCCGACAGGCACGTGACCCGCCGCGGCCACGCCCCGCGGCAGCCCCAGGAGCAAGCGCGCTACTGCTGGAGTTCGCTTCGCCTTTCACATCGCTGCCGTTGGCGAAAGCAGGATGAGAGGCGAGAGCGTAGATTTAGCTGTGTATCATTTAATCATTTAACATTTGAAAGGCATACATTGTTGTCATACAGAAGTACAGAATACTTTTATCCAAAATGCTTCTTACTGTTACACTGTTAGAGACTGTGCAGTGCACGACTTTAGTCTCACTCGAGTGAGGAAGACCGCTGGTTCTCCAACATACAGCGGTGTGCTCTTCAGAATGTACCGGGAGAAACGTTTACTGTACCCCGCAGACATAAGCGTCTCACAGGGCTGAGCTGTGCACGGCTTTAGTCTCACTCGAGTGAGGAAGACCGCTGGTTCTCCAACATACAGCGGTGTGCTCTTCAGAATGTACCGGGAGAAACGTTTACTGTACCCCGCAGACATAAGCGTCTCACAGGGCTGAGCTGTGCACGGCTTTAGTCTCACTCGAGTGAGGAAGACCGCTGGTTCTCCAACATACAGCGGTGTGCTCTTCAGAATGTACCGCTGGTTCTCCAACATACAGCGGTGTGCTCTTCAGAATGTACCGGGAGAAACGTTTACTGTACCCCGCAGACATAATAAGCATATAAGCAGTGCTTACTAACGTTATTAGTTACGTTATTTCTGACCGAATTAGTCATTCATTTGTCTGCTTTCGCCAACGGCAGCGATGTGAAAGGCGAAGCGAACTCCAGCAGTAGCGCGCTTGCTCCTGGGGCTGCCGCGGGGCGTGGCCGCGGCGGGTCACGTGCCTATCGGGGCCAATCAGGCCTACCCCGGAAGTAGGAACGGTTGCGGAACAGCTACAGGCAGCCGGCCTTGATTCGACACAGAGCAGTGATGAGAAAGGGCCCTCTGTTCCATTCGTTCCGTTTCTCCGTACAAGTCAACAAGTCACCCGAGAGCGTGCAGCCGTTCCGATTTTGAGAAAGCAGCCAAATGCAACCAACCAGAAGGCGAGGCTGTGTTCCGAAGGAAGCTTACCCGCCTCCTCTGTGCTCAGCACCAATGGGAATCATCCATTAGCTTTTTTTCTGAAAGCCGGCCATTGCTCACCAGACATTCAGAGATTGTAGCTCACAGCGTTACAGACCAGCTCACAACTAGTGTAATGGCAAATTACTTTTACTCATGCTTTTCGGTGGCTTTCAGTGTATGTATGGTAAAAACACATTATACATTCAGGTATATATTACTATTGATACATCGAGGTAACGTTAATATGCCTTTGTTAATCAGAACTATTTGCCTGCGTGCGCGCTTTCAGTGACAAATGCACTCACACTTCGAGACGGTACGTTCATTTAACTTATTCTAGTCTAAAGAAACCTATATATTGATACATCGAGGTAACGTTAATATGCCTTTGTTAATCAGAACTGTATTTTGCCTGTGTGTGCGCTTTTCTAGTCTAAAGAAACGTATATTACTATAGCGTTAATATGCCCTTGTTAATCGGAATTGTATTTGCCTGCGTGCGCGCTTTCCGTGGCAAATGCACTCCGCTTCGAGACAGTAAGTTCTAGTCTAAAGAAACCTATATTACTATTGATACATCTAGGGTAACGTGAATGCCACACAACTATAATGCCTTTAGTTAATCAGAAAGTTATTTTGATCAAAATGAATACATTATGTAAACATGATTATTGTATACATATTCATTACTGTCCCGCAATTTCAACAAATGTCCCGCAAAATCGACACGCTGTCCTGCATTTGGATCATATGGATTTGGTCACCCTATTTATAACTGTATCACCAGCGTAGCAGTGAAAATATTGCAAGGAAATTAAAGCCTATACAGATTAGAAAAGGATTGGACCTAAAATGTAACCCTGGGGCAGGGTTCGAAATTAACGGGGGCTCGGGGCAAAATGCCCTTGAAAATGGACAAAATGCCCCCGAATATCAGTTAAGGGGGGCAGAAAATGCCCCCGACAGTTTACTAATTATATATATGATCTACAGTGCGAGCATTTCCCTTGTATTTGGCCCTAATAATATGTGTGTGTGCGCCACCCGGAAAAATCATTTACTCGAGACGAGTGACGATTACAAAACAGCTCCGCTGTTATAATAGTCCCACATTACACAAGGCGCATAAACGTCCAATCACAGTAGCGCCCGAAAACAAAGTCACGGTACCGGCTTAGGCAAGTTATACATTCAGAATCAGACAACGCAAAAAAATCAGCCAGCCATGAAGCCCATTCATTTTTATTTTGAGCAAAAGATAGACGAGGAGAAAGAGAGGAATCCGGCTGACATGGCTTTTGAAGTGATATTCGCACGTGTTTTTGCGGGTCCAGTCCCCACGGTATGTTGACAGAATTCGCAAAACACCTTATCGACTGAAGCATAAAAGTCATTAGGATACTGCTCTGCTCTGAATTTAGGGCTTAGTGGGAAATTTCTTCCGACGTTAACGTTAACGACGCACCGAAGCAGCTAGACCATTTCTCCGTGTTGTGTGTAACACGCAGCGGTCCCCGCCTCCTCCCTCCTTGCAACAAACGTTCCACCCAAAAACGGAATTTCTATTTCATAATGAATTAAATAATTGTATAAAGAATTTTCAATGTTCTGTCATCTAATAATATATTCCATTACCTTTCCTATCTGTATCAAAGTCAAAATGTTGGTATCATAACAACACTACAACATACAAAAGCAGCTTGACAACCGATATCCTTTGCGTTTGATTGATTGAAAACTTTATTAACAGATTGCAGAATGGGTACAATACAGTACAGCTCAATACACACAAGTTAAGGGGATGCAGACCAGAGAAAGACTTTCGTCTTGTTTACATCAGGGTCCCCCATTTTCAATTCATAGTGTGCACACGCACAGTATAATAATGCATGAGATAAATAGTTAATAAACTCTGTGTTACTTGAACAATTTTCACTGTGCTCCTAAATTTCTTTGTGTGCTCCTAAATTTTTATTTAGATTTTATTTATTAACATTTTATTTAGGAGCACATGTGCTCCTTGGGAAAAAGGTTAGCGTAGAGCCCTATATATGGAGACATTAACATTACATTATCAAACATAGGGACGAAGACTGTAAAAAAAAGTGTCAACAATGTTTTATAATCCTTATGTTAATTTTCATCATAAAAATTCAGTGCCCCCGAAATACAAAAAAAAGCCCCCGAAAAGCAATTAAGGGGGGCAAAAAAAGCCCTTGAAAAAAAATGTTAATTTCTAACCCTGCCCTGGGGTACCCCACGTGTAATGTTAGCAGAACATTATGAAGAATTACCTATTGAAACAGAGAATGTTCCTTTCTCAGCACAGTTCATGCTGATCTTCATACTCAATACTCACAGTTGATTGATGATTTGATTTGATTTTTATTTAGTACATACAATTTATACAAAAGTATAAAAACAAGGGGTACAAGGATAACATGTGAAAGTCTGTCGACTTGTTTCCAACATGGTTCCAGGCAGTAAGCCACAAAACAAATGCAATGTCAAGCTCCAGGCTGTACAAGCCCTGAAATAAATGCTTTAAATACTTTTTACAGACAGTGAGGAGTGTGACCCCACTAACTTTGCATTAGTTCTGTGGCTTACTAGCCAGAGGGTGCAGCATGGAGTCCATCAGTATGAAGAACAGCATGGATTGTGCTGAGAAAGGACTCCACCATCAATCAACAACATCATTGGTCAGTAGAAAATACGGCTAGGGGTCAAAGAATCGGAACTTACCTTTAAAAGAAGAGTTATCTCTTTAACAAGATTCTCCTCTTAGGGCGGCTGAGTGGCGCAGTGGGCAAGGCGCTCGCCACTAACGCAGGAGATGCTGGTATCGAGCCCAGCTCTCGGCGTTGCTACCGGCTTGGCCGGTCGTTCATACTAACACAATTGGCAGTGTTAGGGGTGGGAAAGCCGGTGGGTGGGGATTGGACGTTGTGGACAGCGACTCCTGCAGGTCGGTTGGTGCGCCTGTACAGCAGAATCAGGAAGTATCGGGGGCAGCGTGAGCCTCCCACGCAGACCCTCGCCGCTGAGAGATTGCGCTGTTCAGGTGAAAAGATGCGACAGCTGCCTCCTCGTGTACCGGAGTGGACACGTGATGCAAGGCTTGGTCCTCACTGCAGCCGACCAGTGGGAGGCATAGTCTAGCAAGAAAAATAAGGAGAAAAAGTGGATAAAAAAAAATAAAAAAACAAGATTCTCCTCTTGAGGAACCTTGTGGGGATAACATCTTGCAGAAAAGTGGTAGACTTCATGTGAGAGATTTGGTGAGCCGTTGGTGAGATTCGTTCAAAACATTTCAAAAGAGTAGAATATATTACTAATGCACTTTACTGTCACATTTGCACTCTGGTTAGATGCCAAACTTATTTCTGTTGTACTGTACTTGTGCTGCATAATGATAACACATTTGAGTCTAATCTAATCTAATCTAATCTAATCTAATCTAATCTAATCTAATCTAATATACAGGGGTCCTAACCACTGCACCCTCTGTGTCCACAGAAGCTAGCGTTGTTGATTCAACCTAACGGCGGGAAGACGTCTGGACGCCTCGTACCACTCTTTCAAAAGAGAAAAAGAGAGTTTAGAAAGTGTCAATACACTTCCATTAAAACCAAAGCATGACAAACGGCCTCGAGGTAGCGGCGAGACAAGACAAAGAGACGCGCCGCAGGAGTGGCCATTTTGCAGCTCCGAGGCAATCTGTCTCCGTGAACGCTCCCCCGTTAGCCGCCGTTGTTATGACATCACAATGCTTCCATGATGACTCTTTCATCTCTTATTTACTCCCCCGGTGAGAACGATATTTATAGCCGCCGCGGCTGACCACCGTAATGACTCGCTCGGGGAGCGGCAGGAGCTCCGGCAGCTGTTACCGCGGAGGAAGGTGTCTAATGAGAGAGACGCAACAAAGACCCAGACGCTTCCTCTTATCTCTATAGACTCGACGGCGGCTGAAGACGGGCCCTCCCCCCTCGCCCCCCCCCCCCCCCCCCCCCCCCCCCCCCCCCGACGGTAAGGGACCGCGTCGACACCGGCTCGGGGGTCATAGGTTGCGATTCATCGCCTGTTTAATCCCCCTACATATTTCCTCCTCGCCCCCGGCTCGGTAGCGCCGGACCTGACGGACGGGATCAATAGGGGCTGCGCCGGGCCAAGCCATCCGAAGGCTAACAATAAAACTGGGACAATTACAGTGAGACGGATCAGAGCCTCAGTAGCATTTATATATATTATTATATACAGTATGGCCAAATGCCAGAGGGAGACAGATTGGTAGCAATAAAAGAACAGTTAGTTAAATGGTCACTTGTGGGCTATATAGCCAGAATAGAATCTCTAGATATTGGCATTGTCCATCTGTGCTAGATATTACTGTCCTCTGTGAGATCTCTGTGTGTGTGTGTGTGTGTGTGTGTGTGTGTGTGTGTGTGTGTGTGTGTGTGTGTGTGTGTGTGTGTGTGTGTGTGTGTGTGTGTGTGTGTGTGTGTGTGTGTGTTGTGTGTGTGTGTGTGTGTGTGTGTGTGTGTGTGTGTGTGTGTGTGTGTGTGTGCATGCGCGCGCGCGTGTGTGTGTGCTGTCAAAGACAATATGGTGTTTGCATGCTATTTGCCGAATTACGCTATTATGTACACCAATCGATCCACATGATGTCTATTT
>NC_140165.1:242076286-242078786 GCF_963971535.1 Notolepis coatsorum
TTACTGATTAGTTCCGCATGTAGGTAGGAACCAAAAACCTGGTAGGAACCAAAAACTGGTAGAACAAAACTTAAACTGAACACAGAGGCAGTAACAATACATGTGTGACAACTTAAAAAGCACTCGCAATGATTCTTCAAATGAAGGATTCCGCTATCGTCTATTTTCGGTAAAACGTAGGCACGTCAAAATTAATTCCTTGACGCAGATGGTATTTTAATGTGGTGAATCACTCTGTAATGAGTGGCGTAACCTCGTGCCTCAAGCGCTCCTCTCTCTCTCTCTCTCTCTCTCTCTCTCTCTCTCTCTCTCTCTCTCTCTCTCTCTCTCTCTCTCTCGCTCTCTCGCTCTCTCTCTCCCCCTCTCCCCCTCTCTCTGGAGATGTGTGGGATGTCAGATGTCTGAGATCACATTTCGGTCAATGAGAGTGTTTTTTCCCTTGGATTTAGGATTAACACTATATGAAATATCACATTTGTACAGAATAAAAAGGATTTACTCAAACATGTACAAGCCCTGCTCCTTAGGTAGGGTGAGGAGGTCTGAGCAGCCAGACCTGAGTGTCCTGGATGAGGTCAGGGGGGTGAGGAGGTCTGAGCAGCCAGACCTGAGTGTCCTGGATGAGGTCAGGGGGGTGAGGAGGTCTGAGCAGCCAGACCTGAGTGTCCTGGATGAGGTCAGGGGGTGAGGAGGTCTGAGCAGCCAGACCTGAGTGTCCTGGATGAGGTCAGGGGGGTGAGGAGGTCTGAGCAGCCAGACCTGAGTGTCCTGGATGAGGTCAGGGGGGTGAGGAGGTCTGAGCAGCCAGACCTGAGTGTCCTGGATGAGGTCAGGGGGTGAGGAGGTCTGAGCAGCCAGACCTGAGTGTCCTGGATGAGGTCAGGGGGGTGAGGTGGTCTGAGCAGCCAGACCTGAGTGTCCTGGATGAGGTCAGGGGGTGAGGAGGTCTGAGCAGCCAGACCCGAGTGTCCTGGATGAGGTCAGGGGGGTGAGGAGGTCTGAGCAGCCAGACCTGAGTGTCCTGGATGAGGTCAGGGGGGTGAGGAGGTCTGAGCAGCCAGACCTGAGTGTCCTGGATGAGAAGCTCCTGAAGGCAGGTTGGACCTGAGTGCCCTGGATGAGGTCTGGGGGATGAGAAGCTCCTGAAGGCAGGTTGGGCCTGAACGTCCTGGATGAGGTCTGGGGGATGAGAAGCTCCTGAAGGCAGGTTGGACCGGTGCCATTCATGACCTTAAAATACCAACAGGAGTGTCTTAAAAGTGACACGCTGGTTTATTGGAAGCCAGTGAAGGGAGTGGAGAACTGGGGTAATGCGATTCCTGGGAGACCTGCAAGCAGAGAGTTACAGTAGTCGATGTGGGAGGTGTTCCTGTGTCTGGTTTACTCAGAGAGGGTCAGAGCCGTGAGTCGTACCGCAGGTGGTTTCTTCTTAACACTTTCAGAGCCGGCCGTGTTTTCCTTTTTACCCCCTTGAATGCCCATCAACCACTTCAATGTTAGCGTTAATATCGCCTAATCTATGTTTTAAATTATGGCTATGTGTCTAATCTGCCCGTCGCTTATCAATGACTCATTTTCCAGTCAACATTGTCGAAGCGGGTTTGTTTTTTTATCGGTTCATTTCCGTTTTATAGCATTTTGAAAAGCCCTCGTTTTCACGGAAAATAAAAATAATCCGTGATAAACGCCCTGTACTGGAATATTCTAGAACGTTGTAATTTTTCTGCCTATTTATGAATCGTTTTCAAATAAACGCTAGATTATCGATAGTATGTGTACGTATGCACGCTGGTGCCGCGAGCTGAAAATCGATTCTCTTAGTTCCTGATCGCTCGCACAGCCAAACAGCCATATCACACATAGGGGAAAAGCTTATATCTCCGTGAAAACAGGTCTGATTATCCTAAGACTGGTAAAATAGATTCCTTACCTGAGATCAGATGGTATCCAAACAGATTATTCCAATTCCTGATCGCCATTCCAAAAATCTATCCTTTTATTGATCCAATGCTACGTACTGTAAAGACATATTACACGCTGTTCTGATGGTCCACAATGACTCCGAGCGTCTCGGGGTACATGCGTGAGAAGTAAAATGTGGATTCCGGAGTTTTTTTTTCTCATCCATTTTCATTGAGTCCATTCCAAAAGGGTGCATTACCATCTGGGAGATGATAGGGGGCGCTCTTTTCACATCTGAGCGCCTGGTGGGGCTGGTTTCCCAATGGTAGACTCGGTTGATGAAATATGAATTCAGATCGCTAATTAAAAAAAAATCACGCTAATTGTCGTGGTGGGCATTCAGGGGGCGGGCTGCTAACACGTGTTATGTCGTGGCTGGCATTCAAAGTGTTAAGAGGAATACTGTAGATAAATAGATCAAGCTAAAGACAGTGGGTTGGAGCGTCCGAGGCAAAGGAGATTACAAGATAGGAGTTGTAGTTGTTGTCTTTAGCTGCTATTTCTGGTGCTCTAGGAATATTTGCCACTCGTACATGTT
>NC_140165.1:242081286-242116997 GCF_963971535.1 Notolepis coatsorum
GTCAGAGTTCAGCCCTTACCTGTTAGAGTTCAGCCCTTACCTGTCACAGTTCAGCCCTTACCTGTCAGAGTTAAGCCCTTACCTGTCAGAGTTCAGCCCTTACCTGTCAGAGTTCAGTCCTTACCTATCAGAGTTCAGCCCTTACCTGTCAGAGTTCAGCCCTTACCTGTCAGAGTTCAGCCCTTACCTGTCAGAGTTCAGCCCTTACCTGTCACAGTTCAGTCCTTACCTGTCAGAGTTCAGCCCTTACCTGTCAGAGTTCAGCCCTTACCTGTCAGAGTTCAACCCTTACCTGTCAGAGTTCAGCCCTTACCCGTCACAGTTCAGCCCTTACCTGTTAGAGTTCAGCCCTTACCTGTCAGAGTTCAGCCCTTACCTGTTAGAGTTCAGCCCTTACCCGTCACAGTTCAGCCCTTACCTGTCAGAGTTCAGCCCTTACCCGTCACAGTTCAGCCCTTACCCGTCACAGTTCAGCCCTTACCTGTCAGAGTTCAGCCCTTACCCGTCACAGTTCAGCCCTTACCTGTCAGAGTTCAGCCCTTACCTGTCACAGTTCAGCCCTTACCTGTCAGAGTTCAGCCCTTACCTGTCAGAGTTCAGCCCTTACCTGTCAGAGTTCAGCCCCTACCTGTCAGAGTTCAGCCCTTACCTGTCAGAGTTCAGCCCTTACCTGTCAGAGTTCAGCCCTTATCTGTCAGAGTTCAGCCCTTACCTGTCACAGTTCAGCCCTTACCTGTCAGAGTTCAGCCCTTACCTGTCAGAGTTCAGCCCTTACCTGTCACAGTTCAGCCCTTACCTGTCACAGTTCAGCCCTTACCTGTCAGAGTTCAGCCCTTACCTGTCAGAGTTCAGCCCTTACCTGTCAGGGTTCAGCCCTTACCTGTCAGAGTTCAGCCCTTACCTGTCAGAGTTCAGCCCTTACCTGTTAGAGTTCAGCCCTTACCTGTCACAGTTCAGCCTTTACCTGTCAGAGTTCAGCCCCTACCTGTCAGAGTTCAGCCCTTACCTGTCAGAGTTCAGCCCTTACCTGTTAGAGTTCAGCTCTTACCTGTCAGAGTTCAGCCCTTACCTGTTAGAGTTCAGCCATTACCTGTCACAGTTCAGCCCTTACCTGTTAGAGTTCAGCTCTTACCTGTCAGAGTTCAGCCCTTACCTGTTAGAGTTCAGCTCTTACCTGTCAGAGTTCAGCCCTTACCTGTTAGAGTTCAGCTCTTACCTGTCAGAGTTCAGCCCTTACCTGTTAGAGTTCAGCCCTTACCTGTCAGAGTTCAGCCCTTACCTGTCAGAGTTCAGCCCTTACCTGTCAGAGTTCAGCCCTTACCCGTCACAGTTCAGCCCTTACCTGTCAGAGTTCAGCCCTTACCTGGCAGAGTTCAGCCCTTACCTGTCACGTCGTCTTATAAATCACACCCCCACAGTCCTCACAGTACCAGCTGCAAAGCAGATTCATTCCGTATGCAAATCGGCGTAGTTAGCGGTTAGCAGAGTCAGCCATAACAACCCTCCAGAGGCGGGTGCGCTATTAGCTGTTCCCGTTAATTGCCGCGCGCCGCCGTTCCTCCTCGCGTATGTCCACATCTCCGCGCGCAGCGATCCGTCCTCCTTGAGTTTCCGTGAGGAGGCGGCGGCTCCACGGGACGTTAAAGCGGCCGACAGCGTCGCTCAGGAACAAGTGACAGTTGAGTGTCGTTCTGTCAGAAGGAGGCCCTCGTTACAGAGGGCTAAAAAGAATAGCCATGGGGGGGGGGAATTAGCTGAATGATCCGTTTTGTCAAGCCGCCAACAGCTCCTCAGACTCCTTGGGCTCCAGACTTGTGTGTCCTCTCAGAGACACGTCGGGGGGGGGGGGGGGCGTAATCTAGTCCATTTACAAAGGTTCATAGATTTGTGCTCGCGTCTCTCCCCCTCACGTCTCTCTCTCCCTCGCGTCTCATCCGGGGAGAGATGAGAGGGGATGAGGACGGCGGAAAGGGACGCACTTAGAGCGAATGGAACGTCCCTGTTTACCTGCCGCTTTGAAGTGTAGGTTAGCTTTCAACAGTGGGGGGGGGGGGCACTTTAAACAGGGGGGGGTGTCTGGCGATCCTCCCACAGGAAATATCTAGTGTCAAACACTTCATTTCCTGCATTCTGAGGACCAATTTGTGCCTTTTCTGTATCCATTCATGATGGAAATGTCTTCATTTATGTAAAGGAAAAGACAACATTCAGGTACCCGCTGACAAAAGTATAATGGAATATAATGCAGTGAGGCTCTCAGGCATTCTGTATTGCTCTCAAATATTCTGCTGTATTATTTATTATATATAGTTACAGGTAAGAAGAATATATACATATTTCAACCCCCTTGTTTTTCTTTACCTCTTTTGGGGAGGGGTTTGTGTTTCATATTAGGTATATTTTTTGAAGGGGACAAATTTACCTCTTCTCAATATTGAGGGGGACATGTCCGCTGCACCCCCCCCCCCCTAAATCCATGCCTATGGGAGGAGCTTCATACGTTTAACAGGCGGAGGAGACAAACTAGGAAACCTCAGGTTTCTCCAATGGTCTCTTATTATTTATGCTTTTTTTTTTTTTATACTTAAATTTTTATTTTTAGTTTTTTGATTTACAAACAAAACATCCACATACAATAATACAATTGGCGGTCAAAATTATAAACGACAGTACAATAGAATTCGATAGATAAGAACTAAAAGATATAGCTGATATTAGAAAAATGTATATCAAAATCGAATGACGAGTTGACCTAAAATAAATTCACTAAAGGGGAAAAGGAAAAAACACAGCAAAACAAAAACAAAGAAAAGAGATAAACAATAAAAAAATAAAATAAAAGTGACCTTCATAGTTTATTTTCGTTTCGTTTTTTCTTCTTGTCTCCTTTTCACTCTCCTGTGATGTTGTTTATTTTTTTCCTATACTCTTCCCACTTCTCCCATTTTGACTCAAACTTCTCGTCTTGTAGCCTCAGCCTATGTGTGATTCTCTCCATTTCCTGTATCCCACCCACTATCTCTGTCCATTGTTCCCTCGTCGGTGCTTCTACTCTATACCACATTTTCATCAGTGCTTTCTTGGCTGCTACTGTCACGATGGGGTTAGGTAGAATGCAATAATACAGAAAGGGAAGGAATGGAGGAGGCAGAGGCGAGGAGTGAAGCTTGGAGAATGATGTTTACTGTAGAATCCAGTGCAATACAAGGAAAAATACAGAAACTAAATAACAAACTTCACAATACAAAACAACAAACACTAAGACTTACTAGAGGGAGAACGGTGCGACACGACGTGGAGGAACAGGGGGTAACTGGAGGAATGTCGCCACAACGAAAGGGAGACAGACAGACACCTAAATACCCCGACTAATTACCAATTAAGAACACCTGGCCAACACAGAATCACAAACAACACCTAGACAATAAGCAAAGCACAACTAAACACAACTAAACACAAAAGCAACTCCTAACAACCCAAAACCGTGTATGACATCACACCAGGGAAGGGAAAGACAATGACAGTACACACCATGACATCACATTAATCAAACTATTAATTATAGTTAACACAGTAGTCAGGATGTCCAGTGTACTGGAGCGCACCGATTGTTTGTCACCACTAGAGGGTGGTAGGGCGCCAATGTCAGGCCGAGGGCCAATGTCAGATCGAGGGCATTGCCCAAAGTTAGGTGGAGGGTACTGCCCAGTGTTACCATCCTGCCCAGTCCAGCCAGGACCGGGCCTAGGATCCTGACAGTACCCCCCCCTCAACGGGTGGCTTCCAGACACCCGAAAACAACGTCCATAAGCAGGTGAGGGAGGAAGCCGGAACCCCGGAGAGGACCCAGGGAGAGGACCCGAAGACGAGGGACCAGGAGGCCGAGCGAAAACCCCAGGAGGGGCATAGCAGCCAGGGGGGTAGAAAACGGGCGCAGATGCCCGGAGAGGGGGGGTGGGGACGGGAGCAGAGGCCCGGGGAGGAGGACTGGACCTGGGAACAGAGGTCCGACGAGGGGGGGTGGGGATGGGCACCGAGACCCGGGGAGGGGGGCAGAACCTGAGAACCGAGGCCCGGCGAGGGGGAGTGGGGACGGGCACCGAGGCCCGACGAGGGGGGGTGGGTACAGGTGTAGAAGCCCGGGAAGGGGAGCTGGACCCTGGAGCAGGATCCCGGGCGAGAGACCCTCCAGCCGCCGGACTCGGGGCCGGTTCAGGAGAGCCGGACCGGAGGTGCGGCGGCGACGACCCCTGGAGCAGGATCCCACGCAGACCACGGCGAAGACCACGGCGAAGACCCCGGCGAGGACCCCGGCGAGGACCAGGACGCTGATCACGGCGCAGAGCTGGACCAGACGGGGAGCCAGGATCCGTCGAAGAGCCGGGAGCCGGCACGGCAGCCGGACCAGGTGTAGGGGCCGGGCATGGCGTGGAGACCGGATCGGTCTCGGCGGCGAGGCGTGGTGTAGGATCCAGAGATGAGGAGCCAGGATCCGTCGAGGAGACGGGAGCCGGCACGGCAGCCGGACCAGGTGGAGAGGCCGGGCAGGGCGTGGTGACCGGATCGGTCTCGGCGGCGAGGCGTGGTGTAGGATCCGGGGATGAGGAGCCAGGACCCAGAGCAGAGGCTGGACTGGGCGTGGAAGCTGGACCAGCTGTGGAGGCCTTACTAGCCATACTAGCCTCGGGGGCTAGGCTAACTGTGGGCCCTGGACTCACTGTGGGAACTGTGCTAGCTGAGAATGCCTGGCTAGCTGCTGAGGCTAAGCTAACAGTCAGGGAGAGCCTAGCAGCTCCTGTCCTAATAGCCCTCCTAGACCTGCTAGCTGCAGAGACCTGACTAGCTTGGGACATCTGGTCCGTCTCAGCTACCAGGCTCACCCTGAACCTGGAGCCTAGGTTGGCAGTGGGCGTCTGGTTAGCTACTGTAGCGGGGCTAACAGGCGGAGCTAGGTTAGCTGGGAGTGGCTGGTTAGCTATTGACACGAAGCTAACGGGCGGAGCTAGGTTAGCTGGGAGTGGCTGGTTAGCTATTGACACGAAGCTAACGGGCGGAGCTAGGTTAGCTGGGAGTGGCTGGTTAGCTATTGACACAAAGCTAACCGGCGGAGCTATGTTAGCTGGGGATGCCTGGCTAGCTTGGGACATCTGGTCCGTCTCCGGTACTAGGCTCACCCTGAACCTGGAGCCTAGTCTGGCAGTGGAGACTGTGCTAGCTGGAGACATCTGGTCTGTCTCAGATACTAGGCTCACCCTGAACCTGGAGCCTAGTCTGGCAGTGGAGACTGTGCTAGCTTGAAACGGCCGGTTAGCTATTGAAACGAAGCTAACGGGCGGAGCTAGGTTAGCTGGGAGTGGCTGGTTAGCTCTTGACACTAAGCTAACCGGCGGAGCTATGTTAGCTGTGGACGTCTGGTTAGCTGTATGAGCGGAGCTAACGGGTAGAGCTGTACCAACTGGGGACGTCTGGCCATCTATAGTGGCGGAGCTAACAGGCGGAGCTGTGCTAACTGGAGACGACCGGTTAGCTATTGGCACGAAGCTAACCGGCGGAGCTAGGTTAGCTGGGAGTGGCTGGTTAGCTCTTGACACTAAGCTAACCGGCGGAGCTATGTTAGCTGTGGACGTCTGGTTAGCTGTATGAGCGGAGCTAACGGGTAGAGCTGTACCAACTGGGGACGTCTGGCCATCTATAGTGGCGGAGCTAACAGGCGGAGCTGTGCTAACTGGAGACGACCGGTTAGCTATTGGCACGAAGCTAACCGGCGGAGCTAGGTTAGCTGTGGACGTCCGACCGGCGATGGACATCCGAGCAATCTCAGCGGCTGTGGGAGGATCTAGGCTGACCGTAAGCCTGAGAACAGTCGGCAGACTAGCTACCCCAGCCTTCGGCTTATGCTTCTCCATGAGGACAGCAACATGTTCAGCCATCTCCCACATCGCCGTCTGCAGTGTCGGATTCTCAGTGGCGACCTGGTCGATCTTCCGGAGTAGGAACCCCCATTTGGCCAGTGAGTAACTCTTCATGTCACCGGCCATCAGGGCCAGGACAACAGTGATGGTATCGCTCGCCCTTCCTGCTGCATTCGTTAATGTTGGTGGCGACATTCTGTCACGATGGGGTTAGGTAGAATGCAATAATACAGAAAGGGAAGGAATGGAGGAGGCAGAGGCGAGGAGTGAAGCTTGGAGAATGATGTTTACTGTAGAATCCAGTGCAATACAAGGAAAAATACAGAAACTAAATAACAAACTTCACAATACAAAACAACAAACACTAAGACTTACTAGAGGGAGAACGGTGCGACACGACGTGGAGGAACAGGGGGTAACTGGAGGAATGTCGC
This sequence comes from Notolepis coatsorum, assembly GCF_963971535.1. Taxonomy (NCBI): domain Eukaryota; kingdom Metazoa; phylum Chordata; class Actinopteri; order Aulopiformes; family Paralepididae; genus Notolepis; species Notolepis coatsorum. Next base: position 242,087,633 of record NC_140165.1, read on the forward strand.
CACAACGAAAGGGAGACAGACAGACACCTAAATACCCCGACTAATTACCAATTAAGAACACCTGGCCAACACAGAATCACAAACAACACCTAGACAATAAGCAAAGCACAACTAAACACAACTAAACACAAAAGCAACTCCTAACAACCCAAAACCGTGTATGACATCACACCAGGGAAGGGAAAGACAATGACAGTACACACCATGACATCACATTAATCAAACTATTAATTATAGTTAACACAGTAGTCAGGATGTCCAGTGTACTGGAGCGCACCGATTGTTTGTCACCACTAGAGGGTGGTAGGGCGCCAATGTCAGGCCGAGGGCCAATGTCAGATCGAGGGCATTGCCCAAAGTTAGGTGGAGGGTACTGCCCAGTGTTACCATCCTGCCCAGTCCAGCCAGGACCGGGCCTAGGATCCTGACAGCTACTAGTAATATCTTAATCAAGTATATATCTTTCCCCTGCATTCCTTCCTGTGTTAAGTTCCCTAAATACAATACTTGTCCTGTCTGGGGTATTTCATATCCTACTATTTCATTTATTATCCCTCCTATCTCTTCCCAATAGTTCTTTATTATCTGACATCCCCAGAATATGTGTGTGTGGTTTGCTATTTCCTGTCCACATTTTCTCCAGCATGGTTTCTGTGTTGGTGTATAGTTGCCCTGTATTTCTGGTGTTATAAAAAATCGAATTATGTTTTTCCACCCAAACTCCCTCCATATCCTTGACCCTGTGGTTGTGTGTTGTATTTATGCTTTCACTACCACACTACAGAAGGTTAACCTTTCACTACCACACTACAGACGGTTAGTGAAGGGGTTAACCTTCTATAGTGTGGTAGTGAAAGGGCTAAATGTGTTTTTCAGTTTCAGGGTCACAGAGAAGAATGAATGATGGAGGACAGAGGAAGGGAAGCATTTTAAAGGCTTTAGAATGTACATTTAGAATGTACCCCATGGATGTTAGAGAAAGATAATCAAATAAACCTCTTGATTCTTGATTCTGATTCTGAAAGAGGCTGGAGCAATTACCTGAAGTGGGCAATTTAATAGTAATAAGGAATTTTATTTATAGAGCACACTTTAAAATACAATGTAGTCTCAAGGTGCTTCAACATGGCATACTAAATAGAATATACGTCATGATAAAACATTAAAAAGCAGATAAATTAAAACAATAGAATGGTCAAGGAAAGCACATACCACATGCTTCTCACCACTGACAACCGCGACTGTGCTGTCCTTATGCTCCAAGACCTTAGTGCAGCTTTCGATATGATAGACCATGACATCCTTATCGATCGTCTCTGCCAGGCAGTTGCCGTCAGTGGTATAGCTCTATCCTGGTTCATCTCCTACCTCAGTGATAGAAGCTTCTCTGTCAACATCGGCAATTGCTCCTCCCCCTCTGCCTCTCTCTCCTGCGGGGTCCCACAAGGCTCCATGCTTGGCCCTATTATATTTTCTCTGTATATGCTGCCCCTTGGTTTAGTCATTAAAAAACACACCATCTCTTTCCATTGTTATGCCGACGACACTCAGGTCTATCTCCCCATGAAACCCAATGACAAGTCCAGTCTTGACAGCCTCCGATCCTGTCTAGATGACATAAAATGCTGGATGGCACAACATTTCTTACAACTCAACGAATCTAAATGTGAAATCCTCCTTTTCGGCCCCCCAAACCAAACCAGTGTTATCGCCAGCAGTCTGGGTAACCTGTCTGCCCTAGTTCAGCCCTTCGTTTTCCAGCTTCGGACCATAGCTAGGATCAAGGCCATTCTCTCCCCCTCAGACCATGAGAGAGTCATTCACGCCTTTACTGTATATCATCACGACTTGATTACTGTAGAGAGCTCATATCACCCCTGTTCTTGCCTCCCTTCATTGGCTCCCAGTACGCTATAGGATAGAATGGATTTCTCAAGTAAAGCTGATACTTTCCCCCCCCCCTCTCTCCCAGGTTGCTGATTAAGAACGGGAACAACATCGATGCTCCTGCCCTGTACGACTCGTACGAGGTGGAGTACCTGCCCAATGAGGGCCTGCTCAGCACCGCCCGCCACCTCTTCGTGGAGATGAGCACCGACGCCGCCGGCACCTCCACCGGCATCGCCATCAGATACCAAGGTAGGGACCAGGGCTGTGGGCGATGTGAGGCCTTTTACACACTCAGATACCAAGGTAGGGACCAGAGTTATGGGCGATGTGAGGTCTTTTACACACTCAGATACCAAGGTAGGGACCAGAGCTGTGGGCGATGTGAGGCCTTTTACACACTCAGATACCAAGATCTCCATCCCCTTCTGAAATACATGATAAAGACTCACCAAAGGCATAACCTCAAAAACACAACTGGACAAATCTACAGAATACTTCAAGAAAACAAAATTGAAGATTTAAGCTATATTAAAAATAAATGGGAGAAGGAACTGAAAACAAATATACCAGATAATGAGCGGAATCAAAGTTTTAAAGATATCTTCCATTACATAAAATCACCCTTTTGGCAGGAGTATGCTTGGAAAATAAATATGAGGTACTTTAGAACACAATCAAATATCCAAATTCACACATAATAATCCTAGTTGCTGGAGGGAATGTGGGGAGAATAATGCGGACCAAATCTACTGGTCAGATATTTTACATATAATGGAACAGATGTTCGAGAAAGTGGGGTATCTAGAAAAACAAGCTATACTGTTAGGAACACGCCCCAAAAACCTACAAAAAGAAGAATTATACCTTTTTTATTTTGAGAGTTGCAGCACTTAAGCAAATAACAAGAGCTTGGAAAAAACTTGAATCTCCCAAAGTAAACAAGTGGTTAGAAACTGTAGAGGACATAATTATATAGTATGGAAAAGGTAACTTACAAAATTAATAAGAATGAAAATATGCTGGAAAAAAGATGGGGTTTATTTAAACTATGGAAAGGTATTAGATGACAGACAGATCAGGCGTTTGGATGATGAGTTAAGTAACATGAGACAGTAATAGAAAACTAGAGTAGTAGTAGCAGTTTGATCTACTACCCAATTGTTGGGGAATATTCCATAGGCCTACACCTATAATGAAAATTCAAGTAATTTTTCCCTTTTTATTTAATTTAATTAAATTTTTTTACTTTTATTTGTATATGTATGTGGGGACGAGTAGGGATGGATATTGGATGTATACTATGGATGGATGGATAGGTTTACCAGTCCAGGATCAGTAACATCTATACTATAATGGGTAAATCTTTTTGGGTAATTTTATTTTTTTTAAGTCAATATTTACAGTATGTACATTTGTGTGTGTATTTACGTATGTACAGGTATGTATGCATACATGTATGTGTGACTATGTATATGTGTGTGTACTCTAAATGTAGAGTGATTTATTGACACAATATAGTATTAAAAAAAAGTATAAAAAAAACAAAAAAATAAGATACCAAGGTACCAGAGCTACAGGCGATGTAAGGCCTTTTACACACTCAGATACACCAGAGCTACAGGCGATGTGAGGCCTTTTACACACTCAGATACACCAGAGCTACAGGCGATGTGAGGCCTTTTACACACTCAGATACACCAGAGCTACAGGCGATGTGAGGCCTTTTACACACTCAGATACACCAGAGCTACAGGCGATGTGAGGCCTTTTACACACTCAGATACACCAGAGCTACAGGCGATGTGAGGCCTTTTACACACTCAGATACCAAGGTAGGGACCAGAGCTGCAGGCGATGTGAGGCCTTTTACACACTCAGATACACCAGAGCTACAGGCGATGTGAGGCCTTTTACACACTCAGATACCAAGGTAGGGACCAGGGCTACGGGCGATGTGAGGCCTTTACAATTTTGTTCTTCACATTCACCCATTCACTCACACATTCACACACCGATGGTGGAGGCGACCATGCAGGGTGCCAACCTGCTCATCGGGAGCAGATAGGGGTTAAGTGTCTTGCTCAAGGACACTTCGACAAGCTGCCTGTGAGGAGCGGGAATCGAACCAGGAACGTTCCGATTACCAGACGACTGCTCTACCTCCTGAGCCACTGTCGCCCCTGTATGTAAGACCTTTTACACACTCATAACGCAAGGCGTGCACACGCTAGCCGTTTTAGACTTTCCACATTTACGTTTTATAGTTTGAACGTTACTAGGAGCAGAACCTGACCCAGCACATTTGGTGTCCTAGGCTTTTTTTGCCTGGGCACAGTTTATTTTTTTTTTTTTATATTAAATTTTTTTTAATATATTGGTTGCCCCCCTCTGGGTGTCCGCCCCTGACTAGGAGGGACACAAAATGGCCATGGTAAAATGGCTACCGAGGGGCATTGTGACATCTTGTGAAGACAGAGGATTAACTGATTGTGGACATTCCTTATAATGCCTACTAACAGACTTCACAGGACCAAGGAAACTATAAAAGAAGGAAGGGCCATCACTTCACTGTGTAGCGCGTGAACGCACATTGGTGCCAAGTGCGAAAACTTTCAGTTCGCCCGACATTGAGTTGAATGGGATCAGCCGTCTCGTAGTTTATGACCTGTCATTTAAACAGATTATTACCTCGGATGTCAGAATCATCGGCAATGTGTTGCATTGTTAACTAGCTAACATTTGATATATTGGTTGATGTATATTTCCTCAGATAGCTGGTATATTTTTTATTCTAATACAGGCATCAATAGAACTGGCACCAAGAGGATAGAACGCTGGTATTCTGAGGTGATGACCCTTCCATCATTTACATTTACATTTAGTCATTTAGCTGACGCTTTTATCCAAAGCGACTTACAAGTTCTGTACGACAAGACAGCAAGAAGGGTACAACTCTATCAGCTGAGTAACAATGTTCATCAAGTGTTGCGTGTTACAGTGTAGGTTAGTTTATTAGGACAAGTGCATGACAGTAAGGTTAGTCAGGGTTAGGTTTTTTTTTTTTTTTTTTTTTTTTTTTTTTTTTTTTCCTTCCTTCTTCTATAGTTTCCTTGCACAGGACTAGTTACCAAGGATACCTCAGAGTATGAATGCATGGGAGCGTTCTATGGAGTCTACATTCATGGAGGTGTATTGGAACCAAGAATAGACTACAGTCCCAAACATCAGCCTTTTGAAATATTTGGAGTTTGTCTTTAAACAAACATTTGCACTGTATATGTAAATCTCCATCTAGTGTTCAGAGGGTTTTCCAGCCTCGCCGTTCATTTCCCACAGGAAGCAAACATCCTATATTTGCATTCCTCCGTCTCCAAACCCTCTGCTTAACAGGCACAAGAAAGAGCTCTGTTTCTATGACATCCTCAGCAGCAAGACGCCTCGAGGCCTGGTTCTAAACAAAAGCCGTAGCCCGAAGCCTCGCTTCCTGTAGCGTTCTCCCCCCGGCCCCGCTCCGTCCCTCATAGCCTCACACGCTGCCCTGGCTCCTGCATCTGTAGTGTGACAGTAAAGGGTTAACCTTATGTAGTGTGGTAATGAAAGGGTTAATGCCAGTTCATAGGCAGCCTGTTTGTCTACTCTCTCATGTGAGAACAATCTGACGCTGTCCGTGGTGCTGAAAATGCCCACTGTCATTTTGTCACAGTGAAGGCTGTGGCAACTGTCCCTGTCCTAAGCTATAAGATCCAGAGTCAATTCAAAGCTTTATTTATTCTCGAAAGGACAATTGAGGTCACCCTCATTTTCAATGTCGTTGAGACTTATCAATGCACACATGTTTTTACAATATTATAATCATAAATATTGATAACTATCTATATAGCACTTTTCACACATGGACCGCAGCCCAGAGTGCCCCACAGCAACTAGTATAACATGAATTAAACATAAAATCAGCATAAAATCATATTTTTTACAGAATAAAAGCAATGTATAAATTGCAGACATAAAGAATATACCTGTATAAAAGTAGTGGAGTGTAAACATGCAGACATAAGAATAGGCATCAAATAAGTACAATAAGTAGCCTACAATGTTGCTCGAAGGCATGTGATCTCCCACACATCAATCCCCCCCCCCCCCCCGATAAAGCATGTCATGACCGAAGAAAAACTCAAACAGTCCGTGTGCCACTTATATCCCCATCTCCCCATCTCCCCAGGTCCCGGCGACCTCGCCACCACGAGGAAACCAGCGAATCCCACGCCCCCACCCCCAAACTCATGAGTGAATACATTGTATTAATTTCTCTCGTGAAGATTTCTCTTATTAAATCAGAAACACCAGGCCTCTCCTGATCAACTGCAAAATCATGAGGATAATTGCATTAAACCCAACATGCAATTGAAGCTCTATTATTTTAAGTCAGTCATCAAATAATGTCCAACAAACGCACAAAACAGAGACAAAAGATTTATAGATACTCAAACACTCAACACTCAAACACAAGATTATACATATTTGAGATCATTCAGTAAAAATGAGCCCAGGCTTTTGTTTGCTTCAATCATTGAACACAGACTATATGATTTGGCTTCTAACCTATTTGGGTCAGGCCTAATTCCTTTTGCACAAACGTCTTGCTCAGCAAAAAAGGTGGAATAGCAAATGATTTAGTATTTAAACCAGTATGAATGAATTAACGTTTATTTCAAAAGATATACAATAATAGAAAAAATAACAATGAAAAGGAAAGAAAACTAAATAATTGACTGTGAAAGAAAAAAATAAGAATTTGTCAGAATATTATCTGTAGTAACCTATACAAATGTGGCTATGAATCATACATTATCAGATCTCGCTGACAGAGAGAGAGACACAGGGAGAGAAAGAGATAGAGTGAGCTCTCCTGAGTTTGGCTCAGAAAATGTGTTTTTCTCCATTCTTCCATGGTTAGCAAGCAATGATGATTGACTGTGATGAAAAACTAAAAACAAAAAGAACCATGACAACCACATATTACTATTCATTTAAACCATTTGTCAAATGTGCATAATATACCCAGCCAATAAAATATTTTAAATCAAGCTAGCGGTTATACAACAGGTTATCGGGAACACCCAATGCAAAACAGAGTCAATAGATTGATTAGGCAGGCTATATGTCATCTCTTTCATTCGCAAACTAGATTGAACACTAGTCAGGCATCGGAAAATGGGTTCAAGGGGAATGGTGATGCTGGAGCTCTCTCGCTCTTTTATCGCCCGATGGACGGTCATATTCTGAGACAATTCTGCCAGTAAATCCTTTCCATTGCATCTCAATTGCTTAGAAAATCATGCATCTCAGTGCCAAGAAAACGCATAACTGTCAGCACAGCTTTGCCTAACAGCCAATGAATGAGCTTCTCTAATCCTGACGTTTTCCCCTAGCTTTCCTCTGACCCGTCCCTGCTCTGTGATCGAACCCTGTGCTCACAAGCACCATGTGACCACATGTGTTAAACACCGCGGTCTTATCCGTTCTGCCACCTGAAAAGGATCCCATTCAGGTGGTGAAGTCGGATTATTCAATTTAGGTTTACACCAAGGGGCTACAATACCATGTCACCCCTGTTACACTCTCCACGTCACTCTCGATACACTCTCCATGTCACCCTGTTACACTCTCCACATCACTCTCGTTACACTCTCCATGTCACCCTGTTACACTCTCCACATCACTCTCGTTACACTCTCCATGTCACCCTGTTACACTCTCCATGTCACTCTCATTACACTCTCCATGTCACCCTGTTACACTCTCCACATCACTCTTGTTACACTCTCCACGTCACCCTGTTACACTCTCCACGTCACCCTGTTACACTCTCCATGTCACCCTTGTTACACTATCCATGTCACCCTGTTACACTCTCCATGTCACCCTGTTACACTCTCCATGTCACCCTGTTACACTCTCCATGTCACCCTGTTACACTCTCCATGTCACCCCTGTTACACTCTCCATGTCACCCCTGTTACACTCTCCATGTCACCCTGTTACACTCTCCACCCTGTTACAAGCTCCACCCTGTTACACTCTCCATGTCACTCTCATTACACTATCCACCCTGTTACACTCTCCATGTCACTCTATTACACTCTCCACCCTGTTACACTCTCCATGTCACCCTGTTACACTCTCCACCCTGTTACACTCTCCACCCTGTTACACTCTCCATGTCACCCTGTTACACTCTCCACCCTGTTACACTCTCCATGTCACCCTGTTACACTCTCCATGTTACGCTGTTACACTCTTCATGATACCCTGTTACACTTTCCACAACACCCTGTTACACTCTCCACGTCACCCCGTTACACTCTCCACGCCACCCTGTTACACTCTCCACCCTGTTACACTCTCCATGTCCCCCTGTTACACTCTCCATGTCACCCCTGTTACACTCTCCATGTCACCATGTTACACTCTCCATGTCACCCTGTTACACTCTCCACACCACGCTGTTACACTCTCCATCTCACCCCTGTTACACTCTCCATGTCACCCTGTTACACTCTCCATGTCACCCCGTTACACTCTCCACCCTGTTACACTCTCCATGTCACCCTGTTACACTCTCCACCCTGTTACACTCTCCATGTCACCCCGTTACATTCTCCACATCACCCTGTTACACTCTCCATGTCACCCTGTTACACTCTCCATGTCACCCTGTTACACTCTCCATGTCACTATTACACTATCCACCCTGTTACACTCTCCATGTCACCCTGTGTTACACTCTCCATGTCACTCTATTACACTAGCCACCCTGTTACACTCTCCATGTCACTCTATTACACTATCCACCCTGTTACATTCTCCATGTCACTCTATTACACTATCCACCCTGTTACACTCTCCATGTCACCCTGTTACACTCTCCACCATGTTACACTCTCCACCCTGTTACACTCTCCATGTCACCTTGTTACAATCTCCACCCTGTTACACTCTCCACCCTGTTACACTCTCCATGTCACCCTGTTACACTCTCCATGTCACCCCGTTACACTCTCCGCGTCACCCTGTTACACTCTCCATGTCACCCTGTTACACTCTCCACCCTGTTACACTCTCCACGTCACCCTGTTACACTCTCCATGTCACCCTGTGTTACACTCTCCACCCTGTTACACTCTCCACGTCACCCTGTTACACTCTCCCGTCACCCTGTTACACTCTCCATGTCACCCAAGGTACCCATGTACAAAATACTTCCCAAAGGTCAGTGAATACCACGATCACAACACCAGAGGGAGCTCCACAAATCATGTTAAACCCAGATTCGGCTCAAACAAGGGACTAAACACATTTCGCAATTATGCCACATCAATGTGGAACGCCCTACCCAAAGCTGTAAAGGAATGTGAATCACTACCCACTTTCAAAAATACTCTCAAAAAACACCTAGGGGAGACTGCAATTCTAAACTGGCCCCTGTAAATGTCCTAACACAACCCCCCCCCCCCCCCCCCAATGTACAGTAAATTACCAAGTATGGTCTTGTCAATATTCCAATGTACAGTTTTGCTTGTTCAGTTGTACAGTGTCCCCCACCCACTCCTCCTACCCAACCCCCCCCCCCCCCCAACCTCCTCCAATGTACAGTTTCTATGTCAAATGTATATACTCTCTTTTCTGGACTCTTTTCGTATCACAAACAGTACTGTATTTGCAAATCTGGTATGTCATAAATGTATAGATGTAGCAGTACTGTCTATCTGTATGTCATGTATGTCATATATGTTATGATGAATTGAAAATGGGGGACCCTGATGTAAACAAGACGAAAGTCTTTCTCTGGTCTGCATCCCCTTAACAATTGTATGTATTGAGCTGTACTGTACTGTACCCATTCTGCAATCTGTTAATAAAATTTTCAATCAATCAATCAACCCTGTTACACTCTCCATGTCACCCTGTTACACTCTCCACCCTGTTACACTCTCCATGTCACCCTGTTACACTCTCCATGTTACGCTGTTACACTCTTCATGATACCCTGTTACACTTTCCACAACACCCTGTTACACTCTCCACGTCACCCCGTTACACTCTCCACGCCACCCTGTTACACTCTCCACCCTGTTACACTCTCCATGTCCCCCTGTTACACTCTCCATGTCACCCCTGTTACACTCTCCATGTCACCATGTTACACTCTCCATGTCACCCTGTTACACTCTCCACACCACGCTGTTACACTCTCCATCTCACCCCTGTTACACTCTCCATGTCACCCTGTTACACTCTCCCTGTCACCCCGTTACACTCTCCACCCTGTTACACTCTCCATGTCACCCTGTTACACTCTCCACCCTGTTACACTCTCCATGTCACCCCGTTACATTCTCCACATCACCCTGTTACACTCTCCATGTCACCCTGTTACACTCTCCATGTCACCCTGTTACACTCTCCATGTCACTATTACACTATCCACCCTGTTACACTCTCCATGTCACCCTGTGTTACACTCTCCATGTCACTCTATTACACTAGCCACCCTGTTACACTCTCCATGTCACTCTATTACACTATCCACCCTGTTACATTCTCCATGTCACTCTATTACACTATCCACCCTGTTACACTCTCCATGTCACCCTGTTACACTCTCCACCATGTTACACTCTCCACCCTGTTACACTCTCCATGTCACCTTGTTACAATCTCCACCCTGTTACACTCTCCACCCTGTTACACTCTCCATGTCACCCTGTTACACTCTCCATGTCACCCCGTTACACTCTCCGCGTCACCCTGTTACACTCTCCATGTCACCCTGTTACACTCTCCACCCTGTTACACTCTCCACGTCACCCTGTTACACTCTCCATGTCACCCTGTGTTACACTCTCCACCCTGTTACACTCTCCACGTCACCCTGTTACACTCTCCCGTCACCCTGTTACACTCTCCATGTCACCCAAGGTACCCATGTACAAAATACTTCCCAAAGGTCAGTGAATACCACGATCACAACACCAGAGGGAGCTCCACAAATCATGTTAAACCCAGATTCGGCTCAAACAAGGGACTAAACACATTTCGCAATTATGCCACATCAATGTGGAACGCCCTACCCAAAGCTGTAAAGGAATGTGAATCACTACCCACTTTCAAAAATACTCTCAAAAAACACCTAGGGGAGACTGCAATTCTAAACTGGCCCCTGTAAATGTCCTAACACAACCCCCCCCCCCCCCCCCCAATGTACAGTAAATTACCAAGTATGGTCTTGTCAATATTCCAATGTACAGTTTTGCTTGTTCAGTTGTACAGTGTCCCCCACCCACTCCTCCTACCCAACCCCCCCCCCCCAACCTCCTCCAATGTACAGTTTCTATGTCAAATGTATATACTCTCTTTTCTGGACTCTTTTCGTATCACAAACAGTACTGTATTTGCAAATCTGGTATGTCATAAATGTATAGATGTAGCAGTACTGTCTATCTGTATGTCATGTATGTCATATATGTTATGATGAATTGAAAATGGGGGACCCTGATGTAAACAAGACGAAAGTCTTTCTCTGGTCTGCATCCCCTTAACAATTGTATGTATTGAGCTGTACTGTACTGTACCCATTCTGCAATCTGTTAATAAAATTTTCAATCAATCAATCAACCCTGTTACACTCTCCATGTCACCCTGTTACACTCTCCACCCTGTTACACTCTCCATGTCACCCTGTTACACTCTCCATGTTACGCTGTTACACTCTTCATGATACCCTGTTACACTTTCCACAACACCCTGTTACACTCTCCACGTCACCCCGTTACACTCTCCACGCCACCCTGTTACACTCTCCACCCTGTTACACTCTCCATGTCCCCCTGTTACACTCTCCATGTCACCCCTGTTACACTCTCCATGTCACCATGTTACACTCTCCATGTCACCCTGTTACACTCTCCACACCACGCTGTTACACTCTCCATCTCACCCCTGTTACACTCTCCATGTCACCCTGTTACACTCTCCATGTCACCCCGTTACACTCTCCACCCTGTTACACTCTCCATGTCACCCTGTTACACTCTCCACCCTGTTACACTCTCCATGTCACCCCGTTACATTCTCCACATCACCCTGTTACACTCTCCATGTCACCCTGTTACACTCTCCATGTCACCCTGTTACACTCTCCATGTCACTCTATTACACTATCCACCCTGTTACACTCTCCATGTCACCCTGTGTTACACTCTCCATGTCACTCTATTACACTAGCCACCCTGTTACACTCTCCATGTCACTCTATTACACTATCCACCCTGTTACATTCTCCATGTCACTCTATTACACTATCCACCCTGTTACACTCTCCATGTCACCCTGTTACACTCTCCACCATGTTACACTCTCCACCCTGTTACACTCTCCATGTCACCTTGTTACAATCTCCACCCTGTTACACTCTCCACCCTGTTACACTCTCCATGTCACCCTGTTACACTCTCCATGTCACCCCGTTACACTCTCCGCGTCACCCTGTTACACTCTCCATGTCACCCTGTTACACTCTCCACCCTGTTACACTCTCCACGTCACCCTGTTACACTCTCCATGTCACCCTGTGTTACACTCTCCACCCTGTTACACTCTCCACGTCACCCTGTTACACTCTCCCGTCACCCTGTTACACTCTCCATGTCACCCAAGGTACCCATGTACAAAATACTTCCCAAAGGTCAGTGAATACCACGATCACAACACCAGAGGGAGCTCCACAAATCATGTTAAACCCAGATTCGGCTCAAACAAGGGACTAAACACATTTCGCAATTATGCCACATCAATGTGGAACGCCCTACCCAAAGCTGTAAAGGAATGTGAATCACTACCCACTTTCAAAAATACTCTCAAAAAACACCTAGGGGAGACTGCAATTCTAAACTGGCCCCTGTAAATGTCCTAACACAACCCCCCCCCCCCCCCAATGTACAGTAAATTACCAAGTATGGTCTTGTCAATATTCCAATGTACAGTTTTGCTTGTTCAGTTGTACAGTGTCCCCCACCCACTCCTCCTACCCAACCCCCCCCCCCCCAACCTCCTCCAATGTACAGTTTCTATGTCAAATGTATATACTCTCTTTTCTGGACTCTTTTCGTATCACAAACAGTACTGTATTTGCAAATCTGGTATGTCATAAATGTATAGATGTAGCAGTACTGTCTATCTGTATGTCATGTATGTCATATATGTTATGATGAATTGAAAATGGGGGACCCTGATGTAAACAAGACGAAAGTCTTTCTCTGGTCTGCATCCCCTTAACAATTGTATGTATTGAGCTGTACTGTACTGTACCCATTCTGCAATCTGTTAATAAAATTTTCAATCAATCAATCAACCCTGTTACACTCTCCATGTCACCCTGTTACACTCTCCATGTCACCCTGTTACACTCTCCATCTTCTTCTTCTTTCGTGTAACGTCAGAGGTCCAACTCCGTATCTTGTAGCCATGCCCTTAACTCTGGTCCCACATCAAAGAGGCTGGCTTCCGAGGGTGGTTTGTATAGGGGGCAGATGGTCAGGATGTGGTCAACAGTCTGCTCAGGGTCTCCACACTCACATGCAGCACTGTCTGCCAGGCCCCACTTCTTTAATGATGCTTTAAAGCGACCAACCCCAGATCTTAAACGGTTCAGCAGAACCCATTGCCGGCGTGGAAGATCATCTCCTGTGGCGCCATCTCCTGGATCTCAGATGTGGTGGTGGATACGGGTTGGCCCAGCACTCTCCCACTCTCTCTTCCAGGCTGCCGCCAGCCATCCGTTTCTGGATAGGTCCTCAGTGGTCACCCCGTTACACTTTCCACCCTGTTACACTCTCCATGTCACCCTGTTACACTCTCCACCCTGTTACACTCTCCATGTCACCCCGTTACATTCTCCACGTCACCCTGTTACACTCTCCACCCTGTTACACTCTCCATGTCACCCTGTTACACTCTCCATGTCACCCTGTTACACTCTCCACCCTGTTACACTCTCCACCCTGTTACACTCTCCATGTCACCCTGTTACACTCTCCACCCTGTTACACTCTCCATGTCACCCTGTTACACTCTCCACATCACCCTGTTACACTCTCCACCCTGTTACACTCTCCATGTCACCCTGTTACACTCTCCATGTCACCCCGTTACACTCTCCGCGTCACCCTGTTACACTCTCCATGTCACCCTGTTACACTCTCCACCCTGTTACACTCTCCATGTCACCATGTTACACTCTCCATGTCACCCTGTTACACTCTCCATGTCACCCTGTTACACTCTCCATGTCACTATTACACTATCCACCCTGTTACACTCTCCATGTCACCCTGTGTTACACTCTCCATGTCACTCTATTACACTAGCCACCCTGTTACACTCTTCATGTCACTCTATTACACTATCCACCCTGTTACATTCTCCATGTCACTCTATTACACTATCCACCCTGTTACACTCTCCATGTCACCCTGTTACACTCTCCACCATGTTACACTCTCCACCCTGTTACACTCTCCATGTCACCTTGTTACAATCTCCACCCTGTTACACTCTCCACCCTGTTACACTCTCCATGTCACCCTGTTACACTCTCCATGTCACCCCGTTACACTCTCCGCGTCACCCTGTTACACTCTCCATGTCACCCTGTTACACTCTCCACCCTGTTACACTCTCCACGTCACCCTGTTACACTCTCCATGTCACCCTGTGTTACACTCTCCACCCTGTTACACTCTCCACGTCACCCTGTTACACTCTCCCGTCACCCTGTTACACTCTCCATGTCACCCAAGGTACCCATGTACAAAATACTTCCCAAAGGTCAGTGAATACCACGATCACAACACCAGAGGGAGCTCCACAAATCATGTTAAACCCAGATTCGGCTCAAACAAGGGACTAAACACATTTCGCAATTATGCCACATCAATGTGGAACGCCCTACCCAAAGCTGTAAAGGAATGTGAATCACTACCCACTTTCAAAAATACTATCAAAAAACACCTAGGGGAGACTGCAATTCTAAACTGGCCCCTGTAAATGTCCTAACACAACCCCCCCCCCCCCCCAATGTACAGTAAATTACCAAGTATGGTCTTGTCAATATTCCAATGTACAGTTTTGCTTGTTCAGTTGTACAGTGTCCCCCACCCACTCCTCCTACCCAACCCCCCCCCCCCCCAACCTCCTCCAATGTACAGTTTCTATGTCAAATGTATATACTCTCTTTTCTGGACTCTTTTCGTATCACAAACAGTACTGTATTTGCAAATCTGGTATGTCATAAATGTATAGATGTAGCAGTACTGTCTATCTGTATGTCATGTATGTCATATATGTTATGATGAATTGAAAATGGGGGACCCTGATGTAAACAAGACGAAAGTCTTTCTCTGGTCTGCATCCCCTTAACAATTGTATGTATTGAGCTGTACTGTACTGTACCCATTCTGCAATCTGTTAATAAAATTTTCAATCAATCAATCAACCCTGTTACACTCTCCATGTCACCCTGTTACACTCTCCACCCTGTTACACTCTCCATGTCACCCTGTTACACTCTCCATGTTACGCTGTTACACTCTTCATGATACCCTGTTACACTTTCCACAACACCCTGTTACACTCTCCACGTCACCCCGTTACACTCTCCACGCCACCCTGTTACACTCTCCACCCTGTTACACTCTCCATGTCCCCCTGTTACACTCTCCATGTCACCCCTGTTACACTCTCCATGTCACCATGTTACACTCTCCATGTCACCCTGTTACACTCTCCACACCACGCTGTTACACTCTCCATCTCACCCCTGTTACACTCTCCATGTCACCCTGTTACACTCTCCATGTCACCCCGTTACACTCTCCACCCTGTTACACTCTCCATGTCACCCTGTTACACTCTCCACCCTGTTACACTCTCCATGTCACCCCGTTACATTCTCCACATCACCCTGTTACACTCTCCATGTCACCCTGTTACACTCTCCATGTCACCCTGTTACACTCTCCATGTCACTCTATTACACTATCCACCCTGTTACACTCTCCATGTCACCCTGTGTTACACTCTCCATGTCACTCTATTACACTAGCCACCCTGTTACACTCTCCATGTCACTCTATTACACTATCCACCCTGTTACATTCTCCATGTCACTCTATTACACTATCCACCCTGTTACACTCTCCATGTCACCCTGTTACACTCTCCACCATGTTACACTCTCCACCCTGTTACACTCTCCATGTCACCTTGTTACAATCTCCACCCTGTTACACTCTCCACCCTGTTACACTCTCCATGTCACCCTGTTACACTCTCCATGTCACCCCGTTACACTCTCCGCGTCACCCTGTTACACTCTCCATGTCACCCTGTTACACTCTCCACCCTGTTACACTCTCCACGTCACCCTGTTACACTCTCCATGTCACCCTGTGTTACACTCTCCACCCTGTTACACTCTCCACGTCACCCTGTTACACTCTCCCGTCACCCTGTTACACTCTCCATGTCACCCAAGGTACCCATGTACAAAATACTTCCCAAAGGTCAGTGAATACCACGATCACAACACCAGAGGGAGCTCCACAAATCATGTTAAACCCAGATTCGGCTCAAACAAGGGACTAAACACATTTCGCAATTATGCCACATCAATGTGGAACGCCCTACCCAAAGCTGTAAAGGAATGTGAATCACTACCCACTTTCAAAAATACTCTCAAAAAACACCTAGGGGAGACTGCAATTCTAAACTGGCCCCTGTAAATGTCCTAACACAACCCCCCCCCCCCCCCCCCCAATGTACAGTAAATTACCAAGTATGGTCTTGTCAATATTCCAATGTACAGTTTTGCTTGTTCAGTTGTACAGTGTCCCCCACCCACTCCTCCTACCCAACCCCCCCCCCCCCAACCTCCTCCAATGTACAGTTTCTATGTCAAATGTATATACTCTCTTTTCTGGACTCTTTTCGTATCACAAACAGTACTGTATTTGCAAATCTGGTATGTCATAAATGTATAGATGTAGCAGTACTGTCTATCTGTATGTCATGTATGTCATATATGTTATGATGAATTGAAAATGGGGGACCCTGATGTAAACAAGACGAAAGTCTTTCTCTGGTCTGCATCCCCTTAACAATTGTATGTATTGAGCTGTACTGTACTGTACCCATTCTGCAATCTGTTAATAAAATTTTCAATCAATCAATCAACCCTGTTACACTCTCCATGTCACCCTGTTACACTCTCCATGTCACCCTGTTACACTCTCCATCTTCTTCTTCTTTCGTGTAACGTCAGAGGTCCAACTCCGTATCTTGTAGCCATGCCCTTAACTCTGGTCCCACATCAAAGAGGCTGGCTTCCGAGGGTGGTTTGTATAGGGGGCAGATGGTCAGGATGTGGTCAACAGTCTGCTCAGGGTCTCCACACTCACATGCAGCACTGTCTGCCAGGCCCCACTTCTTTAATGATGCTTTAAAGCGACCAACCCCAGATCTTAAACGGTTCAGCAGAACCCATTGCCGGCGTGGAAGATCATCTCCTGTGGCGCCATCTCCTGGATCTCAGATGTGGTGGTGGATACGGGTTGGCCCAGCACTCTCCCACTCTCTCTTCCAGGCTGCCGCCAGCCATCCGTTTCTGGATAGGTCCTCAGTGGTCACCCCGTTACACTTTCCACCCTGTTACACTCTCCATGTCACCCTGTTACACTCTCCACCCTGTTACACTCTCCATGTCACCCCGTTACATTCTCCACGTCACCCTGTTACACTCTCCACCCTGTTACACTCTCCATGTCACCCTGTTACACTCTCCATGTCACCCTGTTACACTCTCCACCCTGTTACACTCTCCACCATGTTACACTCTCCATGTCACCCTGTTACACTCTCCACCCTGTTACACTCTCCATGTCACCCTGTTACACTCTCCACATCACCCTGTTACACTCTCCACCCTGTTACACTCTCCATGTCACCCTGTTACACTCTCCATGTCACCCCGTTACACTCTCCGCGTCACCCTGTTACACTCTCCATGTCACCCTGTTACACTCTCCACCCTGTTACACTCTCCATGTCACCATGTTACACTCTCCATGTCACCCTGTTACACTCTCCATGTCACCCCGTTACACTCTCCACCCTGTTACACTCTCCATGTCACCCTGTTACACTCTCCACCCTGTTACACTCTCCATGTCACCCCGTTACATTCTCCACGTCACCCTGTTACACTCTCCATATCACCCTGTTACACTCTCCATGTCACTCTATTACACTATCCACCCTGTTACACTCTCCATGTCACTCTATTACACTATCCACCCTGTTACACTCTCCATGTCACCCTGTTACACTCTCCACCCTGTTACACTCTCCATGTCACCCCGTTACATTCTCCACGTCACCCTGTTACACTCTCCATGTCACCCTGTTACACTCTCCACCCTGTTACACTCTCCATGTCACCCTGTTACACTCTCCACCCTGTTACACTCTCCATGTCACCCCGTTACACTCTCCACCCTGTTACACTCTCCATGTCACCCTGTTACACTCTCCACGTCACCCTGTTACACTCTCCATGTCACCCTGTTACACTCTCCACATCACCCTGTTACACTCTCCACGTCACCCTGTTACACTCCATGTCACCCTGTTACACTCTCCACGTCACTCTCATTACACTCTCCATGTCACCCTGTTACACTCTCCACGTCACCCTGTTACACTCTCCACATCACCCTGTTACACTCTCCACATCACCCTGTTACACTCTCCACCCTGTTACACTCTCCATGTCACCCTGTTACACTCTCCACGTCACCCTGTTACACTCTCCATCCTGTTACACTCTCCACGTCACCCTGTTACACTGTCCATGTCACCCTGTTACACTCTCCATGTCACCATGTTACACTCTCCATCCTGTTACACTCTCCATGCCCCCCTGTTACACTCTCCACCCTGTTACACTCTCCACGTCACCCTGTTACACTCTCCCCTCTAAACTCACTCCACACTCCACAACGACCCCCGCTGTAGAGCTGCACTCAACCATATTATAAAAACTTTAATAATAATAACTTTATTTGTATAGCACTTTTCAAGAATTGCAGCTCAAAGTGTTTCACAGCAGTAAAAAAAAACATTGGCAGATCAATGCATAAAGTGCAGACATATAAAACAAGCGTAAAATAGACAGCAGCAAAATAGACAAGGTACAGTGAATGAATGAATGACTTTATTTGACAATATATAACAATAAAAAAAGATAACATGTCGCAGAAGCACAGTCTGGAAATACTGCCAAGGATCGACACAAAAAATCTCAGAGCTTATTTCCATTGTGGTCCTTGTAGGGGGGGGGGGGGGGGGGGGGGGGGGGTAGGGGAACGAAATGCTTAGACATGCATCATACAGACATGACATCACAACACATCACATATACATAACATATACGCATAAAAACATGTAAGGGTGCCTTTTAGCTGAGTATCTAGGTTAATTATAGTCCCCTTTGAGGCATGTCTTTAGGCTGGACTTGAATCTAACAGCACTGTTTACAATTTTCAGGTCACTGGGCAGACTGTTCCAAAAAACTGCTGCAGAATATAAAAATGACTCCTTCCCCATAGAGCATTACATGACATTGTTTTTCACATTAGGATCTAACATCCCAATAGGCCTCTTTGTTTATGGTTTGATTCTATGGCACTTTTAAAATAGACGTAAAATAGTGCAGTAGTGCAGTGCAATAAAATAGTTAATCAAATAGAATAGACAGAGTAAAATTATGCAATAGTGCAGTGCAATAAAACAGTACAATAAATCAATAAAATAGCCCTAATTTACAATCCAATAATTACAGTGTTGATGTAATGAGTCTAAACGGCACAGTGCATAAGAGGTAGTAAGATAAAATGTGCATAGAACTGACACATGAATTTGACAGGAAGTGCATAAGAATAGGCAGAATAAAAATAGTGCAGCCAAAATACTCATAATTTGTGTCCTAAGAGTTGGCCTCCCTGATAAATTTAAATGCCTGAGCAAAGAGATAGTTTTAAGCTGTCTTTTGAAGATATTTAGCGAGTTGGCTTCCCTGATGTTTTTGAGCAGTTTGTTCCAAATATCCGCGTCACATCACCACTTGTAATGGCGGTCACTAGGCACCTGTCCTTCCGACAGCCTTGAACCGCGAACCCTCCATCCAATTCCGGTGGGGGTATTTAAACCTAGGAGTGAGTTTACACTACAGAGGCGACCATCGCAAAGGTATAAATCTCGTTACACCTGCTCTCAATCTCAAACAGAGAGCTGTGGCTGAGGGCCATTCCACACTGTCCAACGTTCAGACATTATCCGATACAATCTAATGTAATCTGTTTAGACCTTCGATTCAGTGTCACAAATGGGATTAGGTCGCAAGGGAGCATCTCCGCATATTCCATGGCAAAACGCGGGGGCCAGACAAACGCTAACGCGTCTTTAGATATTGAATTCACGCGGTCTTATCCATTCCGCCACCCCGTGAAGGATCCCATTCAGGTGGGGAAGTGGCGGGTATTTAACTTAGGAGTGAGTTTACACCAAAGTGCTGCCGTCGCAGGGTTTCAACCCCACGTTACGCTCTCGATCACAAACAGAGAGCTGTCGTTGAGGGCCGTTCCGAGCCCACTACCCGATGCTCAGTCATTATCCAATAAAATCAATGTAATCTGTTTAGGCCTCCGCTTCACTGTCACAAATGGGATTAGGTCGCGGGGAGCAGCGCAGCATATCCCTAATGGACCTGACGTTGCATAACAGCTCGGCTGTGCCGCTCTCGTCGTGTTTTCAAACGCAGGCCACTCCCCCCCCACTGACGGTTTGTTTGTCTGTTGGTTCATTTGTATACTGGTGGCAGAGCATGTTAGGTTTCAGTGACACAAAGTGGTGTGTGTGTGTTAGTGCAGAAAGTTCCAAGTTGGAGCCTCTTCAGATGAGTGGCGGTGCAGATTCAGTGCAGATTCGGGGCGATCTCTGTCTGTCCTCTCCAGTCACATTATATCCTCCCCACAACAACACCCTCTACAAAGCTAAGACTAAGCCAGGCATGTTGGACCATTTTAATAGACTGAAATAATGATAGAAAAACAAAACGAAACTCAAACTACACCCCACACACACACACACACACACACACACACACACACACACACACACACACACACACACACACACACACACACACACACACACACACACACACACACACACACACACACAGACACCCACATCAGTACATTACTATTCCATTGTGCGTCTGAAGACAAACTAAAACGACACTGAATAATAAAGAAATCCTGTTGAACTAAATGATAAACTAATGGAAACGTGAACGAAGACCAGCCCTGCTCTGAGTGACAGGTACATTGCAGGGGTAGTGTGGGCGGGAAACGTCAACGTTAGCTAGTTCTGTACATCTTGTCTTGTCAATTTGCGCTACACCACGCCGCAAGACTTAAGTTGACACCGTGTTACTGTTGTATTATGTACGTGATCTCCCTCATATGAGGAGACCTAGCGCATGTGTATATAAATAAACGCACGTCAATCTCCTCTCCCCAGCCTTCGCCGCGGGCCACTGCTACGAGCCCTTCGTGAAGTACGGGAATCTGACGAGCAGCGACAACGCGTGGGCAGTGGGGGCCGTGGTGGAGTTCTCCTGCGACCCTGGCTACACGCTGGAGCAGGGCTCCATCACCATCGAGTGCATGGACCCCAACAACCCCCAGTGGAACGAGACGGAGCCGGCCTGCAGAGGTCTGTGTGTTAGCAACTTAAGCAACATAATACAGTGTATAGACGGAGCCCGCCTGCAGAGGTCTGTGTGTTAGCAACATAATACAGTGTATAGACGGAGCCCGCCTGCAGAGGTCTGTGTGTTAGCAACATAATACAGTGTATAGATGGAGGCTGGAGCCCGCCTGCAGAGGTCTGTGTGTTAGCAACATAATACAGCGTATAGACGGAGCCCGCCTGCAGAGGTCTGTGTTAGCAACATAATACAGTGTATAGACGCAGCCCGCCTGCAGAGGTCTGTGTGTTAGCAACATAATACAGTGTATAGACGCAGCCCGCCTGCAGAGGTCTGTGTGTTAGCAACATAATACAGTGTATAGACGCAGCCCGCCTGCAGAGGTCTGTGTGTTAGCAACATAATACAGTGTATATAGATGGAGCCCGCCTGCAGAGGTCTGTGTGTTAGCAACATAATACAGTGTATAGACGGAGCCCGCCTGCAGAGGTCTGTGTGTTAGCAGCATAATACAGTGTATAGACGGAGCCTGCCTGCAGAGGTCTGTGTGTTAGCAGCATAATACAGTGTATAGACGGAGCCTGCCTGCAGAGGTCTGTGTGTTAGCAGCATAATACAGTGTATAGACGGAGCCTGCCTGCAGAGGTCTGTGTGTTAGCAGCATAATACAGTGTATAGACAGAGCCTGCCTGCAGAGGTCTGTGTGTTAGCAGCATAATACAGTGTATAGACGGAGCCCGCCTGCAGAGGTCTGTGTGTTAGCAGCATAATACAGTGTATAGAGGATGGAGACGGAGACAGAGAGAGGAATGGATGGAAATAAATGTAAAGAGATGTGACGGAAAAGAGAGAGAGGAAGGATGGAGAGAAAGAGGGATGGAAAGACTGGTGAGGGATGGATGGAGAGAGAGGTGGAAAAAAGATGGAGAGAGAAGTGAGAGAGATAACGATAGAGAGAAGGGGTGATTGAGAGAGAAACAAAGAGAGAGTGTGGTGGTGGGGTTTAGCCCATGGAGCTGTGAGACACACAGAGAGAGAGAGAGAGAGAGAGAGAGAGAGAGAGAGAGAGAGAGAGAGAGAGAGAGAGAGAGAGAGAGAGAG
Organism: Notolepis coatsorum; assembly: GCF_963971535.1. Taxonomy (NCBI): domain Eukaryota; kingdom Metazoa; phylum Chordata; class Actinopteri; order Aulopiformes; family Paralepididae; genus Notolepis; species Notolepis coatsorum. Next base: position 242,110,512 of record NC_140165.1, read on the forward strand.
AGAGAGAGAGAGAGAGAGAGAGAGAGAGAGAGAGAGAGAAAAAGAGAGAGAGAGAGAGAGAGAGAGAGGGAGAGAGAGAGAGAGAGAGAGAGAGAGAGAGAGAGAGAGAGAGAGAGAGAGAGAGAGAGAGAGAGAGAGAGAGAGAGAGAGAGAGAGATGTTGGACAAAGAAAGAGATACCAAGGGGGCGAGAGAGAGAGAGAGAGAGAGAGAGAGAGAGAGAGAGAGAGAGAGAGAGAGAGAGAGAGAGAGAGAGGGAGAGAAGAGACAGAGAGAGGGATGAAGAGTGAAGTGAGAGAGATGGGGGTGGAGAGAGACAGAAGTGACAGATGAAATGAAAAGGAAAGAAAAGGAAAGAGGGATGAAGTCATGAAGAGAGAGAGAGAGAGAGAGAGAGAGAGAGAGAGAGAGAGAGAGAGAGAGAGAGAGAGAGAGAGAGAGAGAGAGAGATAAAGAAAGAAAGAAAGAAAGATGTTGAAAAGAGAAAGGATGGATGAGGTCTAAACTATCTCAGAATGGCCTCAGGGGAGTGAGTGTGTGTGTGTGTGTGTGTGTGTGTGTGTGCGTGCGTGCGTGCGTGCGTGCGTGCGTGCCATCACTCCTTCCGAGGTAAACTATCACACACTCTCCGTTGCCACGGTGCCCACTATGTGTGTGTGTGTGTGTGTGTGCGTTCCAGCTGTGTGCAGTGGAGAGATCACAGACTCAGCAGGAGTGGTCCTGTCTCCTAACTGGCCGGAGACGTACGACAAGGGCCAGGACTGCATCTGGGGGGTCCACGTGGAGGAGGACAAGAGGGTCATGCTGGACATCCAAGTGTATGTACATGATGTCACACTACTGTATGTCACACTATGTCACTGCACATACAGTTTGTCACTTTGTAACAACTGTTTGTTAAAGCTGCTATAGATTAAACTTGTTTTTAAAACAATGCATCCACAGAGCTTTTACAAAGCTGCATGCAGAGTAAAAGTATTGTTTTCCTTCCCCCCAAAAATATTGATCTTATAATATTGATTTATCATTAAAAAAATGTTGCAGGTCCAAAATGTATGTTGTTGTTTACATTAATGAGTGCATGTATCCCCTCCCTACTTCCCACCTGACATGATTTTCCTCTAGTGTGACATCTAGTGGCTGAATGTTATCTATAGCACCTTTAACATTATTTTAGCAAAGAAATTAATTCTTGTTATTTATTTTGGAACACAAAACATTCAGTTTTTGGCAGGTGTAGCACACACCACATTGTTCTTCCCTGCCTGGCTACTCCACAGTCCACACCCAACAGTGCATTGATTAGGTGAGCAGTGTTCCTGACTCCAGCTAATTGATTAATCAAAGCAAATTCATTGCTTGTGTTCCCACTGTGACATCATCCATGGGAAGCAATTATAAACAGCTTGTTTAGGCTTGTTAGTCTGAAACCTTCAAACCCTGGCCAAACAACAAGCAATACACATGCTATTTTTCCCGTAGCACTTAACCTCTTAAGCCTGATCGGCCCAGTACCGGGCCGAGATTTATTTCACGTCACAAATAGATCAATACAGTCCGTATTAAGTGATGTTGCGTTTCTTTTTCAAATGTAGCCAAGAGTAAAGACCATAACCCTATCAAAACAGCAGTCAACGTGTATATTTTCAGCACTACATTTGTTTACCAATGATTTTAACTTTTAAGTGTTATTAGCGAAATATGAGCTTATAAAAATCTCTGCGCATTGCATTGACGCCGTCATGAAATCATTGTAGTCCTAAGAAAAAGGAGACCCAGGGCTTTCGATGGACGTCGACATTTCATAAAACAACACTACCCAGCTCACACCAGCCGCATACAAACGTAGTCCAACCATTTTTCTTTCTTTGGTTTTACATATTGACGTGAAAATCGTGATTATATCTCACAGGTCGAACAATCCTCAATGTTATTGCCATAAAATACAATGTATATTGTTTCTTTACCTGTGAACGTCTAGGAAAAAAAACTTGTCACAATCCATAAAAAAATGGCGGAGCTATGGACATTATGCTAAATGAACTGTATTTACAGTAGATTTCATTCACAGTATTTGCTGCCCTGTACCGGGTGCCTGGTGGTACTGAATCCAGATCAATCATGTGTCCTGACCGCTAATCCTAGATCAGTTCTCCTACTCTGAGAGTCCTTATGCATCCAGACCCCTGCTCATCCCAATTGATGGTTAGCGTTGCAGTTTGACTGGAATTCTATTGTCTGGATGCAAGCTTGTAGAGAGAGCCCGGGAGGAATTTCACTAAGTGCATCCAGAGGAGATGCATAAATCAGATACCACCAGATCTTTAGGATCAAACAGAAATACATTGCAATGACAAAGGTAACCATGCGTCTTAACAGCCACTTCAGAATAGATAGACCGATCCATGAAGGAGCAGACAGATAGGATAGACCACTGTCGTGTCTTCTGGGGTTTGTCCATCCATTCTCCCTCTAAGTACACAAGTACATGGAAAAATACTAGAAGTATAAATACCATTACAATTCGATGTACTTGGGGAAAATACATTTAGACACAAAGGATAACGAATTAAATGTAAAAGAAAAAAATACACTAACCTTCTTACTGTCTTATACTATCATGCACTCTTCCTACTATACTAATATGTCTTTACTACTATACACTCAACACTGCAGCACTCAAGTTTCAACACTGTTTGATGAACACTGTTACTCAGCTGAAAGAGTTGTACCCTTCCTGCTGACTTGTCGTACAGAACTTGTAAGTCGCTTTCGATAAAAGCATCAGCTAAATGACTAAATGTAAATGTAAATGATGACAAGTATATATATATTTTTAACATATTAATTAACCCTTGTGTGGTGTTCAGGTCTGTGAGGTCAGTGTTTACTAAAAGAGAAATGATACAATGATTGTTTTGGTTTCAACCTGAGACTCGTTTATTGAGTGCACACTGTGCCCCCCCTCCCCCCCCCCCCCCCCCCCCAACCACACCACAGACACACAACCCCCCTACACATTTATATTACAGACATGCTGTTCGGGTCGCTGGACCTGAAAGTGTGGAAATTGGAGGTGAAAACAAGTAAACATGGTAGAAAGGTTGACGTATTCACTGAGACAGAAGGAGAGGTTTGAGGAGAGGTGGGGATGGTGGGACTTTATGTGCCTGTGTGAAATACAGAGAGAAAAGAACGGTGAAATGTCCCATTTTTGTTTTGTGTTATTTTCATTTATTTTCAGTTATTTCTTCTTTTTTTTCACGATTGTTGTTTCAGTTCTGTATTGAAACATTTAAAAAGGATTTAATTGTAACCAATCCAGACTGTGTTCAAATCTATGAGGAGCAAGGCTATAGCACACAGAGAAAAACATCACCTAGAAACAACACTCACACTCTAACAGGACAAACGCTAATGTCTTCAAATATTCATTCACACAGAGGCACACGAAAGACTTTTAAGCCACATCATCACTGCATATTTACATTTATATATTTATATTACCACATATATATACACCCATCTGAATATACCTGCATACTGTATAAGCCCTCTATACACTTGCTTGTAGCCTACACCTGCATATGACCCTTAGCTCTGTATAATAGCATGTACTATAATGGTGTATATACCATATATATATATATTTATTCCCACCGCATATATACCTATCCTCACCTGCACATAGTCCCTTATTATAGATATACAGATATACTATCTATATCTGTACATATCCTACTTTTACTAGTTACGCTGCTGGCCAGTAGTAGTCGTCAGGGTTCGAATTATCATCTGAGAGCTATGGGGGCCACCTGAATTTTTTTTCTTTTTTTTACAATTTTTTTCCTGAAATTGTGGCTGTTTTCGAAGTCATATTTAGAGGAATATCTCATTAGGATTAGTCTAATACTAAGTAATAATGACATCACACAACAGTCTAATCATTAGACTATTGTGTGATGTCATTATTCAGTCTCATTCTTAACAATCAATATTTGTTCATTTTCTTACTCACCTCTGATATATAATGCCATATTTACTTATTTGCATTTTGCACCTTATAAAATACAACAATTTAATTTGAAAAATGAGACCAAATTTATGAATTTGAATTAACATGTATTTGTCTCTGCACTTATAAATCAAAAACTAACAAAATAATCGAATGGAAAATAAATAGTTGTATGGCACAACAGCAGCATTTATCAGGAATCAGTAAGTAACATTATCATCTGATAATAAAATGAACATAAAATAAATACTTGTATAAATCAAAATAAATAATGTTATAAACAAATGTGCACAGGTAATCAAGAGAACTGAATGAAAAATAAATTAGAAGTAGCAGCATCTTCTTAGAACAACGAGAAGAAAAGTAACTACTGCAGCACGTCGCCGACATGCAGACCGGAAGAGCCGGGATTCGAGCCACTGACCTCTTTTATCCAAAGTGAGTAGTGACGACTATAGCTCTACCTCCTGAGCTACAGCCGCCACATCATGATGACTTAAAGCAGTGGTCACCAACCTTTTTAAGCCCAAGATCACTTTTTTTTTTGGTGAAGGCAAGATCTACCTATTGAAGCGTTGAGAGAAAAAGACAGCCAAGATTGTACTTTAAACTAAATTACTTTTATTTGCCTGTATTCTAATTACATGCAATGCTTTGGTCCAACATTAAAACGTCAAAGTAGAACTATTATGTACTTTCTCAGTCAGTGCTAAGTGCAGTCATCTTATGCAGCATCACTTTTCACATCAAAACAAAAGTAGAACTGTAATGTGGACTTTCTCATATTATTACATTGACAAACATATTTACAATTAGCATTTTATAAAGTAGAACTGTAATGTGTACTTTCTCAGTCAGTGCTAAGTGCAGTCAGTGCTAAGTGCAGCATCACTTTTCACATCAGAACAAAAGTAGAACTGTAATGTGGACTTTCTCATATTATTAACATTGACAAACATATTTACAATTAGCATTTTATAAAGTAGAACTGTAATGTGTACTTTCTCAGTCAGTGCTAAGTGCAGCATCACTTTTCACATCAAAACAAAAGTAGAACTGTAATGTGTACTTTCTCAGTCAGTGCTAAGTGCAGTCAGTGCTAAGTGCAGTCAGTGCTAAGTGCAGCATATTTTCACATCAAAACAAAAGTAGAACTGCATGTGTACTTTCTCAGTCAGTGCTAAGTGCAGCATCACTTTTCACATCAAAACAAAAGTAGAACCTTTAATGTGGACTCTCAGGGTAAGATTAATTTTTTTTTTTTTTTCATGGAAAGATCTACAGGGACAGTCTCAAAGATCGACCAGTCGATCAAGATCGACGGGTTGGTGACCACTGACTTAAAGTGTCACACAGGCAGCCAGGGGTTGATGCCTTTTCTATCTCAGACCACGAGAGTAATAACAACATCTGCAATTAGAGCTCTGCATTATCAGAAGCCATTACATCAAGCTATAGATTGCATCATCTCAAGTGGCAATTATTACGTTTTTCTTAACACTTTCTCCCACAAATCTGTCAAAATGCAAAAACTATACAATGATCAAAATACCAGCAGCATGTTACCAAATAAGCAGCAACATTACATCAAGTAAACAACAGTAACAACAACTTCCTCAGTTTTTCCTCCTACAGCTCTAAAGTGTCTCATGTCAGTCCAGAATCCAGAAGACCCATCACGCCCGCTCCCTGCAGCTGAGTTTTTCCTCTTCACTCGTTCTCTCTTCGGTTCCGTCTGTCTGCACATTTGAGGTTTATTGTTTATTTATATATGTATAGTTGTTGTGTTACATACATACATTTACTCTATTTCCGAGGGACAAATTGTCTGCTTCTTCTTCACTAGGTTGGAGTAGCGTTAAACTCATGGGCGACGCTCATGGGCGATGCATAGCGGCTTGGAGGTGAAATGTAGCCTATTCCACAACATTAATTACTCTGTTCTTTTAAAAACTGAAAATAAAAATATGATCTATTAACAATTTATTTAGGTAACATAAATAATAATTCGTACAAAAAAAAATAAAAAAAAATATTATATAATTTTTTTGAGAGACCCCCACAGGGGGTCTCGACTATGGGGGCTCAGACTATAGCTATGGGGGCTGAGCCCCCATTGGCCCCCTCATAATTCGAACACTGGTAGTCGTACTGTCTCTGTTTATATAATACAACTCTGTACATACATCTGATTAGCACTAGACTCAGTAGTACTAATTTGTATATTTTGTACCCAGTTTAATCACCTGTACATTGTATGTTACTATTACACTTTACTGTTACATTTGCACTCTGGTTGGATGCCAAACTTCTTTTCATTGTACTGTACTTGTGCTGTATGATGACAATACATTTCAATCTAATCTAATCTAATCCTCACCCTGGTCAGGTGACGTACTAAACAGTCCCGCCTGTAACCAGCTCCTTGAATAAAACCAACGCTACTTCCTCGCCGTTACACCGGTTACATTA
>NC_140165.1:242117197-242143735 GCF_963971535.1 Notolepis coatsorum
AGAGCGAGGCGATTCGGGCAGACATGGCAGATGGCATTCAAAATGCATGCGTTGGGAGTCTGCTTTTGACTCCAGCATTTGTCATGTATTGTGTTTGTGTTTGAGGATTTTCTCATGCCAGCATGTGTGAAGAAATGTATTCGCTTTTATAAAAGGAAACCAAACAAAAGGGTTCCTAACTTCCTTGGTGTCGGCACAACGCAGGCTTGTTTCAGGAGCGTACTTTAAACCTGGTCCCAGTGCTGTGCTTCCTGAGGCCACTCTCTCTGGCTACGTTCACACTGCAAAGCCTTAGTGCAACATTCTGTTTATTGCTCGGATACACTCAGATGGCTGTTCACATTATTATACGTTATGCTTATAGCACATGCATAATAATAATAATAATAATAATAATAATAATAATAATAATAATAATAATAATAATAATAATAATAATAATAATAATAATAATAATAATAATAATAATAATAATAATAATAATAATAATAATAATAATAATAATAATAATAATAATAATAATAATAATAATAATAATAATAATAATAATAATAACTTTATTTGTATAGCACTTTTCATACAGAGGTTGCAGTTCAAAGTGCTTCACAACAGTAAAAAATAGGCATAAGCGGGCATAAAAAGATAGACAGGTAGCAAGGTATGGCAAATCACAGTGTTTCACATTAGGATCTAGCATCCCAATAGGCTCTCCGCTTACAGTTTTCAGTAACACAAATAGTAAAAATAGTTTAAAATGATTCAGTTTAAAAATAGTCTAAAAATTATAAAATAGAACAGACATAAAAAATACAGGCATGAGCGAGCATAGCAAGGTATGGTAAATCACAGTGTTTCACATTAGGATCTAGCATCCTAATAGGCTCTCTATTCAGTAATACAAATAATCACAGTGTTTCAGTAAGAAGTAAAAAGTGCAATAACCGACCCATGAATTTGATAGGCAGGGTATGGTAAATCACAGTGTTTCACATTAGGATCTAGCATCCTAATAGGCTCTCTATTCAGTAATACAAATAATAAAGTAGTTTAAAATGATTACGTTTAAAAATAGTCTAAAAATTATAAAATAGAACGGACATACAACAACAGTAAAAAATGTAAATAGCAAGGTTACAGTAAAAAGTGTGAAAAATAGTTTAAAATGATTCAGTAAATAGTCATCAGTAAGAAGTAAAAAGTGTGATAACCGACACATGAATTTGATAGGCAGTGTAAAATAAGATAAAATTAGCATAGTAAAGTAGGCAGGGTAAGAATAGTGCAGGTAAGTCATTGAAATGCCTGAGCAAAGATATAGGTTTTAAGCTGTCTTTTGAAGATGTCTAGCGAGTTGGCTTCCCTGATGTTTTGGGGTAGTTTGTTCCACAGTTTTGGGGCATAGTTGATAAAGGCTGCATTACCGATCCTCTTTTGACTGTTTCTGGGAGCCTCTAGTAGTCCAGCAGCTGATGATCGCAGTGTTCTTGCTGGCGTGTAATTTATTAGAGTGTTGGTGATGTAGCTAGGTCCCTGTCCATTTAGAGCTTTGTATGTAAGGAGAAGAACCTTAAAGTAAATTCTAAATGTTACAGGAAGCCAGTGTAAAGCAGCTAAGACTGGACTAATGTGCTCTCTCCTTTTGGTTCTAGTTAGCAGTCGGGCTGCAGAGTTTTGGATTAGCTGAAGCCTCTCTGTGGTTTTCTTAGGGAGACCTGTGAAAAGTGCATTACAGTAGTCTAACCGGCTAGATATGAATGCATGAATTAGCTTCTCAGCATCGTTCTGATTAATAAATGGTCGTACTTTTGCTATATTTCTGAGATGGAAGAACGATGTTTTCGTTACTTTGCTAATATGAGAATTGAAGTTCAGTTCTGAATCTATGATAACCCCGAGACTAGTGACCTCAGATTTGATCCAAGGGGTTAGTCCTGGTCTCTTTTGAAAGATAACCTTCTGAAGTTACTAATGCAAAAAACAAAAATCATGTTTAGTGCTCATGAAATAGAGTAGCATGGGTCTGAACTTGAGTTGAACTTGAAGTTGTGTACAAAATGTTTTCTGTAGTGGTTGCAATATCCCAAATTTAACCACATAACATGCGCCCAGAAAAGCGGCCATTCTTTTACTTGAACTTGAGGACTGCATAATTTTTTTGCAAAGCTTATCTTTATACTTTATGCTTATAGCACATGCATACGCCTGGTCTCTTTCAAAAGATAACATTCTTAAGTTTCTTACACAATAAAGACAAATCACTTTTAGTGCTAATGAGTAACATAGGGCTGAACTTGAGTTGAACTTGAACTTGTGTACTCACGTTTTTGTGTAGTAGTTGCAATATTCCAAAATAATATATATATATATGTTTGTATAAGCTGGAAAACAACGCAAATCCATAGCCTGAAGTCTTATGTAGTAAGCTACAGGTCAAAATTTGATAAAAATCCATTTAGAAACGAGTCTTCTAGAATCTAGAGGCATCCGGGTAGCATCTATTCTTATCCTAACGGATTTATGCTTCCGCATTCGCGTTTTGCGCTCTGATTGGCCATTAACGTTTCTGGTCGCGCCAATCGTGTGACGTCAAGTTCTTTCGCCGGTTAAGCTTAGGCACTCATTCGAAGTTGGTTAAGGTTAGAGTCCATGGAATGACTATTTATGATTGTGTAATGAAGAAACTATGATTGTATGATTCCATGTGGCAAATAAAAACTCTGAACTGAACTGAACTGAACTGAAGAGTTTGTGTAACTGAGGGGTTACAAAACCCTGACTGTATTAAAGATTGTGATAGATTAAACCACTGCTAGGTATTGTGGGATATTTGTGGATATCCTGATGAAGAATGTCTCAGTCAACCGAGGCTTGGATAATAACAAGGTTTATTAACCAAACAGATAGAATACATAGAGAGAATGGCTGAGGCTCTCGCCTCAGGTGATCAGCTGAAATTACCCAGGTAAGAAGCCTGGATAGATCTCAAGAGGAGATCTATATAGTTAACAGGAGGGGGTGTGGTCCCATTTGATAGGTCAGATGGGGGGGGGGGGGGTACAGGTAATGGGGACACAGGGGAGGGGAGTGTCTTATTCCACAGAGAGGGGGGGGGGGGGGCACAGGTAAAGGGAACACAGGGGAGGGGGATATATTTACATGAGGACATAATTATACCACAATACTCACTTTTCTTTCTTATAATGTGGGTGAGATTAATGTATAATATACCAGGATTGTTTGGAACAGGTAAAAGTGGGGATAATAGTTTAAAATAGAATTATTTACATACATGATTAATAGAATTATTTACATACATGATTCATGACATGATCGACTGGACTGCGGTCTGTGTTATTTTGATATCAGAGATGTGGGAATAGATATCACCCTTTTCTTTTATTAATCGCTCAAAATACCTATATCAATGAGTGGTCCTCATCTCTGATATCAAACAACAATTAACATAATCATTTGAAGCTATCGCTGTGCAAATATCTTGGCATACCTTCAGTCGTTCATGTCGTGACTCTGGGGAGCTAATGTGATCGTTGTGCATACAGGCATCGTAATAAACCAATTAAATACATGCACTGTCTGTGTGGTCAGATTGCACAGGGTGAAAAAACAAAATTGTGTGCATAATTAGGCTAATGTGTACAAAAACATTTTAACAACCGTTAACCTGGTGGTTAATAAAACTAACATGATTGATTATGGGAAACTGTTCAAAAATATATATATATATTTTTGCACGTTTTATGATGATTCTTGATGAAATTACTTAGGATCCAGTTGTATTTACCCTGAGTTTGAGTGTCACTTTCATCTGTGATTGCCTCAGTTTTGTTGGTCTTTACTTAGAATCAGGCAATTTTCTCCATTTCTTCTCTATAAATGAGGAGATAAAACGTCTTATGCATCGCTTCTGTATGTAATTCTAGTGCATATACTATCAATGGTTCACCATATAGGTGCAAAACAACGTTACATGTCCTCTTCTATGAGAGAATAAAACAACTGATTCTTTCTTGTCTGACAATACAATTTTGTAACCTAAGTAATTCAAATGTGATGTAATGTGATCATGTGGTCACTTCTTCCTTCAGCAATACATTTTAGCTCATTATTACTAACCATTGTTAATGCTTTCTCATTGATTTCTTTTCATCACATCCCTAGTTCATCGTTTTGCAGATACATACAATTGTGTGAAAAGTTTCCTTCTTGTGAAGGTATTAATCTGAATGATGTTGCGTCGTTGTTGACAAGGTGTTCTCTGTCGGTCGTGTGGCAGGGCCAAACAGTAACACATAAAAATTAAATAAATACATACAATAGACATTACCTTAGTGGCTAATGTGTCAAAATAAAATTGAAAACCGTTAACCTAGTGGTTAATATAAAAGGTGATTATGATAATCGTTATGCATTGTTCTGTGGTGCATACTATCAATGTTGAACACAAACTTGGTGTCTTGGAACAATCCAACTGGTTCTGCCCTGTTTAACAATACCATTTTGTAATGTGACTCTGTGATCATTTCTCATTGTCATTATAAAATTGGTTAATGCAATCTTACTGATTGTATTTCATCATATTCCTAGTCAATAATTTTCCAGATACATATGAACTCTGTGAAACAGTTCTTGTTTGTGAATCTGACAGTTGCTGTGAAGTGTTGATCATCTGTTCTCGGTCTGTCGTGTGGCAGGGCCAATACATACATAACAATGTGGACAATGTGTGTTCAGAAGTATCTTGTTCTACAGGTCTCTGATGATGTCTCTTCTTGACGATGCAGTCGGGAACATTCACTGGTCGTCGTTCATTCAGAGGGGGCCTACAGGAGGTCGCCGTCCGCTCCCTGTGTACCTTGTCAAGGGTCACCGGTAGCAGTCAACTATAGTGGTCTTTTCCTGCAGCCTATGTTGTTCTCCATCACCACCACACATCCGCCACTGTGCTCACGCTTGGCTCCCATCAGGCCCAGAGACATGGTGGTCAGGGCGTTTTTGAATGTGTTGTGCTGGTTTCGCTGTCCTCTCCTCGTCATTGCGGTACCACTTGATGGAGGGCGAGGGCCCGCCGGTGTAGTGGCTAGTCAGTAGGACGCTCTTTTTCACACGGATGACAATCTTGTCATGGGAATCCACCTTGATGGTCGGGGACTTGGTTCCCATCTGCAGGTGATGGGTTTGGTCTGCAGTGCCGGGGTGGAGGCTGTCAAAAGGTTGATCTCCTCTTCGTCAGTGTCTCCTTGGTCAGTCTCCTTCGTGGTCCCCTGCTCCACTTTCTTGGGGATGTCTGTGGGCTGGGTTGGATGGTTCTCTCACGGTTGTTGTCGTCGCCTCTGGTTGTCAATTTTCTTTATGTGTCCCGCTGTGATTAGCTTGTTAATCTCAGCGCGGTACACAGTCTCTTGAGCGGGGTCTCTGGCTAGGCGCCGCTCTGTGTTCAATAGATACCGCTCCGTCGCTTCTTTTGGGGCGTGGAAGGTGGGCATACCCTCTCGCCTCAAGAGTGGAGTTGCGTATCTCATCACTCCATTGACTTTGACTCTCTTTGTCCCTTGCTCGAGGAGTGCTATGGCGTAAATGTCTTCCTTGGAACGAATGTCTTTCTTTTCGTTCTTAAAGGGCATTGTCTCTAGTGTCCATAGCCTCTCGACATGCTGTAGGAGGGTGGTGTCTTCTTCTGTCACTCTGGAGTGGAGGCAGCTAGTGGCTGCTGTTCGGTTAAGAGACTTAGCGAGGGGGCCTTGTAATGTCCATCCTAGGCGGGTCTCGACTGCTGCAGGACAGCCTCTGGGCCCTGTGTGGACCCGGTCTATCGGGACTATGAGGTCTGCATGGTCGGAGCCTATCAGCAGGGTCGGGGTGGCACCGTCTATGAGCGGGATAGGTAGTTGACGCAGGTGCACATATTTATCCATCAGCTTGGCGATGGGGTAGGTGTACTGCGACAGGCCTATTTCTTGGCTGGTGAAAGCATTAGTAATCCTATACCGTCTCTCTGGCTGCCCGCTTGCTGCGATAGTGAAGGAGACATTCTCGCCCTTTATCGTCTTTAGATCTCTTCTTATTGTCCGAATCGTCATTGGTTGTGTCCGCAGCTTCGTGGTTCAGGTCGCGCGTCGTCTCACTCGTCCTGTCCTCTCACCAATTCGTGATCTGAGGGTGATAAACACTGCCTTAGAAAACTCCTCACATAAATGATTCAACGCCTTTCTGCTAAAGTGGAAAATCATTTTGGGATTAATTCAATTCATAGTAAATAAAATCACTTAATTGACAATAGGAAATGCAAACCAATTGCATTAGCAGTGATAACTTACGTCAAGAAGGTCACATTCACTACAATTTTATCAGATCTTGTGTCTAACTAGATCTTACAGCATTAGGCTTTAAATAAAATTTGTAAATGAATGGCCAAAGTCTTGAATCAGATAAAATAGCTCCTTGTCTTCATATTCTGATGGTCTTAAATTGAAGTTGATCTTACCTCAGGCCGCGTACGATGGTGTGCTTCTTCAAGATACTTACCTCGCCATGACTTCTCGGTTGTTCTTCACATCTCAGTGTGGCTCATCATATCATAGCATGGGGAAAAAACATAAATTCTAGGTAGCCAGTTAATTTTGCATGAAAAACAATCATTTCTTATCATCTAACCCTAACTAACCTTACTGTCATGCATTTGTCCTAATAAACTAATCTACACTGTAGCACTCAACACTTTGATGACCATTGTTACTCAGCTGATAGAGGTGTGCCTTGCCTGATGTCCTGTCGTACAGAACCTGTGAGTCGCTTTGGATAAAAGTGTCAGCTAAATGATCAATGTTGTTGATATCTTGTACATTTAGATAATTGTGCTGCAATTTTGGTGGTTGATAATTTTGCAATCATGGAAAGTATTAGTTGTTAAAAGAATAGTCTAAGGAAAGTCATGCATGTTATTGGTTATAAACAGAGAATAGAAGGAGGGGATTGTAAGTAGTTGTTTTCATCATTAATCTTTCATCTCGGGCACTTCTCTAATTCATGTGTCTTTTGAAAAGAGATGATGAAAACGACTGGTTAGTTATTGTTAGTATGGGAGTTAGGTAGATTTTCATAACTGCAAATTCATCACCGGTGTCTAATTCATGTTAATTAAGTGGTTCTCTGTTGCCATCCACCGCTAGGTGAGTTCATCAAGTCTGTGGTCACGAGTGCAGGCATTTGCATTGCTTTGTCTCCCAAGTGCCCACTCTGAAGAAATTTACATGTGGGTGTTTTGGATGTAGATTTGTTCCAAATGGTCAATCGATTGTCTCTCAGCTCTGCACTGTCTCTCGGTTGACATGCAAATTGTTGGATTTTCTGTCTTTTGTGATACAATTTGGGTGTAGTCATTCACTGTTTTGCATCTCGCCTCAGAGCCAGATCTGTAAATACAAACACATGTTAATTTTCCACTCTTTTCTAAGACCATCTGTTCTCCTTGATTGTCTGTGAGCTTAACAAAAATTAGCTAGATCTCATCCATCCCGTTCTTGGATGTAATGATAGTGTTATCATTTATCAATCATATCGCATATGTACACAAGCATCATATGACTGTGGACCCACACATTTTGAATCATGTTTAAAATGTCTTACAATGGAAAGGGCTAGTTATCTTTCATTGGTTCTTTAGATAAACACATTAACTCAAGTGAATATAACCTAAACATCTTACTTTTAAACATGATCTATGTTGTTTGTGTTCCAAGTTTTCAATATTGAAAGTTTATAAAGTCTAATCTAACGCTGTTTATGTGGACTACAATTCCTGTACTGCCATATATTGGGAACCGGAAGTGTTTGTTTAGCTCCCATGGTCAGTATGACCGGTACGCCCACAGATGTATTATAATTCTGAAACAGACATTGTAATTAGCTTTATGTGACTTATAATGTGTAAATTAAAGCACATAAACACTCAAGTGATCTGAGATAGTTGTAATTTGCTTTAACTGATAGTTGTGTATATGTACAGTTTCTACGTCAAATGACTCCCTTTTCTTGACTTCTTTTGTATCACAAAAAGTACTGAATTTGCAAATCTGGTATGTCATAAATGTACAGATGTAGCAGTACTGACTATCTGTCTGTCATGTATGTCATAATATGTTCTGATAAATTGAAAATGGGGGACCCTGATGTAAACAAATCTGGTATTGAAAATGGGGGACCCTGATGTAAACAAGACTAAAGTCTCTCTCTGGTCTGCATCCCCTTAACAATTGTGTATTGAGCTGTGCTGTATTGTACCCATTCTGCAATCTGTTAATAAAGTTTTCAATCAATCAATGCATCTATATTTATGATTGTCATACTCACCGGGGACAGCTGTTGTGTTGGGTTGGATCCGTTACGTGTCGTCAGCAACCCGCATCTCGCCACCTCAACTCAACATTTTCCAATAGCAGCGCGCACATGCATATACAAATAAAACATATACTACACGTGGATTTCACGCACCCTTGGCCTTGGGTACATTACACTTTACGTTCGCTTATGGATAGTTTAATATAAAATAATAACTTCACGGCGCGCATAGCGTCACGTCATTGCTCCATGCGACGTTCGTGTGTTCTCATTCGCCTCGGAAATAACGCTTTGCAATTCATACAGTATTTTTCCACGAGCTCTCAATAGCCTGGAATTCCTATACCAGCGTTTTGTTACCGAATGAACGCGCCTGTGCATATGTGAAACGTAAACAAACTGAAACGATAAAACTATACTTCCCCAAATGGCCGTTCCCGTGGGCCGGTGTTCTGCGGAATCCGGAAATTACTATCCTAGTTTGTTCCCGTGAACTGCACTTCAATGTTATTCTTTGTATAACGGTAACTCCTCTCTCAATGCTCGTCGCGCTATCCGCAGCCGGTTCTTGACTCAATAAAGCAACGCGACGGGTCCTATAATACTTGTGCACATACAAACGAGACTTAAAACAGACAAACAAACATTAATACATATAAGTTAACGTGTGTGTATATCTGACTGTATTGGATCGCTTTACGTTTAGTCGACCAACATCTGTTGCGACAAGGCATTCATACCCTTTGTGAGGTTTTGCCCGCTGCTCACCACCTTTTCTCTGTTTCTTTAAAGCCTACTGTTAGAAATTCCCTTCTCACTCACTCTCTCTAGCCCCCACCCTCTCGTTCTTTACTCTCGTTTACTCTCAGTGGCCACACCTGGACTATTATCAATTACCTCTCGCACCTGTGGTGGCAGGCTAATTAGTTCCCCGGTGGGCTTTAAATACCAGGGCGCTTCCCCTCGTTTCGGTGTGGGGTCGTGTTGTATTCATGCTGAGTCATATTCTCTAACATCTAGACTTTTTCGGGAGATCCTCTGGTCTACCAATGCTTTAAGATGGATCTCTCCAGACATTGTACTGCGCTCTCTAATTCTCTACGGGAGGTATTCCAGTGTTCCACTCCAGACCAGCGCGCCAGATGCGCTCAAGCCTTCGCCACCTGCCGCCGTTTGCCTGGAGGGAGACACTGTACTGCGCTCTCTAATCCTCTACGGGAGGTATTCCAGTGTTCCACTTCAGACCTTCGAGCTTGGCACGCTCCTCCGTACCAGCGCACAGACGCGCATCTTCCAGACCTTCGAGCTTGGCACGCTCCTCCGTACCAGCGCACTGACGCGCATCTTCCAGACCTTCGAGCTTGGCACGCTCCTCCGTACCAGCGCACAGACGCGCATCTTCCAGACCTTCGAGCTTGGCACGCTCCTCCGTACCAGCGCACAGACGCGCATCTTCCAGACCTTCGAGCTTGGCACGCTCTCCAGACCTCAGCGCGCCGACGCGCATCTTCCAGACCTTCGTGCTTGGCACACTCCTCCTCGCAGACGCACCCCGAGGCGTCTCTCTGTTCCGACGCGCACACCAAGGTGTGGCGCGCACTCTGTTCCTCGGCTCCGACAGCGGCTACCCGGTGGACGACATCCTCGCCACCGCCACTGTTCCGACGCGCACACCAAGGTGTGGCGCGCACTCTGTTCCTCGGCTCCGACAGCGGCTACCCGGTGGACGACATCCTCGCCACCGCCACTGTTCCGACGCGCACACCAAGGTGTGGCGCGTACTCTGTTCCTCGGCTCCGACAGCGGCTACCCGGTGGACGACATCCTCGCCACCGCCACTGTTCCAGCACTCTGTTCCTCGGCTCCGACAGCGGCTACCCGGTGGACGACGCCCTCGCCACCGCCGCTGTTCCAGCGCTCGGTTCCTCGGCTCCGACAGCGGCTACCCGGTGGACGACATCCTCGCCACCGCCGCTGTTCCAGCGCTCTGTTCCTCGGCTCGGACAGCCAGCCACCCGGTGGCGATGCCCTCGCCCCGTTGCTGTCCCTTACCATTACGCATACGCCTGGGTGAGTTTTGATTGTGATGTCACTCACCCAGCGTAGTGCCCTTGCCCCCGTTCCCGCTGCTGTCCCTGTACCTTTACGCATACGCCTGGGTGAGTTTTGATTGTGATGTCACTCACTCAGCGTAGTGCCCTTGCCCCCGTTCCCGCTGCTGTCCCTGTACCTTTACGCATACGCCTGGGTGAGTTTTGATTGTGATGTCACTCACTCAGCGTAGTTGCCCTTGCCCCCGTTCCCGCTGCTGTCCCTGTACCTTTACGCATACGCCTGGGTGAGTTTTGATTGTGATGTCACTCACTCAGCGTAATGCCCCTTGCCCTCGTCCCGCTGCTGTTCCCCAGCGTATTGCCTCCTTTAGTTCCCACTTAGTTATTTGTTTGGACATTTCATCTCCCACTCTGTTTTGTTCTCTCGTGGATATTATTTTGGACATTCCATCTCCCACTGTGTGTTTGTTCACACGAAGATAGTATTTACTTTGTTACTTTGTTATTTGGACTGTTCTGCATCTGCTCTGTTTTTTCCCTTTGAATATTAACCCTCTCCTCTGTTCTGCAGAGCGGCCCAGATGTTTTCCCACCAGTCCCCAGTTCCTCCCTGTCCCCAGTCCGCCTCCGCGGTCCTCTGTCCCCAGTTCCTCCCTGTCCCCAGCCCGCCTCCGCGGGCCTCTGTTCCCTCTGTCACCAGAACCTGGCCCTCTGTTCCCCAGAACCTGTTCCCTATGTTCCCCAGTACCTGTCCCTCAGTCCCTAGTTCTCCTAGTCCCTAGTCCTCTCTCCCTAGTTCTCCTTGTCCCTGGTTTACCTAGTCTCTAGTTCCTCTGTCCCAAGGCGTTCCCTTAACCTTCCCTTAGGCATTCCCTTACTTTCCCATAGTGTTCCCTTTTCCTGCCCGCCTCTTAAAGGCACTTTACCTTCCCCTCTTGTGTTATTCCAGTGTTTTGTGTTTTCTCCCTTAAAGGGACAGTGCCCTTTTTCCCTGTTCTAAATAAATATCTGTTTCTTGGCAAACCATCATTCCTGTCTTGTGTTGTGCGATTGGGGTCGGTTACAAACCATAACAGTACGACCCCACCAAGTCTACGACCCCAGCCAGCACAGACGGTGTATGTTGAGTTGCCTTTTTTTTTCTTGTTCCCTCTAGCTTCCTTGTTAGTCCTGTTTAGCTCCCTTGTTAGCCTGTTACTCCCCTGTTTAGCTTGTTAGTCTCCCCGGTTAGCTCCCCTGTTTGCTTCCCGTTTTGCCCTGTTTGACCCCCCTGTAGCTAGCCATGCCCTGGCAGCTAACCCAGTCCCTCAGCAGAGCCCCTGTCTGCTAGCTTAGCCCCGGCTGCTAGCACAGCCTCTATGTTTATGCAGCCCTTGCTGCTGGCATAGGCCCTGTAGCTAGCCATGCCCTGGCGGCTAACCCAGTCCCTCAGCAGAGCCCCTGTCTGCTAGCTTTGCCCCGGCTGCTAGCACAGCCTCTATGTTTATGCAGCCCTTGCTGCTGGCATGGGCCCTGTAGCTAGCCATGCCCTGGCAGCTAACCCAGTTTTCCCTCTGCATGGCCCCGGTCTGCTAGCTTGGCCCCGGCTGTTAGCACAGCCTCTATGTTAATGCAGCCTTGCAGCAGGCATAGGCCCTGTAGCTAGCCAGGCCCAAGCAGCTAACCCGGTCCCTCTGCATGGCCTCCACTTTTTTGTGTAGTTTTTCCCACTGCTAGGACTGCCCTTTCAGCTAGCAAGGTCAGTTTATCTCACACAGCTAGGACTGTCCTTCCAGCTAGCTTGTGCTCTCTTGCTGGTCCAGCCCTGTCTGCCAGCCTAGCTCCGGCAGCTAGCGCAGCCTCTATGTTGATGTAGCAGTACAGCTAGCATAGGCCCTGTAGCTATCAGTGCCCTGGCAGCTACCCTTTCCCTCTGCTAGCCTGGCTCCGGCAGCTTGCGCAGCCTCTATGTTGATGTAGCAGTACAGCTAGCATAGGCCCTGTAGCTATCAGTGCCCTGGCAGCTAACCTTCCCTCTGCTAGCCCTTTCCCGGTGCTTCCATGGTTACCCCTTAGCTACCCTGCTCGCCCCTCAGTTCCTCTAGGCCAGTTGCTCTAGACCAGTTCTCTAGACCCAGTTCCTCTAGACCAGTTCCTCTAGACCAGTTCTCTAGACCAGTTCTCTAGACCAGTTCTCTAGACCCAGTTCCTCTAGACCAGTTCCCCCAGTTGCCCCTCTGCTTCCCTAGTTACCCCTCGGCGACCCTGTTTCTTTTGCTAGCCCCACTCTTGTGGTGGCTTCCCCTGCTGGCTTGGCCAGTACCTCTTGTTTTGCCCCCTGCCACTCTGTCCGTATTTGTTTTGGGTCGCCAGGTGGCTCCCGTTGAGGGGGGGGTACTGTGAGGTTTTGCCCGCTGCTCACCACCTTTTCTCTGTTTCTTTAAAGCCTACTGTTAGAAATTCCCTTCTCACTCACTCTCTCTAGCCCCCACCCTCTCGTTCTTTACTCTCGTTTACTCTCAGTGGCCACACCTGGACTATTATCAATTACCTCTCGCACCTGTGGTGGCAGGCTAATTAGTTCCCCGGTGGGCTTTAAATACCAGGGCGCTTCCCCTCGTTTCGGTGTGGGGTCGTGTTGTATTCATGCTGAGTCATATTCTCTAACATCTAGACTTTTTCGGGAGATCCTCTGGTCTACCAATGCTTTAAGATGGATCTCTCCAGCCTTGAGATGTTTGCTCCAGCCTTCGTCTGCTGTCGCCGTTTGCCTGGAGGGAGACATTGTACTGCGCTCTCTAATTCTCTACGGGAGGTATTCCAGTGTTCCACTCCAGACCAGCGCGCCAGATGCGCTCAAGCCTTCGCCACCTGCCGCCGTTTGCCTGGAGGGAGACACTGTACTGCGCTCTCTAATCCTCTACGGGAGGTATTCCAGTGTTCCACTTCAGACCTTCGAGCTTGGCACGCTCCTCCGTACCAGCGCACAGACGCGCATCTTCCAGACCTTCGAGCTTGGCACGCTCCTCCGTACCAGCGCACTGACGCGCATCTTCCAGACCTTCGAGCTTGGCACGCTCCTCCGTACCAGCGCACAGACGCGCATCTTCCAGACCTTCGAGCTTGGCACGCTCCTCCGTACCAGCGCACAGACGCGCATCTTCCAGACCTTCGAGCTTGGCACGCTCTCCAGACCTCAGCGCGCCGACGCGCATCTTCCAGACCTTCGTGCTTGGCACACTCCTCCTCGCAGACGCACCCCGAGGCGTCTCTCTGTTCCGACGCGCACACCAAGGTGTGGCGCGCACTCTGTTCCTCGGCTCCGACAGCGGCTACCCGGTGGACGACATCCTCGCCACCGCCACTGTTCCGACGCGCACACCAAGGTGTGGCGCGCACTCTGTTCCTCGGCTCCGACAGCGGCTACCCGGTGGACGACATCCTCGCCACCGCCACTGTTCCGACGCGCACACCAAGGTGTGGCGCGTACTCTGTTCCTCGGCTCCGACAGCGGCTACCCGGTGGACGACATCCTCGCCACCGCCACTGTTCCAGCACTCTGTTCCTCGGCTCCGACAGCGGCTACCCGGTGGACGACGCCCTCGCCACCGCCGCTGTTCCAGCGCTCGGTTCCTCGGCTCCGACAGCGGCTACCCGGTGGACGACATCCTCGCCACCGCCGCTGTTCCAGCGCTCTGTTCCTCGGCTCGGACAGCCAGCCACCCGGTGGCGATGCCCTCGCCCCGTTGCTGTCCCTTACCATTACGCATACGCCTGGGTGAGTTTTGATTGTGATGTCACTCACCCAGCGTAGTGCCCTTGCCCCCGTTCCCGCTGCTGTCCCTGTACCTTTACGCATACGCCTGGGTGAGTTTTGATTGTGATGTCACTCACTCAGCGTAGTGCCCTTGCCCCCGTTCCCGCTGCTGTCCCTGTACCTTTACGCATACGCCTGGGTGAGTTTTGATTGTGATGTCACTCACTCAGCGTAGTGCCCTTGCCCCCGTTCCCGCTGCTGTCCCTGTACCTTTACGCATACGCCTGGGTGAGTTTTGATTGTGATGTCACTCACTCAGCGTAATGCCCCTTGCCCTCGTCCCGCTGCTGTTCCCCAGCGTATTGCCTCCTTTAGTTCCCACTTAGTTATTTGTTTGGACATTTCATCTCCCACTCTGTTTTGTTCTCTCGTGGATATTATTTTGGACATTCCATCTCCCACTGTGTGTTTGTTCACACGAAGATAGTATTTACTTTGTTACTTTGTTATTTGGACTGTTCTGCATCTGCTCTGTTTTTTCCCTTTGAATATTAACCCTCTCCTCTGTTCTGCAGAGCGGCCCAGATGTTTTCCCACCAGTCCCCAGTTCCTCCCTGTCCCCAGTCCGCCTCCGCGGTCCTCTGTCCCCAGTTCCTCCCTGTCCCCAGCCCGCCTCCGCGGGCCTCTGTTCCCTCTGTCACCAGAACCTGGCCCTCTGTTCCCCAGAACCTGTTCCCTATGTTCCCCAGTACCTGTCCCTCAGTCCCTAGTTCTCCTAGTCCCTAGTCCTCTCTCCCTAGTTCTCCTTGTCCCTGGTTTACCTAGTCTCTAGTTCCTCTGTCCCAAGGCGTTCCCTTAACCTTCCCTTAGGCGTTCCCTTACTTTCCCATAGTGTTCCCTTTTCCTGCCCGCCTCTTAAAGGCACTTTACCTTCCCCTCTTGTGTTATTCCAGTGTTTTGTGTTTTCTCCCTTAAAGGGACAGTGCCCTTTTTCCCTGTTCTAAATAAATATCTGTTTCTTGGCAAACCATCATTCCTGTCTTGTGTTGTGCGATTGGGGTCGGTTACAAACCATAACACCCTTGATATATAACTACACATCGTTATTAAAATCATAACGACCGAACCTGACTTCGAAATTTACCAGCGATATATTAGATTATATATACCTTTTAATCATACTCTCGGCCTCTTAACCTGCGACTAACGTCCTGTTTAATGTACTTTCCGCGACTGATGTCCCGTTTAATGTACATTTACGTACTCCCGGGACATCGCGTAATCATGTACTAACTAGGACATCGCGTGATCATCTTCCCGCTATCTGTATTGATCAATTGGTTAATTTAATCCAAAATACATCGTTTTCAGGAAATGGAAGAGATTGTGAGCTTAGTTTGAGGTTGAAACAATGAATATTATGACGCTACTCTGGTAATTTCTAATTATGATTCTATCAGCTTCTCGGTCCTACTTCCCGCCTCTTTGCAAAGGAATCACAGAACGTTTTTAACAGAGTAGCGTTTTCCAAGGATATCACATCATAATAAGCTCACGTATCTATTTTGTTGCCTATATTTTTAGTCTGCATCAGCTAGACTAGGGGTAGCAATCCAACAACCTGTATTGTGCCTTAGATTTTGGTCGGCTCCGACTCGACCAGGAATAGCATTTCAACCTTTGTGCCTAAACTTTTTGGGACTAGCACATATAACCCATCCTTTCAGAACCTCCTGATAAGGACCCAGGTGCACGCGCGCCCTGGTAACGATTCTCAATACAGATCAGATATATTAATGCACATTATTCTACTCAGCCATGATCTCAATATTGGACAACATTCTGTAATATTCACCTGGCACAGAGAAAAGCGGGAAGGTTTCAATTCCTTTCCATACATTTTTGGTCGACCATCCTATTATACTCACTTTTCTCTGTATAGTTGAATGATACAACACGCCGGGAGGACGCAAAAAGTCCGTCACAAGTTCGTAGACGCCAATTGTGGGATATTTGTGGATATCCTGATGAAGAATGTCTCAGTCAACCGAGGCTTGGATAATAACAAGGTTTATTAACCAAACAGATAGAATACATAGAGAGAATGGCTGAGGCTCTCGCCTCAGGTGATCAGCTGAAATTACCCAGGTAAGAAGCCTGGATAGATCTCAAGAGGAGATCTATATAGTTAACAGGAGGGGGTGTGGTCCCATTTGATAGGTCAGATGGGGGGGGGGGGGGTACAGGTAATGGGGACACAGGGGAGGGGAGTGTCTTATTCCACAGAGAGGGGGGGGGGGGGGCACAGGTAAAGGGAACACAGGGGAGGGGGATATATTTACATGAGGACATAATTATACCACAGTATGTACTTTAATTACTGGCCAGACAGTACATTGAATATAGATGGTGAACACTCATAATAACACAGCATTGACAAAGAAATAGTATTTGAGGGTATTTTATTATTATGCAACATTAGGTTACAGAATGAGAATTAGGGTTGCGCTTGTATGGCGAATAATATGCATAAAGTCAGTCAGTAGCATGAGTCACTGGGAATAGCAGGATTCCTACGATGGGTCTAGGTTGACGCCACCTGGCGTATAATAGCAATTATAGAAGGCAACGCTGGTACCGCCTGGAGACACTGGGTTCCTCTCAGAGTTGTAAGGTCTAGAGGATAGAGGAATGTTCGGATACTCAGTCTGATTCAATGAAGAATAAAGGGACTCCACGTACAGAAGTCAGTCCTTGTAAATCCAACGATCAGCAGCAAAAGCAATAACTGTAATCCAAATGCTCGATAGCAAACGATGACAGCTAGCCAGCCTCTGTCCATGAGGCCAGCCCGAGTGTAATCCTCACGAGGTTAAATCCCAAACGATAGTGGAAATCAACAAGGCTCTTCTCCGGGTAACACGTTCCAAATCAATATAATCCAACCAGTAATGGTTCTGCAATCGCCGCCGCTGGTTCTCCTGTGCACATGTCCAACGGTTCTCCGACTAGGCCTCCTCGGGTGCTGGCGACGTATTTAGGCCACGCACCCTGGCTAAGGTTCACTAGCTAACATGAACGAACCGTTAGGTAATGCTACACACGAACGAACTGGGTTGCACGATATACAATAAATGAACGACTATTTACTTCACATTAAACTAGGTCGAACTTGACGTTACTGCATTAAACTCTGACACTTTACTATTCTATTCGCACGTGTTCTCAACGCTCTGTTAGACGCTTCACTGTTCACTTCACTGTTACCGAACACAGACAGACTTTAGACGAACTGCTGCTGTGCGCACCTGCGCCGTATATATACTTAAGTGGTTATCTAGTCCCAAACCTCAGTTCTTGTCTGGAATCAATACGCTGTCTCCGGGCATGTTACGACATGCCTGAGCTTGTCTTTGAACCTGACGTTGGGGGCTTGCGGGCTGGCGCCTAGGGCGCTATCCAATAAGGAGAGCGAATATTACTATGGTTCGAACGCAGGTAAAGGGATATACCGTGTATATATAAATAATATACAATGTATATAAAACAATAAATGTAGATTCTCAGCTTTAATCTGGCCCTTCACAACAGTTTGTCTTAGAGCAGGGCGATAGAATGCCAGCCCTGATTCCAAACTCTAACCTTAACCAACTTCGAAAGAGTCGCCTAAGCTTAACCAGTGATAAACTAGGTGTTAGGTAGTTTGCTGCTGTTCGAGGCGGAAATGGGCGCGTCACGCGATTGGGCGCACATGTCACATGACCAGAAACGTCAGTGGCCAATCAGATCGCACCAGAAACGTCAGTGGCCAATCAGATTCGCAAAACGCGAACGCGGAAGCATTAATCCGTTAGGATAAGAATAGACGCATCCGGGTAAACCGTGTGCCAAGAAAAAAGCTCTCTATCTCTCCATTTCCTCATCCAAGTAAATTCATTCGGAATTTGTATCACTTCTGTCGTCTTCGCTTGTCAATTTTCACCTAGATCCCTGATTCACACAGGAAAGATATCACTGGAAAGCTACACTCATTGTTTGCTACAAGTTACAACGCTGACCAATAATTTTCGCAATCGGCGGATGATTGACTTCTGGAGCCTCGGGAGTCCGGGGTGATAATCTTATGCGCCCGCGTAAAAAGACGCACGCCTGACATATCGGCATGTAACTCGAGAACCAAGCGACGGATTGATGTGGCATTCGAACGGCAACAAATAGTGCTTTAATTCGGTCATTTATAAATGACGAAAAATTCAGCCCGAGCCGCCGTGAAACCGAAACTGAAACTTAAAAACAATGAAACCCGGACATTTTCATGAATTTATAAAACCCCCCCGGACGCCCCGGACAGGGCGTGAAAAGAGGACATGTCCGGCGTTTGGTCACCCTACTTATTGATTCCCTTGGGGAAATTCGGACATCATAGCAGCATGGGGGAGGGGAGGTACAGGTATGGGCAGGCAATAGGTAGGCAATAGGCAAATAGTAGGCAATAGGCATTTTAATTATAGTAAAGATAAAATAAGCAGTGTAAACAATATAATTAACTCTGAATATAAGAATATGAGCAAGTAAACAGTGTTATCAAAGGTGCAGATGAGGGTCTGTATGCCCTATCAGTTATTATTATATGTTACAATAAACATGGTCAATAAAACACTTAAAATATGAATATATACTATGAGTAAGTAAGGTAAACAGTATACACAGGTGCAGTATACACAAGGGTACCCTAGACCTAAGACTAAGTCTTGGTCTTACCTTCGTCAGGACTGGGTTGGTCTGGACTGCAACACTACCTAACGTTAGACTCAGAAACTGTCCTCCATTGAAAGGAACATGTTTATCTCAGACTAGGCCTAATACATGTCCATGAAACCGGACCATCTTTCTTTCATCCTGAGTATTGTGCTCTTTTAGTGTAAGCCTGTCAGCTGTCCCGTCTATCGGTCCATCTACTGGAAGCTTATTGAGACCCTGTCGATAGTGGCTGCCTGGAGAGAGGAGAGAGGCGAGGGGAGAGAGGAGAGAGGAGAGAGGAGAGAGGAGAGAGGAGAGAGGAGAGAAGAGAGGGGAGAGAGGAGAGAGGAGAGAGGAGAGGAGAGAGGAGAGAGGAGAGGGGAGAGGAGAGAGGAGAGAGGAGAGAGGAGAGAGGAGAGAGGAGAGAGGAGAGAGGAGAGAGGAGAGAGGAGAGAGGAGAAAGGAGAGAAGAGAGGGGAGAGAGGAGAGAAGAGAGGGGAGAGGAGAGGGGAGAGGGGAGAGAGGAGAGAGGAGAGAAGAGAGGGGAGAGAGGAGAGAGGAGAGGGGAGAGGGGAGAGAGGAGAGAAGAGAGGGGAGAGAGGAGAGGAACTGAACAAGGTCCTTTGGCCTCTGCGCTTCACATTATGCGTTACACACACACACACGGACACACACACATACTCACACCGACCTACACACCTCCTTTTTCATCCGCTAATGACCACATCTGTATAATGGCAGAGAGGACATTATCACCAGGGCGTATCAAATTACAATTATGGATGGGCTTCAAGTGGGAGAGGAGGGAGCCGACGGTGGGGGGAGAGTGACGACGGAACAGAGAAGAAAGGATCACACCAAATACAGTATATACAGTCCAGAGCAGGTTCTCAAAGTGTGGCCCGTGGGCCAACATCGGCCCTCGTAATCGTTTCTGTTAGCCCGCGATGAGGTGTAAATGATGAGTGGTTAAGGTGTAAATACATGATGAGTTTTTATCTTTTTTTTTTTTTTTATCTTTTTCCCCCTTCTTTTTCCGTTTTTCTCCCATCCCAATGTTAGTCGTTATGCCAATTCCCAATCCCCTTCCTGGTCGTTGCGCACTCTACCCCCTACCGTCGGTCTGGGAGGGCGGAGACTATCACATGCTTCCTCCGACACATGTGTAGCCAGCCCACCGCTTCTTTTCACCCAGCAGCGCGGACTCTCACTGGGAGAGTGTAACGTGTGGAAGGTCACACTACCTCTCCCAGATCCTTCCCTACCGAACTGTAGGAGTCGCTGTTTACAACAACCAGGACCCACCCTCGCCGGCTTTCCCACCCGCTAACACTGCCAATTGTGTTAGTATGGACGGTTGGCCAAGCCGGAAGCACCACAGCTGGATTCGATCCCACTGTCTCTGTGGTGGTAGACAGACGCTTAGTCCGCTGCGCTACCCGGCCGCCCATACATGATGAGTTGTTAAGGTGTTAATACATGATGAGTGGTTAAGGTGTAAATACATGATGAGTTGGTAAGGTGTAAATGCATGATGAGTGGTTAAGGTGTAAATATATGATGAGTTGTTAATGTGTAAATGTATAATGAGTGGTTAAAGTGAAAATGCATGGTGAGTTGTTACGGTGTAATGCATGATGAGTTGTTAAGGTGTAAATGCATGGTGAGTTGTTATGGTGTAAAATGCATGATGAGTGGACCTTATATGTGACAAATAAAACATAACTTGAAATTGAACTTGAAATGCATGATGAGTTGTTAAGGTGTTAATGGCCTACATGTACATGATGAGTTATTAAGGTGTTGTAGTATATAGTAAATATCATGAATAACGTACTCAGTCAACAGAGTCTGGTTAATACGATTTATTAGCCAGACAGATCAAATATATACAAGATAGTTAGAGACATGGCTTGAGTGGCTCTCGCCCAGGTTATCAGCTAAATGACCTAGGAAGAGAAGGATGAATGATGTAGGGAGGAACCCTTTATAGTGAGAAAGGGGGAGGGGGAGCCCCATAAGATGGTGGGGGGGGGCACATGATAGGGGACAATGGAGGGGAGGGGGTGAGCTCTGGATATCCACCACACATGGTGAAGATAAAGACAATTAATGTCCATGAAAGTGGACAAATTAAAATATGTATCTATCTGTCTGTCTGTCTGTCTGTCTGTCTGTCTGTCTGTCTGTCTGTCTGTCTGTCTGTCTGTCTGTCTGTCTGTCTGTCTGTCTGTCTGTCTGTCTGTCTGTCTGTCTGTCTGTCTGTCTGTCTGTCTGTCTGTCTGTCTGTCTGTCTGTCTGTCTGTCTATCTATCTTAACCACAGACACATTGCTACAGTGGAAATAGGTCCCCCCCATTATCTATCTTGTAAACCCTTCATTAGTCACTAGCCACTGGCCACTGCCGAAGCCTGATTCACAAATAGATTATACATCTGGGGACTGTGATTAGTCTGACAGCAGTGCACCATTACAGGATGTGCGTACTTTAGATTGTGGCAGTTATATGGTTGTTTTACAGTATAGGCAAAACAAAGTTAGATTGGGATTCTGGTTCAAATCCCAGAGGCGTGTTTGAAATCCCTTGTGCCCTTGAGCAGAGCGCTTATTAGCCCATAACGTTTAGCAAGCAATGCTGTTCCAGCCGGTGTTGATATACCTGGTGTTCACCCCCCCCCCCCCATCCTGCTTGCTGCATGGACTGTACAGCCTGATCTCACTTGAAATATGTAAATGAAGTACTAATCGAACACAGGAGAAGGTAATGTACCTTATGCTATATCCATAAGTAATATATTTACTTATTGTATCGAAAATGTAAGATGTGTACGTATTACAAATAAGTACATATATTACATATTCAAGAAACTAACTTTTTGCATTTTCAGAAAACGTTTTTAAGTACTTAAGTAACCTTAACTCTAACGTTATGTCTTAACCATAACTGTAAAACTAACCTCAACTCTTAACTATAATCATAGTTAGATAACTATGGTTGGTTCAACTCCTGGTTGCAGCGTTGTTTTGGACTTTTGGCCAATACAATACGTAAATATATTACTTACGGCTATAACACAACATACATTATGTACCTTTTTCCCCCCCCTGAGGTCGATTAGTACTTTATTTGCAACTTTTGATGAGACCGCGTGTGAATGATTAGTGTGACCTGTACAGCAGGGATAATGATGAGTGTGACTTCTACAACAGGTATAATGATTAGTGTGACTTCTACAACAGGTATAATGATTAGTGTGACTTCTACAACAGGTATAATGATTAGTGTGACTTCTACAGCAGGTATAATGATTAGTGTGACTTCTACAACAGGTATAATGATTAGTGTGACTTCTACAGCAGGGATAATGATGAGTGTGACTTCTACAGCAGGTATAATGATTAGTGTGACTTCTACAACAGGTATAATGATTAGTGTGACTTCTACAGCAGGGAGAATGATTAGTGTGACTTCTACAACAGGTATAATGATTAGTGTGACTTCTACAGCAGGTATAATGATTAGTGTGACTTCTACAGCAGGTATAATGATTAGTGTGACTTCTACAACAGGTATAATGATTAGTGTGACTTCTACAGCAGGTATAATGATTAGTGTGACTTCTACAACAGGTATAATGATTAGTGTGACTTCTACAACAGGTATAATGATTAGTGTGACTTGTACAGCAGGGAGAATGATTAGTGTGACTTTTACAGCAGGTATAATGATTAGTGTGACTTCTACAGCAGGTATAATGATTAGTGTGACTTATACAGCAGGGAGAATGATTAGTGTGACTTCTACAGCAGGTATAATGATTAGTGTAACTTCTACAGCAGGGAGAATGATTAGTGTGACTTGTACAGCAGGGAGAATGATTAGTGTGACTTCTACAACAGGTATAATGATTAGTGTGACTTGTACAGCAGGGAGAATGATTAGTGTGACTTGTACAGCAGGTATAATGATTAGTGTGACTTCTACAGCAGGTATAATGATTAGTGTGACTTCTACAGCAGGGAGAATGATTAGTGTGACTTCTACAGCAGGGAGAATGATTAGTGTGACTTCTACAGCAGGTATAATGATTAGTGTGACTTCTACAGCAGGTATAATGATTAGTGTGACTTCTACAGCAGGTATAATGATTAGTGTGACTTCTACAGCAGGTATAATGATTAGTGTAACTTCTACAGCTGGTATAATAATTAGTGTGACCTGTATAGCAGGGATAATGATTAGTGTGACTTCTACAGCAGGGAGAGTGATTAGTGTGACTTCTACAGCAGGTATAATGATTAGTGTGACTTCTACAGCAGGGAGAGTGATTAGTGTGACTTCTACAGCAGGGAGAGTGATTCGTGTGACTTCTACAGCAGGTATAATGAATAGTGTGACTTGTACAGCAGGGAGAATGATTAGTGTGACTTCTACAGCAGGGAGAGTGATTAGTGTGACTTCTACAGCAGGTATAATGATTAGTGTGACTTCTACAGCAGGTATAATGATTAGTGTGACTTCTACAGCAGGTATAATGATTAGTGTGACTTCTACAGCAGGGAGAGTGATTAGTGTGACTTCTACAGCAGGTATAATGATTAGTGTGACTTCTACAGCAGGTATAATGATTAGTGTGACTTCTACAGCAGGGAGAGTGATTAGTGTGACTTGTACAGCAGGGATAATGATTAGTGTGACTTCTACAGCAGGTGTAATGAATAGTGTGACCTGTACAGCAGGGATAATGATTAGTGTGACCTGTATACAGCAGGATTAAAGCTAAATACAAGGCAAATACTCAAGTAAATAGAATAGATAGGTAGCTAGGTTGGTGAAGAGTAAGAAAGCAGCGTGACGCCTATTTCTACTTCACCCAAATCATATCAACCGCCAGTTCCATATGTTCTCCTATGTGGCCAACTGACACGGAGAGAGGAAAATGCCAGATCCTGCAGAGAGTGTTTGGGGTAGAATGTGTTGTGAAGGAGCTCGCCTGTGTGGCAGCTGTTCCCGTGGGCCGGAGCGAAGCCGAGCCTTGTCTTCTGTTTTCAAATTGAACCAAATCAAATTAGTGTCGGGAATGGAGGCCCGTGATTGATTTCTCTCCGCGGACGCACTGCGGAGCTATGCAAAGGCTTGTTTAAGTTAATCACAACAAATTTGATGCCAGATGACAATATTCCTCAATCTGTCTTGCCCTCGGAGCAGGTGAGGGGCTTTATCCGCTCGGTATCAAATGAACGCGCGGAGCCGTGAGTTTCAATTTTAGCGGTGTTGTCGAGGAGGAGATGTCGCTCGGCTGTTTGTGCAGGCGTGTGTGTTTGTGTGTTTGTGTGTTTGTGTGTGTCTGGGTGTATGTGTGTGTGTGTGTGTGTGTGCGTGCGTGCGTGCGTGCGTGCGTGTGTGTGTATGTGCATATGTGTGTGTGTGTGCGCGCGTGCATGTGTGTGTGTGCATGCGTGTGTGTGTTTATAAGAGCACACGCATGTTTATAGGCAGGCGTATGTTTATCAATCAATAGGAAATGGGATTAGCCGCACTCTCCTTCAGTCTCGCACGATCCCACTATCTCTGAGAATCTTCTAACGTCGAAAGAGATAAACCTTCTCTTTCTTCTGTTCTTGGGAACACGCTATGTGTCCGTTCATTCCGCAGCGCTTGATCTCTTGATATATTTTTCTCTCTTTTTGCACGAAAGTCCCAAAGTGATTAATAGCTCAATCTCTGGCTCGCTAATGAGTTTTATCAGCAGCCGCTGGTGATTAATTAGCGGCTGCAAAGAGCCTGTCACTGCTTCATCCCGGCTAAGTATTTTCCTCGAACGCTGTACGTCTCCTTCGCTACAAAGGACTAGAGCTCCGGTCCCAGGTGACGCTCTTCATCCGGGCTTCGAGGCCCTGGAGAGAAGCCACACAATGTACAGAGTGCGTTCAAAGTAAGGAAAACCGCAGCGGAAAAGACTTCCCTCTGTGATGGCGTGGTGTGCTCTTTTTCCTTCTTTTCTTCGGGCATGGTTTCGGTCTGGTCCTTCCGGGGCGAGGCCGCTGCTAATCACTAACATTATGGCCAAGAATGATCATCTGGGCCTTCTGTCTGTCCAGCGGTGCTAGTTCAGGCGTCATGTCACATGCAATCTCCCATCGGTGAGATCACGGCGGTTAGCTAGCTGACTTCAAAATCACGTGGGTTCAAACCGCTGGCGACTGATCGTTCACCAGGCCTGGTTACCAGGAGCCTTGTCCTCCTGGAAGACATCGTTCACCAGGCCTGGTTACCAGGAGCCTTGTCCTCCTGGAAGACATCGTTCACCAGGCCTGGTTACCAGGAGCCTTGTCCTCCTGGAAGACATCGTTCACCAGGCCTGGTTACCAGGAGCCTTGTCATCCTGGAAGACGTCGCTCACGTCAGGATTAGGGTTAGATCTGCATGGCGGGATGCAGGTGATTACCCACAATCGTTATGACTTGAGGATCCTGGGCTTTTACACGTTGGCCTCCATTCCCCAATGGGGGTATAATGTGTGTATAGTGTGTGTGTGTGTGTGTGTGTGTGTGTGTGTGTGTGTGTGTGTGTGTGTGTGTGTGTGTGTGTGTGTGTGTGTGTGTGTGTGTGTGTGTGTGTGTGTGTGTGTGTGTGTGTGTGTGTGTGTGTGTGTGTGTGTGTGTGTGTGTGTGTGTGTGTGTGTGTGTGTGTGTGTGTGTGTGTGTGTGTGTGTGTGTGTGTGTGTGTGTGTGTGTGTGTGTGGGTGTGGGTGTGGTGGTGGTGGTGGTGGTGGTGGTAGGGTGGGGGTGGTGGTGGTAGGGTGGGGGTGAGATTAAACTCTACCAGAATATATCAACATAATGGTGCGAACGTGCACAAGCATGCAAGTAGCACTAAAAGCGAGGGGCTTGGCTATAAAACATGAATATAGCAGAAATTGCTCTCGCAGGATATCCTGCTGATGAATTACCAGTATTTATCCTAACAGACATTACAGGAAGGGACTATATTTACAGCCACTGGTAGCAGTAATTGCAATCTGCCTGGGCCTCCATAGATGATTGTGCCTAAACCAATAAACAAGGCCCTACTTCAGAGCAGAGCGCCGATATATAAAGCCACCTCTGCTTCCTCTCAATGTGTCCTTGCCTTTGTTTTGTTTATATTTAGATGCCCCCATTGCATTATTTGTAATGGCATCACAAATAATAATAAGAGTGCGAAAGTGACTCAGGAGGTAGAGCTAGCAGCCATCTGGTAATCAGAGGGTTCGATTCCGGCAGCGTGTTGAAGTGTCCTCAAGCAAGACACTTAACCCTTAACTGCTCCCGATGAGCAGGTTGGCACCTTGCATGGTCACCTCTACTGTCTGTGTGTGAGTGAATGGGTGATTGTGAGGCATTAAGTTGTAAATATAAATCAGTCCATTTTATATTAACACAAAAAATGTATAGGATCATGCCGTTCCCCCCAGCGCATGATGCAATGTAAAGTACAGAACAACAAAAATATATAAAATATATAAATTAGTACTACTAAGTAATAGTGTTAATCAGATGTACAGATTTGTAGTATTAATATGTACAGTGATTGATATATATACGGTAAGAATAAATATATATGTCCGGTATATACAGTATTATTGTACATGCTATCATACAGAGTTATA
>NC_140165.1:242143935-242201223 GCF_963971535.1 Notolepis coatsorum
AACGACACCTGCCCTGAGCTCCCGGAGATCCCCAACGGGTGGAAGAGCACCTCTCACCCGGAGCTGGTGCACGGCACCGTGGTGACCTACCAGTGCTACCCGGGCTACCAGGTGGTGGCACAGAGCTGCTCATGTGCCAGTGGGACCTGACCTGGAGCGGCGACCTGCCCGCCTGCGAGAGAGGTGAGGGAAACAAGCACTGTCGTCTAGGTCAGGAAGGGCAGGCGTGTGATCTAGGAACAGGGTGTTTGTGTAGCAGGAAGGCAGGTGTGATCTAGAGCAGTGTTTCTCAACTGGTGGGTCGCGACCCAAAAGTGGGTCGCGGGACCATTTTGAGTGAGTAGCGGATGTGTGTGTAAATTTTTTATTTTTTTTTATATATAAATTTTTTTTTTCACTACCTATCTTTGTGAAAGTGGCTTCTCAGCTTTGGTCCAGCTGAAGACAAAGCGGAGGAACAGATTGGACATTGAGCATGACCTCAGAGTTGCTTTGTCTACCATCACCCCAGACTTTGAGACTCTTGTCAGGAGAAAACAACATCCCCAGTTACCCCATTAGTTCCCTGGGCCCCGTTCCCCGTACCTGGTTCAACTAAGTCGATCAAGATGTCATTATCCAGATTCAGTTAACCCGATGTTTGAAGCCGGGATTTTCCTGTTCCTCGAAGGTGGATTCAGTCTCGTTAACTCAAGCCAGACTTGAGACCCAGGATAAGTGCGCGTGCCCGCCTCAGCCGAGAAGGCAGCAAGTGTCGAGAGCAGAGATCCTGATTCTCTAGCGGCATTGATTGATTAATTGATTTAAAACTTTAGTAACATATTGCAGTACGGCTCAATCGCCTCGCCGACAAGTTAAATGCGTTATCTATAGGCTAATTTTAAGTCCCTCATTACCTCAATCAATCAGATTATATTTCTTTAAACTTGCCTGCTGGATTGAATAATCAAATGAGATCTTGCTAGCGGAAATAATTAGTTAAACTGTTATACAAAATAACGATACGGCTCTCTTCCCATTGATTGATGTATAGTCGATCTTTTACTTATCTCCACTGTGGTGTAACGGGTTCTTCTTTTGACTTTCACGCAGACGACCGGGGTTCGAAACCTAGTCTTCCCCTTCTTTTTGCGATGTAGGAATAATTCAATTTGGTGCACGTTGAGAGCTATATAAAGAATGACATCCTCAATGCATGTAGATTTATAATATTTTAACTTGAAACTAGGCTACTTTGGCATATAATCATTAATATTATATTCCAAAAAATTTTATTGGAAACACGGGGTTTCGAACACCGGTCGCTGGGTTGGCAGGATTGAGCACTACCGCTGCGCCACTGTGCCAGATGGGATAAATTCATTGTTTATACATTAATGAACGAGACAAGATCCACAATCCACGCATAGAAACTTCAATTTTATGCTTGAATGAAACACAATCCAGGCGCTCCATTAAACATCCACAGCGGAGAATATGAAAGGAATCAGAGCCAAACGAGCGATAGGTTTCAATCATTAAAAATATCCCTGCGGGATTCACATTTGCAATGCTGCACGTTGTTAGAATAACCACATAATGTGTACATCGCACCGAGCGAGCGCCACGGTATATAACGTGCATTATTTAGGACAAAGTGAATTTAGTATCAGCATTTTGGGTCTATTTTACATTTCAAAAGCCCCCTCTGGAAGAATGGAGCACAAAAACGTAATTCAGAATGGTATAAAGCAGATCCTAGACTGTGGGAATAATTTCAGGAAACGCGCTGTCACTTTCTTTGCGGGGGCGTGGCTGTGCTTCATCCGGCTAACTTGAACTTAAACCCTGCTTTCGACCAGGCTCAAACTTTTGGATCTGTTGTCATGGTGATTTGGACAATCCAGGTACGGGGAGCCGGAAAGTCCGGCTTAAGTCAGACTTAACCGAAAGTTATCCGGCTAACTCAGTTATCCAGGTACGGGGAACGGGGCCCTGGGATGTTAAGCTAAGAAGTCTGCTAAGAAGGATATATTATTTATTATTATTATTATTTTATTTCATTGTGTTTTTAGCCCTTAGTTGCACTTTTGTTGCAACCCGTTATCCCATTAGTTCCCCCAAACTTACTGTAGGTCTGTTATGTTAAGTTAAGAAGTCTGCTAAGAAGCATAATTATTTATTATTATTATTATTTTATTTCATTGGGTTTTTAGCCCTAGTTGCACTTTTGTTGCAACCCCAGTTATCCCATTAGTTCCCCCAAACTTAGGTATGTTATGTTAAGCTAAGAAGTCTGCTAAGAAGCATAATTATTTATTATTATTATTTAATTTCATTGGGTTTTTAGCCCTAGTTGCACTTTTGTTGCAACCCCAGTTATCCCATTAGTTCCCCCAAACTTAGGTCTGTTATGTTAAGCTAAGAAATCTGCTAAGAAGCATATTATTTATTATTATTATTTTATTTCATTGGGTTTTAGCCCTAGTTGCACTTTTGTTGCAACCCCAGTTATCCCATTAGTTCCCCCAAATTTAGGTCTGTTATGTTAAGCTAAGAAATCTGCTAAGAAGCATATATTATTTATTATTATTTTATTTCATTGGGTTTTTAGCAATAGTTGCACTTTTGTTGCACTTTTGTGTGTTTATTTCATGTTTTGAAAGATTGCGTATTACTGCACATTTTTTTTTTTTACATAAATCATAGTGGTTCAAAATTTTGGGTCGCGACTTAATGACTAAGGAAAATATTGGGTCCCGAGGCTAAACCAGTTGAGAACCACTGATCTAGAGGAACAGGGTGTTTGTGTAGCAGGAAGGCAGGTGTGATCTAGAGGAACAGGGTGTTTGTGTAGCAGGAAGGGAGGTGTGAGAGGAACAGGGTGTTTGTGTAGCAGGAAGGCAGGTGTGATCTAGAGGAACAGGGTGTTTGTGTAGCAGGAAGGCAGGTGTGATCTAGAGGAACAGGGTGTTTGTGTAGCAGGAAGGCAGGTGTGATCTAGAGGAACAGGGTGTTTGTGTAGCAGGAAGGGGCCAGGGGCCTATCTAGACCCAGCACTCTACTGGGGCACAGGGGGGCACCAAGGTATGTGAAGCGGAGCGGAGCGAAAATGGGCAGATTTGGTAACTATTTTATTTTTAACTTTATTTCGGTTTTAGGGTTAGGGTTAGGTTAGATGCATCCATCTGTATGGAGAATGGGAGGGGTTTGTCTGATGTTAAGGCCTTGAGAACATCACCCACTGCCTTTGGAGCAAGGACTCATGTAGAATCTTTTGATTGAGCTTGTTTTTTTTTTTAAAGAAAAAATGTATCATTTAGATGCCTTTATTTCATATTCGACGCAGACGGTAGGCTATATATAGCACATTTTGTTTGGTTTTCAGTTTTCAATCCATAATAAGTTAACAGAAAAAATAAGTACACAACCACATTATTTCAACCTAATAAAACTATGTTTATTGTCATTGTTTTAAGAACACAAGGTGACTTGGTAATACTCAACATTTTGAGTAAAAATAATCCCACTGGTCACAATGGTGACCGTAATAATGTTTTTGTTATAAGGCTCTGAAAATGTTACTGAATGATGTATCAATGTATTTCCAGCTAAATTGAAATAATAAAGGGTCTCAATTAAATATGTGTAGTGTCACATGACCATAACTCAGTCGTCGCAAGGTTTAACTGAGGCTGCGTTAACATGATGGCACACCCTCCTCCAATCCCTCCACCGGAGCAAGGCCAGAGAGAGAGAGAGGAGAGGAGAGAGAGAGAGAGAGAGAGAGAGAGAGAGAGAGAGAGAGAGAGAGAGAGAGAGAGAGAGAGAGAGAGAGAGAGAGGAGAGAGAGAGAGACACGTTGTACACGTTGCACATCATATATATATAATGCCTGAGCACCTGTACGACCACTCCCACTTAAAAAAGCAGAATGCGACCGCAGCACTGTACCTGTGAACTGCTGGGATGTACCATGTATTAGCTGTCATATGGGTGTGCAAACCAGTCAACTTACAAAAAAGAGCCTGTTGGAGGATTTCAACAAGATAAATGCGACAACAGTGCAAAATATTTCACTATAATATTTCAAAGCAAAGTAAAAAAATATATATAAAAAAGAATTATTTGATCAGTGGGGCACAGCTGATCAACAGTGGGGCCCGTGCCCCACTGATAGTGGTCTAAATACGCCAATGGGAATGGCAGGTGTGATCTAGATCTAGATGTAGAGGAACAGGGTGTTTGTGTAGCAGGAAGGTGTGATCTAGATGTAGAGAGGAACAGGGTGTTTGTGTAGCAGGAAGGTGTGATCTAGATGTAGAGGAACAGGGTGTTTGTGTAGCAGGAAGGTGTGTGATCTAGATGTAAGAGGAACAGGGCGTTTGTGTAGCAGGAAGGTGTGTGATCTAGATGTAAGAGGAACAGGGTGTTTGTGTAGCAGGAAGGTGTGATCTAGATGTAGAGGGACAGGGTGTTTGTGTAGCAGGAAGGTGTGATCTAGATGTAGAGAGGAACAGGGTGTTTGTGTAGCAGGAAGGTGTGATCTAGATGTAGAGGGACAGGGTGTTTGTGTAGCAGGAAGGTGTGATCTAGATGTAGAGAGGAACAGGGTGTTTGTGTAGCAGGAAGGTGTGATCTAGATGTAGAGGACCAGGGTGTTTGTGTAGCAGGAAGGTGTGATCTAGATGTAGAGGACCAGGGTGTTTGTGTAGCAGGAAGGTGTGATCTAGATGTAGAGGCACAGGGTGTTTGTGTAGCAGGAAGGTGTGATCTAGATGTAGAGGCCCAGGGTGTTTGTGTAGCAGGAAGGTGTGTGATCTAGATGTAGAGGAACAGGGTGTTTGTGTAGCAGGAAGGTGTGTGATCTAGATGTAGAGAAACAGGGCGTTTGTGTAGCAGGAAGGTGTGATCTAGATGTAGAGGAACAGGGTGTTTGTGTAGCAGAAAGGTGTGATCTAGATGTAGAGAGGAACAGGGTGTTTGTGTAGCAGGAAGGTGTGATCTAGATGTAGAGGGACAGGGTGTTTGTGTAGCAGGAAGGTGTGATCTAGATGTAGAGGAACAGGGTGTTTGTGTAGCAGGAAGGTGTGATCTAGATGTAGAGGACCAGGGTGTTTGTGTAGCAGGAAGGTGTGTGATCTAGATGTAGAGTGACAGGGTGTTTGTGTAGCAGGAAGGTGTGATCTAGATGTAGAGGAACAGGGTGTTTGTGTAGCAGGAAGGTGTGATCTAGATGTAGAGGAACAGGGTGTTTGTGTAGCAGGAAGGTGTGATCTAGATGTAGAGGAACAGGGTGTTTGTGTAGCAGGAAGGTGTGATCTAGATGTAGAGGAACAGGGTGTTTGTGTAGCAGGAAGGTGTGATCTAGATGTAGAGAGGAACAGGGTGTTTGTGTAGCAGGAAGGTGTGATCTAGATGTAGAGGAACAGGGTGTTTGTGTAGCAGGAAGGTGTGTGATCTAGATGTAGAGGAACAGGGTGTTTGTGTAGCAGGAAGGTGTGATCTAGATGTAGAGGACCAGGGTGTTTGTGTAGCAGGAAGGTGTGATCTAGATGTAGAGGAACAGGGTGTTTGTGTAGCAGGAAGGTGTGATCTAGATGTAGAGGGACAGGGTGTTTGTGTAGCAGGAAGGTGTGTGATCTAGATGTAGAGGGACAGGGTGTTTGTGTAGCAGGAAGGTGTGATCTAGATGTAAGAGGAACAGGGTGTTTGTGTAGCAGGAAGGTGTGATCTAGATGTAGAGGAACAGGGTGTTTGTGTAGCAGGAAGGTGTGATCTAGATGTAGAGGCACAGGGTGTTTGTGTAGCAGGAAGGTGTGTGATCTAGATGTAGAGGACCAGGGTGTTTGTGTAGCAGGAAGGTGTGATCTAGATGTAGAGGAACAGGGTGTTTGTGTAGCAGGAAGGTGTGATCTAGATGTAGAGAGACAGGGTGTTTGTGTAGCAGGGAGGTGTGTGATCTAGATGTAGAGGACCAGGGTGTTTGTGTAGCAGGAAGGTGTGATCTAGATGTAGAGGGACAGGGTGTTTGTGTAGCAGGAAGGTGTGATCTAGATGTAAGAGGAATAGGGTGTTTGTGTAGCAGGAAGGTGTGATCT
Source organism: Notolepis coatsorum (assembly GCF_963971535.1). Taxonomy (NCBI): domain Eukaryota; kingdom Metazoa; phylum Chordata; class Actinopteri; order Aulopiformes; family Paralepididae; genus Notolepis; species Notolepis coatsorum. Next base: position 242,150,016 of record NC_140165.1, read on the forward strand.
AGATGTAGAGGGACAGGGTGTTTGTGTAGCAGGAAGGTGTGATCTAGATGTAGAGGGACAGGGTGTTTGTGTAGCAGGAAGGTGTGATCTAGATGTAGAGGGACAGGGTGTTTGTGTAGCAGGAAGGTGTGATCTAGATGTAGAGGGACAGGGTGTTTGTGTAGCAGGAAGGTGTAATCTAGATGTAGAGGGACAGGGTGTTTGTGTAGCAGGAAGGTGTGATCTAGATGTAGAGGAACAGGGTGTTTGTGTAGCAGGAAGGTGTGTGATCTAGATGTAAGAGGAACAGGGTGTTTGTGTAGCAGGAAGGTGTGTGATCTAGATGTAGAGGACCAGGGTGTTTGTGTAGCAGGAAGGTGTGATCTAGATGTAGAGGGACAGGGTGTTTGTGTAGCAGGAAGGTGTGATCTAGATGTAGAGGAACAGGGTGTTTGTGTAGCAGGAAGGTGTGATCTAGATGTAGAGACCAGGGTGTTTGTGTAGCAGGAAGGTGTGATCTAGATGTAGAGAGGAACAGGGTGTTTGTGTAGCAGGAAGGTGTGATCTAGATGTAGAGAGGAACAGGGTGTTTGTGTAGCAGGAAGGTGTGATCTAGATGTAGAGAGACAGGGTGTTTGTGTAGCAGGAAGGTGTGATCTAGATGTAGAGAGGAACAGGGTGTTTGTGTAGCAGGAAGGTGTGATCTAGATGTAGAGGAACAGGGTGTTTGTGTAGCAGGAAGGTGTGATCTAGATGTAGAGGAACAGGGTGTTTGTGTAGCAGGAAGGTGTGTGATCTAGATGTAAGAGGAACAGGGTGTTTGTGTAGCAGGAAGGTGTGATCTAGATGTAGAGGAACAGGGTGTTTGTGTAGCAGGAAGGTGTGATCTAGATGTAGAGGAACAGGGTGTTTGTGTAGCAGGAAGGTGTGTGATCTAGATGTAGAGGACCAGGGTGTTTGTGTAGCAGGAAGGTGTGATCTAGATGTAGAGGACCAGGGTGTTTGTGTAGCAGGAAGGTGTGATCTAGATGTAGAGGGCCAGGGTGTTTGTGTAGCAGGAAGGTGTGTGATCTAGATGTAGAGGAACAGGGTGTTTGTGTAGCAGGAAGGTGTGATCTAGATGTAGAGGAACAGGGTGTTTGTGTAGCAGGAAGGTGTGATCTAGATGTAGAGGACCAGGGTGTTTGTGTAGCAGGAAGGTGTGTGATCTAGATGTAGAGGAACAGGGTGTTTGTGTAGCAGGAAGGTGTGATCTAGATGTAGAGGAACAGGGTGTTTGTGTAGCAGGAAGGTGTGATCTAGATGTAGAGGAACAGGGTGTTTGTGTAGCAGGAAGGTGTGTGATCTAGATGTAGAGGACCAGGGTGTTTGTGTAGCAGGAAGGTGTGATCTAGATGTAGAGTGACAGGGTGTTTGTGTAGCAGGAAGGTGTGATCTAGATGTAGAGAGGAACAGGGTGTTTGTGTAGCAGGAAGGTGTGATCTAGATGTAGAGGAACAGGGTGTTTGTGTAGCAGGAAGGTGTGATCTAGATGTAGAGGAACAGGGTGTTTGTGTAGCAGGAAGGTGTGTGATCTAGATGTAAGAGGAACAGGGTGTTTGTGTAGCAGGAAGGTGTGATCTAGATGTAGAGGAACAGGGTGTTTGTGTAGCAGGAAGGTGTGATCTAGATGTAGAGGAACAGGGTGTTTGTGTAGCAGGAAGGTGTGATCTAGATGTAGAGGAACAGGGTGTTTGTGTAGCAGGAAGGTGTGATCTAGATGTAGAGAGGAACAGGGTGTTTGTGTAGCAGGAAGGTGTGATCTAGATGTAGAGGAACAGGGTGTTTGTGTAGCAGGAAGGTGTGATCTAGATGTAGAGGACCAGGGTGTTTGTGTAGCAGGAAGTTGTGATTTGGATGTAGAGGAACAGGGTGTTTGTGTAGCAGGAAGGTGTGATCTAGATGTAAGAGGAACAGGGTGTTTGTGTAGCAGGAAGGTGTGATCTAGATGTAGAGGAACAGGGTGTTTGTGTAGCAGGAAGGTGTGATCTAGATGTAGAGAGGAACAGGGTGTTTGTGTAGCAGGAAGGTGTGATCTAGATGTAGAGGAACAGGGTGTTTGTGTAGCAGGAAGGTGTGATCTAGATGTAGAGGGACAGGGTGTTTGTGTAGCAGGAAGGTGTGATCTAGATGTAGAGGAACAGGGTGTTTGTGTAGCAGGAAGGTGTGATCTAGATGTAGAGGGACAGGGTGTTTGTGTAGCAGGAAGGTGTGATCTAGATGTAGAGGACCAGGGTGTTTGTGTAGCAGGAAGGTGTGATCTAGATGTAGAGGAACAGGGTGTTTGTGTAGCAGGAAGGTGTGATCTAGATGTAGAGGAACAGGGTGTTTGTGTAGCAGGAAGGTGTGATCTAGATGTAGAGGAACAGGGTGTTTGTGTAGCAGGAAGGTGTGATCTAGATGTAGAGGAACAGGGTGTTTGTGTAGCAGGAAGGTGTGATCTAGATGTAGAGGAACAGGGTGTTTGTGTAGCAGGAAGGTGTGATCTAGATGTAGAGGACCAGGGTGTTTGTAGTGCTACACACAGGCTCTGACGGGTGGGTAGAAACAATGGGCGTAGATTTGGGGGGGGAGTTGCAGGGGACATGCCTCCCTCAATATTGAGAAGAGGTAAATTTGTCCCCCTCAGAAAATATAGCTAATATGAAAGACAACCCCCTCCTCAAAAGAGGTCAACACATTTATATATCCTTCTTATCTGTAACTATATATTAACCAACTATTTCAAACACCCCTACAGGACCGTACCATCTCAACCATGCAGACGCAACCTAAAACATGTGTGATGTGTTTTGAATGTGCAGAAACAATACAGAAGAATAAATATTTGAAAGTAATACAGAATGCCTGAGAGCCTTACTGCAATATATTCCATTATATTTGTGTCAGCGGGTACGTTCCTTTACATAAATAAAGACTGTTGTTGAATATTTAAAATGAGCCATGACAGTGAACTGTAGAAATTAGATAGAGTCAGTTGTATATAAAAACATAGAACATAGTTTAATATCTGTGCTTCCACAGAGATCAGTTTATAGAGAGACACATGTGTACACACAAGCGTCTGACCAGAAAGTGACCAAGAGGTCTGGTCAGACACAGATTAAATACATAATTGAAATTACGTACATTAGACATCCAGATATGACAGAAATGTAAACAAAATCTGCCGTAGTAGTGGGAGAAATGAATAAACAAGCCTTGGCTAGGCGGTGTTATTGTTATGTCTTTCACACCAGAGGCCAAATGCTCCTAACCAGTTCGTCGTTAAAGAGACAGTGTCACAGACTGTAGCCTAGTGTGTGCATGTAGTCAGACTAGTTTACTATTGGTCATATTAAGGCTATCAGAGATAGAATATGTATTTCAACACAGATCTATAATGACATGATACTATTTCCCTCACAAGACATTTACACCATCAATTGATGCAGAAAAGGCACAAATTAGTGCAGAAAAGTCCACCAGAATGCAGGCAGTGAAGTGTTTGACGCTCTAAGTTTCCTGGGGGAGGACTTTGCTTAATTAAAGTGCCCCCCCCCCCCCCACTGTTGAAACCAAAACTACGCCCTTGGTGGAAACAGACACACACACACACACACACACACACACACACACACACACACACACACACACACACACACACACACACACACACACACACACACACACACACACACACACACACACACACACACCACACACACACACACACATGCACACAACACACACACACACACACGCATAAACCTGCCCTGAGCTAATACACTTTAGACTGACTATATATATATATAGGCTAAGCGCACACTCATGGTAAGTGCAGACATGTGCACAGAAACCGGTTACTCAGCAAGACATTTGACATTTGACACTCGTGCAACTCAAGGCACACATGTGTCAGTCAGTCAACCCAGTAGATGACGCCCCCATTTCAGTCTTATGTAAAATGTCTATTTTCACAATGACATTTGTTACTACTAGCGCAGAGTTGTGTTACAGTTATGTTTATTTGTCATATTATATCAGCTATATAAAGTATTGGGTTGTGTTGTGAAGGGCCAGATTAAACTGAGAATCTACCTTTATCGTTTGATATACTTTGTATATTATTTATATATATACACGGAATATCCCTTTACCTGCGTTCAAACCAGAGTAATATTCGCTCTCCTTATTGGACAGCGCCCCCAGGCGCCAGCGCGCAGGCCCCCAACGGCAGGTTCAAAGACAAGTTCAGGCATGTCAGGACATGCCCGGAGTCAGCGTATTGATACCAGACAAAGACTGCGGTTTGGGACAAGATATTCACTTAAGTATAAATACAGCGCAAGGTGCGCACACTGTTGTGAAGGGCCAGATTAAACCGAATATATATATTTATTTATATATATATATTTAATTGTATTTGTATATTCTCTAATATTCCCTGATATCCCTTGTATATTCCTTGTACAATATGCATTGAATATCCATTCTAGCCTACTGAACATCCCATAATAGTCTCCATTCTACTATTGGTCGAGACCTTGGTGCCAGGCTGCCATACCCCTCAGACCCAGTTCAAACGTACCGCTCCACATGTACGAACAAGTCCTAGTTCCGCGTAGGAATCTGACTACCGCACCACTAATGGGACTATTTGTTCATAGTGCGTATATATACTGCGCTACTAAAGTAGGACTTCCTTTTCAGTCCAGTTTCTTACCCTCCAATAGAGTCACAGACGTAAAGCCTCCCCGCGACGCCACGTGTGGGAGTAAGGCCAAGTTCGCCTACCATCGGTATTGAGACATCGCGTATATTAATATTTGAATAGTCATATTTGGCACTATATCGTCGAGTTGGACGTAGTCTATTAAGCTAATAATAGTCTGTTAATATATAGTGCTTCGTGCGGTGAGAATACTACCGTAGTCAGTACCCCATCGTTTCGGGCAGAGAACTGGCTGCTTATCCAGGGTGGTTGACCCCACGTGAAGCTGCACCCGAGGAGCCCCAGAGCCGACGAGCGAGTGGACCTGTATACCGGATTATTCTACCGACGACAGCCCGCCTTCCCAGGCACGGATTATGCTTTGTATACTTTGATTATTCCATGGATAAAGACCCCCGACACTGCCGTGTGTTGGAACCCCCCCCCCTGGAGAGGACGCAAGGTGAGGAGACGCTCTGCAAGACGAGGTCGCTTCACGTCTCTCCTCCGTGGACCGGATGACGCCGGCCCACAAAGAGTCCACCTGCTTTCATCTGTGGTCCAAGGATCGCCGGCGCATTGAACGGCACTACAGTGGGTTCACCTGGGATACCCTTGGCCGGATGAGGCAGCCGGATTCTACCCCCCCCCCCCCTCCTACTCCTGTCGGCTTACAAGCGACCGGATTAACCCCCCCTAGTGTGTCCAGTATATAATCATTAAAGTATCATTGCTGTTATTCCTTAAACTATTCCAGGTCGTATATGTACCACCTGCGCCTTCAGAGATTGGACATTCTCTATTGATATACCGACGAATACTCTTGCCATAAAAGTGCATACTAATTTCCATTCATAAATGTGATTGATTTGATTAAGTGCTTGCTCTACACACCATCGCTGTGTAGAAATAAAGACCTATTTCTAATTCGTACATTTGTGTTGGATCCGTTTCATCTACGTGACAGTGTTCATCATAATATATTTATGCCGTGTACTGGGTGGCCGAATATTAAGTACAAAGGTAGTGGTAGTAAGTATCATATCTAGTAATACAGTCAGGGAATTGTACCCCTCAGTTACAATTGGTCCTTCGAACCGGATGGTAATTAGTGTAATATTAATATAGTGTTATTAATATTGAAATGGCCTATGATGAACACTCCACGAAACGATCCTCCTAACCAACGCCCGCAGCGCGAACGACGGCTCCCTCAGTACTTAGAGGCTTACGCTGTCAGTCAACAACCTAGTCTTCTACTAACAGTAAACGCGGTAAAACTAGAAAGTAAAAGTATGTCTAACCCCAACGCCCAGACTACCCCGACCATAGAGGCCCCCACGGGCTCTAATGTAACTGACCAAGTTCACGGTGGGGACCAGTGGGAACCAGACATGACTTCACACCCCGCCAGTACTGAAGAAGTAGTCCCCGATGAGTCCCGGGAGGAATACAACGCTACCGAGAGAGAACTCGGCACGGAAGAAGACGGGGAGAGCACCGTGGAGATAGAGCTCCAAGGCTCCGCAAGGAGTACCCCGAGGGAAGGCTCCCCTATACAACCGCCTTCTCCCAGCGAGGCAGAGAGGACCCTACAGCAGGCCTTCCTCATCAGCCTGAACGCCGCTGCTGAACGCGACCGACTGCAGATCCAGCAGCGGAGCGAAGAAGAGCATATACGTCTAGAACTAAGACGCATTCAGAGAGAAGAGAATGTGGCCCGAGACCGAGCAGACAGCCAGCGAGCAGCTGCTGGTGCTCTACGGGACGCAGAGCGCGACAGACAGCAGGCGCAACTAATAGAACAGCTGATCAGACGGACAACACCCTCTCCCTCCGCCAGAGGCTCCAGGAACTCGTCTAGACACACCTCCAGGGCGGCATCCCCTAGCCGAGTAAACAACCCTGAACTTGACCAACAGATGAGGTCTATACCCCCCACAGACCACCTCCCCCCACCGGTCCAAGCGAGACCTAGCAACCGGGAAGGAGCAGCATATCCTGTGGAGAGGCTAAACCAGAGACTACAAGCACTGGATGACCTAACTGAAGACGAAGAGGAAGAGGAGGAGAACCACGCCCGACGACAGCACAGTACTCTACCGGACCAGGAGGTCCGGTACAGCCCAGGCTATACTCCCGCGGAGCTGCGCTACAGACCCCCGACTCTATACCCGGGTGAGCACGACGCACGACCCGCACCGAGGAACAGCACCTGGACAAGCGGGCCATGGTACACTGCCGGTACCAGCCCATACCAAGGAGCGGGAGGAGACTCGCCTAGGAGGCCTCTCCCCCAACGCTCGCCGATGTATCCACAGTCAGCGTCATACATTGGCACGCCTATGGTACCCGACTTCACCCAAGAGAACCGGGCCCAGTATACAGAACTCCGCATGTGTCTGGAGACCATGTTGGTGGATGTATTGGATGAACGCCACAAATACGCCATCCTACTGAAGCACTTAAAGGTACCCCGCGCACATAATATAGCGCTCGCCTACGCGACTTCCACCACCCCATACACAGCAGCGCTGGTAGCATTGGACCAGAGGTATGGGCGCATATGGGATTACGTGATCCAGGAGATCCGACACATCGACCGCTTACCCCCAGCAATAGACAATCGAGCACTGGACGACCTGTCCATCAGAGTGCAGTCCCTGGTAGGGATGTTGGGAGCGCAGAGAGAGAAGGGGAGGCATGAACTTTACGCCAACTCAAATGTGGAAAGGATCTTGGAGAAGCTGCCGCCCGCTCGACAGGAGCGTTTTAGGCGACAGAGGGACCACCGAGACCCGAATGGCCCCGAACCGAACCTCCTCGATCTAGCAGACTTCCTGGCGAGAGAAGTCAGCAGCCTACGGCTAGATACATTCGGACGGAGCACCCCTGGCTCCAGAGAAGGAACCAGACGACTAAATGATGGAAGAAGATCGGTGACTGTGATGCACCAATCGGAGTCAGTACCGAGCAGCAGGAGCCACAGTACCCCCTCCAGAACGGAGAAGTGGAAGATAGTGTGCCCCTACTGTGAGAAAGAACACTGGCTAGCGCAATGTGACTCCTTCCCCAAGCTGAACGCGGAGGAAGAAAGTCAATGGATAAAGTCCAACAAGCGCTGTTTTCGCTGTGCGCGCTCACACATGGCAGCCGAATGCCGCTTAAAGAAAAGGTGCACCAAGTGCGATGGAGCCCATCTGGACATACTTCACGACAGTAACAGACGGCGCCCTTCACCCGCACCACCCAGCAGCAAAGCGAGCGTCATGTACATCGATCCCGCCAGCAGCAGTGGAGCCCGAGTACTCCTAAAAGTAGTGCGTGTGACACTAAGCTACCAGAATAAAGTCCTGGACACTTACGCCGTCCTCGATGACGGGTCAGAGAAGACCCTGCTGCTCGCCTCCGCTGCGGCCCAGCTAGGGCTGCGGGGAAGCGAAACCCAAATGACAATTCGGACAATAAGACGAGATTTGAAGACGATAAAGGGCGAGAATGTCTCATTCTCTATCGCAGCAAGCGGCCAGCCTGAGCGACGGTACCAGATTACAGACGCTTTCACCAGCCAAGAAATAGGACTGTCGCGGTACACATACCCCGTCGCCAAGCTGATGGAGAAATATGCACATCTGCGCAAGTTACCGATCCCGCTCATAGACAATGCTATGCCGACCCTGTTGATAGGCTCCGACCATGCAGACCTCATTGTCCCGATAGACCGGGTTCATACCGGACCCCGAGGCTGTCCTGCAGCAGTCGAGACCCACTTGGGATGGACTCTCCAAGGCCCGCTCGCCAAATCTCTCAACCGAAGTACAGCCACTAGATGTCTCCACTCCCGAGTCACAGAGGGAGAAACCGCACTCCTGCAACACGTAGAGCGGCTATGGACCTTGGAACAAATGCCCTTTAAGAACGGAAAGAAAGACATTCGCTCTAAAGATGACATTTACGCCATTCACCTCCTCGAGACAGGGACCAAGAGAGTCCCGGTCAACGGCGTGTTGAGATACGCCACGCCACTCCTGCGGCGAGAAGGAATGCCTACTTTCCACGCCAAGACAGACGCCACAGAACGGTACCTGCTGAACACGGAGCGGCGCCTAGCCAAGAACCCCGCCCAAGAGAGTGTATACCGCGCTGAGATTGAGAAGCTCATCACAGCGGGACACGTCACAAAGATGGACATTAAAGAGGCTGACCAGACCACTGAATCGTGGTACGTGCCTCACCACAAGGTCCATCACAACGGTAAAGACCGCATAGTATTTAACTGCAGCTACCAGATCGGATCCCAAAATCTGAATAAAGAGTTACTGCCCGGTCCCACACTCGGCCCCTCCCTACTCGGCGTTCTACTCCGCTTCCGCCAGGAAAAGGTGGCCATCAGCGGGGACATTAAAGGAATGTTCCTGCAGGTGAGATTAGTAGAGGCGGACAAGCCCCTGTTACGGTTCCTATGGAGAGAGAAGCCAGGAGATGAGCACCCAGCCATCTACCAATGGGAAGTCCTCCCCTTCGGAACGACGTGCAGCCCCTGCTGTGCTACATTTGCACTACAGAAACATGTAGCAGAGGACCCAGCAGCGGACGAAGAGGTCCGACACAGCGTAAAGAACAGCTTCTACGTAGACAACTGTCTACAAAGCCTTTCAACCCAGGAAGAAGCCGAGGCTCTCCTGATTAAACTCCGCGCCTCATTGATCAAAGGCGGCTTTGATCTCAGGCAGTGGGCCAGCAGCGATCCGCAAGTACTGCGCAGCCTCTCCTCCGAGGACAAGGCAGCCAGCAGCGAGACCTGGATGGCTACAATCCCGGGAGAAGCCCAGGAGATGACCCTGGGATTGGTGTGGCGATTCAAAACAGATTCGCTTCACTACAGACACAAGCCCCTGACTACGGAGCAGGGAAGGCCGGCGGCGGCGCCGACCACCAGACGGAGTGTGTACACAACACTCGCCCGACAATATGACCCGCTAGGATGTATTCTACCGTACACCACCAGGGCAAAAATGATTGTACGAGCATTGTGGGACAAGGACCAGGGCTGGGACGACCCCATTCCCGCACACCTTGCATCCACCTGGAGAGAGTGGGAGATGGAGCTCCACTCACTCCCAGGCGTTAATATGCGCCGAAGCTACTTCCCACCCACGGTGAGGCCAGAGACATGTAAAATGGACTTACACGTCTTCAGTGACGCCTCAGAGGTCGCATACGGATCAGTAGCCTACTTGCGGGCCCAAGAGAAGGGGGGAGAGATCTACACAGCATTTGTCCTCGCCCGCTCGAGAATAGCCCCACGCAAGCAACAATCTATCCCACGTCTAGAGCTCTGCGCAGCCCTAGCCGGAGCGCACCTAGCCACGCTCATCCAACGTGAGCTCACCATACCGGTGTCTAGAACAATCCTGTGGTCAGATTCCACGACGGTACTCGCCTGGATCAAATCGGACTCATGCAAGTACAAAGTCTTCGTGGGAGTCAGAGTCACCGAGATTCAAGACTTAACCGAAGAGTTAACCGGAGAAACAGAGTGGCGCTACGTTGATACAAAACAGAACCCAGCTGACGTCATCACCCGGGGGATGCCCCTGGATGACCTCACCCGTCGCAATGTCTACAGTGACGGCCCCGCATTCCTAAGACTCCCGGAAGGACAGTGGCCCATGCCTATCCCGAGGGAAGCAAGTCCAGAGGAGGTGGAAAATAAGAAGTCTGTGTTCTGTGGATTGAGCACCGTAGCCTCCACCGACCCTAGCATAGACGATTGCACGTCCATAGAGAGTGCACAACAAAGAACATTCCTGCGGTACCACCCGGAGTGCAAGTCCCCCGCTGATATGTCAGCAGCTAACTACGAGGAAGCAGAATTGCTTCTACTGCAGCGAGCCCAGAGAGACTCGTTCCCCGATGAATTGGCCTGTCTACAGGGAGGAAAGCCCGTCCCATCCGACAGCAGATTAATTCATCTGGCCCCCGAGAGCGACGCTCATACCCTCATCAGAGTGGGTGGTCGCCTACGCAGAGCCCCCAATCTACCGGATGACATTAAATACCCGATCGTATTGAACAGCCGACACAAGGTCACAGAGCTGATTATAAAGAAATACGATGAGGATGTACATCACGCAGGAGCAGAAAGAGTCTTCGCGGAAATCAGACGTCGTTACTGGATCCTACAAGGAAGAGAGGCGGTACGACGCTTCCAGCGAACATGTCTAGACTGCCGCAAGTGGCGCGCGCAGCCCAGCATACCAAGGATGGCTGACCTTCCTCCATGTCGCCTCCGAATCGGTGACAAGCCATTCCACTCAACGGGTATGGACTGCTTTGGCCCGCTGCACATAAAGAAAGGAAGAGGAACCGAGAAGCGGTGGGGTATTGTATTCAAATGCATGACCACCAGAGCGATACACATCGAGTTTCTCCCGACCATGAGCACAGACTCATTCCTTATGGCCTTCCGTAGATTCACATCACGGAAAGGAAGACCGTCTACCCTATTGTCCGATCATGGGACAAACTTCAAAGGCGGCGAAAGAGAGCTGAGAGAGAGCTTCCAAGCTATGGGCCCAGAACTTAAGACCCACCTCGCTCCAGCACAGGTTGATTTCCAATTCAACCCCCCAAACGCACCCCACTTCGGTGGCACTTGGGAACGAGAAGTGCGCTCCATAAAGACAGCCCTGTACGCAGTACTTGGGGCCCAGACTGTGGCGGAAGAAGTCCTAATGACAGTCCTCACGGAGATTGAGGGAGTACTTAACTCGAAGCCCCTCGGATATGTCTCCAGTGATGTGGCGGATATCGACCCAGTTACCCCCAACACACTCCTGATGGGGCGGCTAGATCCTGCATTACCCCAGACAATGTACCGGCCTGAAGAAGCGAACGGCCGACGAATGTGGAGGTACAGCCAAGTATTAGCCGACAAGTTTTGGAGCAGTTTCCTACTGCACTACCTACCGTCTCTACAGACCCGCCAGAAGTGGGTAAAGGAGAGAGACAATTTGACAGAAGGAACAGTCGTCATGATTATTGATCAATCACTGCCCAGAGCTATGTGGCCGGCCGGCCGCGTAAGCAAAGTGATCACCGGTGCCGACGGCAAGGTCCGAGCAGCTGAAGTGCTCGTCCAGGGTCGCACTTACACCCGTCCCGTGGCGAGGCTCATAGAACTGCCCCGACTCCCAGACACAATCGATGATGACCATGACCCTATAACCCTATGACTTTGTGAAGTTGACTGACCCCTACAGCAAACCCTTATGTGTAAATAGACAACGCGATTAATCTGTCTCTGTTTAACTGATTAGGTCTGGGACCAATCAGGGGGTGGCTGTTGTGAAGGGCCAGATTAAACCGAATATATATATATATTTATTTATATATATATATTTAATTGTATTTGTATATTCTCTAATATTCCCTGATATCCCTTGTATATTCCTTGTACAATATGCATTGAATATCCATTCTAGCCTACTGAACATCCCATAATAGTCTCCATTCTACTATTGGTCGAGACCTTGGTGCCAGGCTGCCATACCCCTCAGACCCAGTTCAAACGTACCGCTCCACATGTACGAACAAGTCCTAGTTCCGCGTAGGAATCTGACTACCGCACCACTAATGGGACTATTTGTTCATAGTGCGTATATATACTGCGCTACTAAAGTAGGACTTCCTTTTCAGTCCAGTTTCTTACCCTCCAATAGAGTCACAGACGTAAAGCCTCCCCGCGACGCCACGTGTGGGAGTAAGGCCAAGTTCGCCTACCATCGGTATTGAGACATCGTGTATATTAATATTTGAATAGTCATATTTGGCACTATATCGTCGAGTTGGACGTAGTCTATTAAGCTAATAATAGTCTGTTAATATATAGTGCTTCGTGCGGTGAGAATACTACCGTAGTCAGTACCCCATCGTTTCGGGCAGAGAACTGGCTGCTTATCCAGGGTGGTTGACCCCACGTGAAGCTGCACCCGAGGAGCCCCAGAGCCGACGAGCGAGTGGACCTGTATACCGGATTATTCTACCGACGACAGCCCGCCTTCCCAGGCACGGATTATGCTTTGTATACTTTGATTATTCCATGGATAAAGACCCCCGACACTGCCGTGTGTTGGAACCCCCCCCCCTGGAGAGGACGCAAGGTGAGGAGACGCTCTGCAAGACGAGGTCGCTTCACGTCCATCCTCCGTGGACCGGATGACGCCGGCCCACAAAGAGTCCACCTGCTTTCATCTGTGGTCCAAGGATCGCCGGCGCATTGAACGGCACTACAGTGGGTTCACCTGGGATACCCTTGGCCGGATGAGGCAGCCGGATTCTACCCCCCCCCCCCTCCTACTCCTGTCGGCTTACAAGCGACCGGATTAACCCCCCCTAGTGTGTCCAGTATATAATCATTAAAGTATCATTGCTGTTATTCCTTAAACTATTCCAGGTCGTATATGTACCACCTGCGCCTTCAGAGATTGGACATTCTCTATTGATATACCGACGAATACTCTTGCCATAAAAGTGCATACTAATTTCCATTCATAAATGTGATTGATTTGATTAAGTGCTTGCTCTACACACCATCGCTGTGTAGAAATAAAGACCTATTTCTAATTCGTACATTTGTGTTGGATCCGTTTCATCTACGTGACAGTGTTCATCATAATATATTTATGCCGTGTACTGGGTGGCCGAATATTAAGTACAAAGGTAGTGGTAGTAAGTATCATATCTAGTAATACAGTCAGGGAATTGTACCCCTCAGTTACACACACCGTTACGTTCAGTACCTTACCCCACCTTCACCACGAGTCAACGTGCAGTGAAGTGAGCAACCTTGCGTCTAACAGAGCATTGAGAACCACGTGCGAATAGAATAGTAAAGTGTCAGAGTTTAATGCAGTAACGTCGAGTTCGACCTAATCTAATGTGAAGTAAATAGTCGTTCTTTTATTGTATATCGTGCGGCCACAGTTCGTTCGTGTGTAGCATTACCCAGCGGTTCGTCGTGTCTTTAGCTAGTGTACTTAGCCAGGGTGTGTGGCCTAAATACGTCGCCCACACCCGAGGAGTCCTAGGCGGAGAACCGTTGGACATGTACACAGGAGAATCGGCGTCGGCTATTGCAGAACCATTACTGGTTGGATTATATTGATTTGGAACGTGGTACCCGGAGAAGAGCATCGTTGATTTCCACTATCGTTTGGGATTCAACCTCGTGAGGATTACAACTCGGGCTGGCCTTGTGGACGGAGGCTGGTTAGCTGTCATCAATGCTATCGAGCATTTGGATTACAATTATTGCTTTGCTGCTGATCAAGGGAGTTTACAAGGACCGACTCCTGTACCTGGAGTCTCTTTATTCCTCATTGAATCAGACGGAGTACCCGAACATTCCTCTACCCTCCAGGCCTTACACCCCCGGAGGGAACCCATTGTCTCCAGGCGGTACCAGTGTTGCCCTATATAGTTGCTACTATACGACAGGTGGTGTCAACTTAGACCCATCGTAGGATTCCTGCTATTCTTAGTGACTCATGCTATTGACTGACTTTACGCATATTCTTCGCCATACAAGCGCGACCCTAATTCTCATTCTGTAACCTAATGTTGCCTAATAATAATAAATTACCCTCAAATACTATTTCTTTGTCAATGCCGTGTTCTTGTGGGTGTTCACCATCTATATTTGATGTACTGTCTGGCCAGTAATTAAAGTACATAACTAGCAGTGGTTTAATCTATCACAATCTTTAATACAGTCAGGGATTTGTAACCCCTCAGTTGGTCCTTCGAGCCGGAGGGTATCAGTGTAATATTTAATATAATATTAATATTGACATGGCCAGCGGTGAACACTCTCCAAGCGGCTCCCCTAAGCTAGAACGCCCGCAGCGCAAACGTCAGCTACCTCCATATCTGGAGGACTTCGCTTTCGTTCTACCCCCTAGCTTATCTAAACAGACGTTAAATACGGATAAATCGGATAGTTTAAGCATGTCCAATCCTATCGACTTGGCGACCCTGCCAGTAGAGACCCCAGTGGAAGAGAAGAGAACCGCGCCCAGGAGATAGACCTCGGAGCGCGCCAGGAGAACAGATCTCCAACAAGCCCTGTCAGCACCCGATCACCTCCGTCAGTGTCATCCCCCAGCGAAGCGGACCAGAGACTGGCGCAAGCCTTGATCGCCACGCTGACAGCCTCAACCGAAAGAGACCGACTCCAGGGTGAGCGCGACCGGCTTCAAGCAAAGACGCTTAGTGAGCGCGAACACTCCGCCACGGAAAGAGAGCGCCTCCACGCGCAACTCCAAGCGCAAGCCCTTAGTGAGCGCGAACACTCTGCCGCGGAACGAGAGCGCCTCCGGGCGCAACAATTAAGTGAGCGCGAACAATCTGCCGTGGAACGAGAGCGCCTCCAGGCTCAACAGATGAGCGAGCGCGAACAACGAGAGCGCCGCCAGGCGCAACAATTAAGCGAGCGCGAACACTCTGCAGCGGAACGAGAGCGCCTTCACGCGCAACTCCAAGCGCAAGCCCTTAGTGAGCGCGAACACTCTGCAACTGAACGAGAGCGCCTCCAGGCGCAACAAAGGAGTGAGGACGACCGCATAAGACTGGAGGAGAGGCGCCTTCAGACGGAAGATAACATCGAACGAGACCGCGCCAATGCACAGCGCGACGCCGCCAATGCGAAACGCGAAGCAGAGCGCGACCGGCTGCAGGCGCAGATGATAGAACAATTGATCGCCAGGGCGACACCCCCTCTCTCCGCACGGAGCTCCCGGAGATCATCACGACAAGGGTCTAGGGCACCTTCCCCTACCCGACAAAGCTACCCCGGGACCCGGCCAACAGGAGGAACCTGTCTACGTCTCCGAGCCCCCTCCCCGACCGGTCCATACGAGACCCAGCCAACGGGAAGAACCGGCCTACGTCGCCGAGAGACTAACTAGAAGACTCCAGGACCTAGAAGAGGAAGAGGAGGAATATCAAGCCCACCAGCACGAACATACTCTGGACCAGGAGGCCCAGTACAGCCCCGACTTCAGCCCCGAGTCACTGCACTACAAACCCCCGACCCAACTCACGGGTGAGTTTGACGTACAGTCAGCACCGAGGAACAGCACCTGGGGACCCGGCCTCTGGTACCCACCAAGTACTAACCCACGACCACACGTACGGGGAGACTCGCCCAGGAGGCCTCTTCCCCTACGCTCACCAATGTACCAGCCATCCATGGCATCGTACCTTGGCACACCGACGTTCCCAGACTTTACGCGCGAGGACAGAGCACAGTACACGGAATGACGCATGTGTTTGGAGACTATGATGTCCGATGTCCCCGACGAGTCGTACAAATATGCCATCCTCCTCAAGCATCTCAAGGTGCCCAGAGCGCATAACATAGCGCTGGCATATTCCAACTCAAGCACCCCATACTCCGCGGCTCTGGTGGCCCTCGACCAGCGTTATGGACGCATATGGGATTACGTGATCCAAGAAATACGGGATATCGACCGTCTCCCCCCAGCCAAAGACAATAGAGCACTGGATGACCTCTCTATCAAGGTACAATCCCTCGTGGGGATGCTGGGGTCCCAAAAGGAGAAGGGGAGATATGAACTGTATGCAAATTCTAATGTGGAGCGAATACTGGAGAAGCTCCCTCCAGCCCGCCAAGAGCGTTTTCGGCGGCAGAGAGACCACCGTGATCCCAACGGCCCAGAGCCATCCCTCCTAGACCTGGCCGCTTTCCTCGCAAGGGAAGTTAGTAGCCTACAACTGGACACATTCGTGTGGAGTGGATCTAGCCCAAGAGATGGACCTCGGAGGTCCAACGATAACCGCCGGTCAGTGACAGTTATGCACCAGGCCGAGTCAGTGCCGCAGCACAAGAACCACAGCACCCCCCAGACCAAGGGGAAGTGGAAGATTGTATGCCAGTACTGTGAAAATGAACATTGGCTGTCTCAATGTGACACCTTCAAGAAGCTGACCGCTGATGAGGTGAGTCAGTGGATCAAAGCCAACCGCCACTGCTTCCGCTGCGCACGCAGCCTTATGGCAGCTGAGTGCCGCCTAAAGAAAAGATGCAGCAAGTGCGACGGCGCCCACTTGGAGGTCCTACACGACAGCAACAAGAAGAAACCCGTACCCCCAAGCAGCTCGAGAGTGAACGTCATGTACATAGACCCTGCGAAGAGCGGGAGCTCCCGAGTGCTCTTGAAGGTGGTCCGAGTGCTCTTAAGCTTCGAGGACAAGGTCATGGACACTTACGCCGTCCTAGACGATGGGTCAGAAAAGACTCTCCTCCTCGCATCCGCCGCAGCCCGGCTGGGTCTGCGGGGGAGCGAAGAAACAATGACAATCCGTACCATTAGAAGAGACCTGAAGACCATAAAGGGTGAAAATGTCTCCTTCACGATAGCAGCGGTCGGGCAGCCCGAGAAGCAGTATAGCATTCACCAGCCACGACATAGGCCTGTCACAGTACACCTACCCCATCCCAAAGCTGATGGAGAAATACGTGCACCTACGTCAACTACCTATACCGCTCATCGACGACGCCACCCCGACCCTGCTCATAGGATCCGACCACGCACACCTCATCGTCCCAACGGACCGGGTCCACATCGGGCCCAGAGGCTGTCCAGCAGCGGTCGAGACCCGCCTGGGTTGGACACTACAAGGCCCCCTCTCCGGGTCTTCCAACCGACCGACAGCCACTCGCTTTCTCTACACGAGGATAAACGAAGAAGACACCACCCTCTTGCAGCACGTCGAGAGGCTATGGACATTAGACGCGATGCCCTTTAAGAATGAAAAGAAACTTGTTCGCTCAAAGGAAGACACTTATGCCATATGCCACAGAAGAAAAAGAGAGTCGAGGTCAACGGAGTGATGAGATATGCAACTCCACTCTTGAGGCGAGAGGGTATGCCCACCCTCCACGCCTCAAAAGAAGCGACAGAGCGATATCTACTGAACACCGAGCGGCGTCTAGCCAAAGACCCCACTCAAGCCACTGTGTACCGCGCTGAGATCGACAAGCTGATCACAGCGGGACACATAAAGAAAATTGACATTCAAGAGGCCGACCAGACGATTGAATCCTGGTACGTGCCCCACCACAAGGTCCACCACAACGGCAAGGATCGCATTGTATTCAACTGCAGCTACCAGATCGGACTACAGAATCTGAATAAAGAACTCTTGCCCAGCCCGACACTCGGCCCCTCTCTCCTCGGCGTACTACTACGTTTCCGCCAAGACAAGGTGGCCATCAGCGGCGACATCAAAGGGATGTTCCTGCAGGTGCGACTAGTGGAGGAGGACAAGCCCTTGCTGCGGTTCCTATGGAGAGAGAGGATCAAAGATGAGCAACCATCCATCTACCAATGGGAGGTCCTCCCCTTCGGCACCACATGCAGCCCATGCTGTGCTACGTTCGCACTTCAAAAACATGTGACAGAAGACACTGAAGCTGACGAGGAGGTCAGACAAAGTGTAGAGAGGAATTTCTACGTGGACAACTGTCTGCAAAGCGTCTCGACGCCAGAAGAAGCCGAAGCCCTCCTGCTCAAGCTCCGCGCCTCACTGATCAAAGGCGGCTTTGATCTCCGGCAGTGGGCCAGCAGTGACCCTCAAGTACTTCACAGCCTCTCCCCAGAGACAAAGGCAGCAAGCAGCGAGACCTGGATGGCGACCACCCCAGGTGAAGCACAGGAAATGACATTGGGCCTAGTCTGGCGCTTCAAAACAGACTCGCTCCATTACAAATACACACCCCTGACCACGGAGCAAGGAAGGTCGACCCCTCTACCGACCACCAGACGGAGCGTATACAGAACACTCGCAAGTCAATACGACCCGCTGGGGTGTATCCTACCTTACACCACTCGGGCGAAAATGATTGTACGAGAGCTGTGGGACAAGGAACAGGGCTGGGACGACCCCATACCCGACCACCTAGCTTCCACCTGGAGAGAGTGGGAGAGAGAACTCAGCTCGCTCCAAAATGTGAACATACGCCGAAGCTACTTCCCACCCACAGTGCGGCTGGAGACGTGCCAGATGGACCTGCACGTCTTCAGTGACGCCTCGGAAGTGGCCTACGGCTCGGTGGCCTACTTGCGGGCCCGAGAGGAGGGAGGAGAAATACACACAGCCTTCATCCTGGCTCGCTCAAGGATAGCCCCCCGCAAGCAACAATCGATCCCGCGTCGAGAGCTCTGCGCAGCTCTGGTAGGCGCGCAACTCGCCACGTTAATCCAACGTGAACTCACCATCCCGGTGCAAAGAACAATCTTGTGGTCAGACTCCATGACCGTACTCACATGGATCCAGTCCGATTCTTGTAGATACAAGGTCTTCGTGGGAGTCAGAATCACAGAGATTCAAGACCTGGTAGGATCAGCGTGCTGGAGGTACGTGGACACGAAACAGAACCCAGCCGATGTCATCACACGGGGGATGTCCCTAGATGACCTCACACGTCACAATATCTACAGTGACGGTCCTGAGTTCCTCAAGCTCCCGGAGGAAGAGTGGCCTACCCCCACCCCTCGGGAGGCTAGTCAAGAGGAGGCAGAGATCAAGAAATCTATGTTCTGTGGGTTGACGCACATCCCAGTCCCCACTGACCCTAACATAGACGACTGCCTCACCTTTGAGAGTGCGCAGCTAAAAACATTCCTGTGGCACCACCCTGAGGTTCCCCCCACTACCGACATTGACGCATCGAACTACGCAGAGGCAGAACTCCTTCTGCTACAGCGAGCCCAAAGAGACTCGTTCCCCGACGAGCTAGACTGCCTGCAGGGAACAAAGCCAATCCCGTCAGACAGCAGACTGCTCCACTTGGCCCCCGAGCACGACACCCATGGCCTCATCAGGGTGGGTGGTCGTCTGAGACGGGCCCGGGACTTAATGGATGACGTCAAGTTTCCTATAGTCCTCAACAGCCGACACAAGGTCACTGAGCTCATCATAAAGAAATACGACGATGTTAGGGATTTCCTATCCCTCGTGAATTCTTAATTGATTTGCCAGTGGGCCAGTCGGCCGAAAGACGAAGCGGAGACAGAGTATTTCTCAAACGGAGCTTTTATTCAGAAGAGAAGACAGTCTGTCAGTCACCCCGCGCGGGCACATCACCAGTAGACAAAAGAGAGCAGGCGACAAAAGAGAACAGAATGTCCTATTACATGTCACTTTATACACTCTTAGAAAGGGGAGGGGGGTGTGTGTATGTCTCTGTGTGTGTGTGTGTGTGTGTGTGTGTGTGTGTGTGTGTGTGTGTGTGTGTGTGTGTGTGTGTGTGTGTGTGTGTGTGTGTGTGTGTGTGTGTGTGTGTGTGTGTGTGTGCTGAAAGGAAGGATTTTGCATGTATAACTGCCAGAGAGAGAGAGTGAACTAGGATTTTGCATGTTCTGCTACATGATTTTGCATGTGTGTGCACGGTCATCAGGTCACGCCACATGCAGGGGAAGAGAGACACAGACTTCTAGGCATATTCTTCATTAAGGCCTTTAGATATATAGAGGATATTCGTCATCAATGAACTGAAAAACCTATCAACGAGGATGTGCACCACGCTGGGGCAGAGAGAGTCTTCGCTGAGATCCGACGTCGCTATTGGATACTGAATGGAAGAAAAGCAGTACGTCGCTTCCAGCGGACTCGTCTAGACTGTCGCAAGTGGCGAGCACAGCCCAGTATACCCAGGATGGCCGACCTGCCTCACTGTCACACCCGACCCGTGGCGAGGCTGATAGAGTTGCCGAGGCTCCCTGACTCCCCTGATGACGATCATGACCCACTGACTTTGTAGATTGCCCTACTCCCCACAACAGACATTGAGCAGTTGACTGGACTATTAATCTGTCTCCTTTAATTAGGTGCGGACTAATTAGGAGGCGGCTGTTGTGAAGGGCCAGATTAAACTGAGAATCTACCTTTATCGTTTGATATACTTTGTATATTATTTATATATATACACGGAATATCCCTTTACCTGCGTTCAAACCAGAGTAATATTCGCTCTCCTTATTGGACAGCGCCCCCAGGCGCCAGCGCGCAGGCCCCCAACGGCAGGTTCAAAGACAAGTTCAGGCATGTCAGGACATGCCCGGAGTCAGCGTATTGATACCAGACAAAGACTGCGGTTTGGGACTAGATATTCACTTAAGTATAAATACAGCGCAAGGTGCGCACACCGTTACGTTCAGTACCTTACCCCACCTTCACCACGAGTCAACGTGCAGTGAAGTGAGCAACCTTGCGTCTAACAGAGCATTGAGAACCACGTGCGAATAGAATAGTAAAGTGTCAGAGTTTAATGCAGTAACGTCGAGTTCGACCTAATCTAATGTGAAGTAAATAGTTGTTCTTTTATTGTATATCGTGCGGCCACAGTTCGTTCGTGTGTAGCATTACCCAGCGGTTCGTCGTGTCTTTAGCTAGTGTACTTAGCCAGGGTGTGTGGCCTAAATACGTCGCCCACACCCGAGGAGTCCTAGGCGGAGAACCGTTGGACATGTAAACAGGAGAATCGGCGTCGGCGATTGCAGAACCATTACTGGTTGGATTATATTGATTTGGAACGTGGTACCCGGAGAAGAGCATCGTTGATTTCCACTATCGTTTGGGATTCAACCTCGTGAGGATTACAACTCGGGCTGGCCTCGTGGACGGAGGCTGGTTAGCTGTCATCAATGCTATCGAGCATTTGGATTACAATTATTGCTTTGCTGCTGATCAAGGGAGTTTACAAGGACCGACTCCTGTACCTGGAGTCTCTTTATTCCTCATTGAATCAGACGGAGTACCCGAACATTCCTCTACCCTCCAGGCCTTACACCCCCGGAGGGAACCCATTGTCTCCAGGCGGTACCAGTGTTGCCCTATATAGTTGCTACTATACGACAGGTGGTGTCAACTTAGACCCATCGTAGGATTCCTGCTATTCTTAGTGACTCATGCTATTGACTGACTTTACGCATATTCTTCGCCATACAAGCACGACCCTAATTCTCATTCTGTAACCTAATGTTGCCTAATAATAATAAATTACCATCAAATACTATTTCTTTGTCAATGCCGTGTTCTTGTGGGTGTTCACCATCTATATTTGATGTACTGTCTGGCCAGTAATTAAAGTACATAACTAGCAGTGGTTTAATCTATCACAATCTTTAATACAGTCAGGGATTTGTAACCCCTCAGTTACAGGGTTGCATATGCATTTCTAAAGTGAAACCCAGTCTGAAAAGTCTCCGCGGAGATTAGAACTCAGGATCTCCTGTTTACTAGACAGGCGCTTTAACCAACTAAGCCACGGCGCCTTGGTGAAGTTTATGCCTCTCACCAGCAGATCCCTATATAATAGTGAGAATCACCAGATACCAGCACAGCTGTCCTTATCAGTGCTTTATTGGTCCAGGACAAACCAATTACAGTGACAAGCAGGTCAAAAATAGATATATTCCCAAGTCTCACTGCTTGTCTTTCTCTAGCTTTCTAAAACCTCAACACCTTTTTGATACAGTACACTGTGTGTGTGGCACTGGAAAAGAGAACATGTTAGTTCTAGTATGCACTTGTTTCTATTGCATTAAAGATGTTGCACTACTAGAGCACACATTTTTTTACCAGGTGCATTCCACATGGGGAAATGGCAAGTAGGGAGGGGATACATGCACGCAACATAATTTTTTTTATGATAAATGAATCCATCAATAATTAATCAATAATAATTTTTAGGGATGCTCGATATTGGCTTTTTTACCGATTCCGATATACCGATATTGTCCAACTCTTAATTTCCGATACCGATATCAACCGATATCAACCGATACCGATATATGCAGGGCCCCCCCCCCCCCCCCCCCCCCCCCCCCCCCCAAAAACTGAATAATTTCAGGTAATTAACATTACATATATCTTGTCATGGAATTAACACAACATTATGCATACTTTTGACAATGAATAAAATCAGAAATTGTTCTTACTTGCTTGCCTGGGTAAATAAAGGTGAAATAAATGTAAAAAAATAATAATAAAAAATTTAAAACCGATACAGACATTCATTTTAATGCCAATATTGGCCGATAATATCGGACATCCCTAATTATTTTCAATAATTCTTCTAAAAGCTCTGTGGATGTTTCTATTAAATGATTACTCTACATACACAGGTTATCTATAGCACTTTTAAATTCCAATATATTCTATTATTCTAGTCTCTGCTGTAATATACAACCTATGATGACCCGGAAAGGTATTGGACTTGTGGCTGCACTGTAGAATAGAGAGGCTGCACTGTAGAGTAGAGCGGCTGCACTGTAGAGTAGAGCGGCTGCACTGTAGAGTAGAGCGGCTGCACTGTAGTGTAGAGCGGCTGCACTGTAGAGTAGAGCGGCTGCACTGTAGAGTAGAGCGGCTGCACTGTAGAGTAGAACGGCTGCACTGTAGTGTAGAGCGGCTGCACTGTAGAGTAGAGCGGCTGCACTGTGGAGTAGAGCGGCTGCACTGTAGAGTAGATCGGCTGCACTGTGGAGTAGAGCGGCTGCACTGTAGAGTAGAGCGGCTGCACTGTAGAGTAGAGCGGCTGAACTGTAGAGTAGAGCGGCTGTACTGTAGAGTAGAGCGGCTGCACTGTGGAGTAGAGCGGCTGCACTGTGGAGTAGAGCGGCTGCACTGTAGAGTAGAGCGGCTGCACTGTAGAGTAGTGCGGCTGCACTGTAGAGTAGAGCGGCTGCACTGTGGAGTAGAGCGGCTGCACTGTAGAGTAGAGCGGCTGCACTGCAGAGTAGAGCGGCTGCACTGTAGAGTAGAGCGGCTGAACTGTAGAGTAGAGCGGCTGCACTGTAGAGTAGAGCGGCTGCACTGTAGAGTAGAGCGGCTGCACTGTAGAGTAGAGCGGCTGCACTGTAGAGTAGAGCGGCTGAACTGTAGAGTAGAGCGGCTGCACTGTAGAGTAGAGCGGCTGCACTGTAGAGTAGAGCGGCTGCACTGTAGAGTAGAGCGGCTGCACTGTGGAGTAGAGCGGCTGCACTGTAGCAGAGCGGCTGCACTGTAGAATAGAGCGGCTGCACTGTGGAGTAGAGCGGCTGCACTGTAGAGTAGAGCGGCTGCACTGTAGCAGAGCGGCTGCACTGTAGAATAGGGCGGCTGCACTGTGGAGTAGAGCGGCTGCACTGTAGAGTAGAGCGGCTGCACTGTAGCAGAGAGCGGCTGCACTGTAGAGTAGAGCGGCTGCACTGTAGAATAGAGCGGCTGCACTGTAGAGTAGAGCGGCTGCACTGTAGAGTAGAGCGGCTGCACTGTAGCGTAGAGTGGCTGCACTGTAGAGTAGAGCGGCTGCACTGTAGAGTAGAGCGGCTGCACTGTAGCGTAGTGCGGCTCCCTGTGACGTCACCAGGCCTCTCCGTGTGATAAGTCTTGCCGGCCCTGAGCTCTGACCCGGGATGGACTGAGCGGTCGGCGAGCGAGGACTATCAGGCAGGGAGAGCTTGGTCCCTTCCCTGATCCTCCCTGTTCCATCAGCACTATCTGGATGTGCTGATCAGTACAATGTCAATGTACAGTGTGACTCTGGCCGCTGCTACACACACGCACGCACACACACACACACACATACACACACACGCACACACATGCACACACACATTTGCCTCAATGCTTCACATGATGCATTAAACACACACACACACACAAATACACACAGATACACAAATATCCTCTCTCTCTCTTTAACAGACACACAAACACACACACACACACACACAAATATCCTCTCTCTCTTGAACACACACACACATGCACACACACATATACCCTCTCTCTCTTTAACAGACACACACACACACACACACACACACACACACACACACACACACACACACACACACACACACACACACACACACACACACACACACACACACACACACACACACACACACACACATATCCTCTCTATCTTTAACACACACACACACACTAAGACACACACACACAGGCCCATGCCTCAGTGGCATCAATCAGCCACACTGGCAGGAGGCGGGACCTTTGGTCCATCATGGGCGACTGCCACACTGTGTGTGGACTGCTGCGTCGGTCCCCCCCCCCCCCGCCAGGCCCAAAATTGGGTTTTGGGGCGGACCGCTGGGAAGGCAGAGATAATCTCTTTATCAAGCCCCTCTGCGGTCTAATGGGACTCGGCTCAGGTGGACCGCCTGTACCATCTGATCTCATCTTTCAAAACCATGAGTCCTGAGACCCGCTGACGGACCCACGCGCTCGCGCTCATCCCCCCCACGGGTTGGAGAGATGTCGGAACGCAGACACTTTTAAATCGCTGCTTAAAACCCATGTATTCAGCCTGGCCTTCTAAACCCCTTGTGCAGAGCATCCGCTTGGTTCTAATGTGATTTTAATGTATATATGTTTTAATTGTTTGATATGATTTTGAGTATAGTATCTTGAATTTTGTATAAATTGTTCAGCACTTTGTCAACTGCTGTTATATGCTATATAAATAAAACTGGCTTGACTTGACTTAACTCAACACAACCTTTCTCTCCTTTTCCTTCCGTCTTCTCTCTCTCTCTCTCTCTCTCTCTCTCTCTCTCTCTCTCTCTCTCTCTCTCTCTCTCTCTCTCTCTCTCTCTCTCTCTCTCTCTCTCTCCGTCCGTCCGTCCAGTGGTGTCGTGCGACGACCCGGGCAAGGTGGAGCACAGCCGGAGGGTTCTGACGGGCCCGCGCCTCACCGTGGGCTCCACCATACAGTACATCTGCAACAAGGGCTTGGTTCTGTCCGGGAACAGCCTGCTGACGTGCTACAGCCACGGGTCCTCGGGGCCCAAGTGGAGCCAGCGGCTGCCCCAGTGCCTGCGTACGTACAACACTGTAGAATACACCAGAACCAGAAGCAGAAAGGCCTTTAACCCTTTCCCTACCACACTACAGAAGGTTAACCTTTCCCTACCACACTACAGACGGTAGTGTGGTAGTGAAAGGTTAACCTTCTGTAGTGTGGTTGTGAAAGGGTTAACCGTCTGTAGTGTGGCAGTAAAAGGGTTAACCTTCTGTAGTGTCGCAGTGAAAGGGTTAACCCTTTGGTAGTGTGGTAGTGAAAGGGTTAAAGTCGTTTTCACATAGTGACAATCGAATGTTATTGTTGCATTGCTAGAAGTATTGGTGAGAACTGTATTATTGCTGGCCTGGTGCCAATCAAAAGAAGAAACTCTATTATGCAGGTTAATTAGTGTCTCCCTCTCAACCGTGCTATTCTGAAAACAAAATTGACAAGAGTAGATTGCATTGTACATTATGAATATATTGTGTGGGAGAGACAAAAGTCTTAATATAATATATATAGGGTATCTCTAGGTCTTCATAGTGGAGTAGTGTTTACAGTTAAATGCCACATCACTCTGTCAGCCAATACTGTAAGTGGTGCATCAGCATGAAGCATAATGTAATGTGTAATGTAAAGTAACATAATGTAGAACATTTGGTGGTTAGCTTTTACCCTAAATGCCTCATAATAACGTTACCATCAATGCATTTAATAGGATTCCTATGATCATGGAAAACCTGGGATCTTGAGGAATTTAGAAATTAAGATAAGATAAGATCAGATAAGATAAGATATCCCTTTATTGATCCCCTTGGGGAAATGTGGGCGTCATAGCAGCATGGGGGAGGGGGTAGAGGTATGGGCAGGGTAATAGTAGAAAGACATGAATATACGCAATAGAATTAGATCTGAATATGAGAAAAAGAAACGAAGGTGCAGATGAGGGTTTGTATGCCCTATCGGTTATATTATACGTTACAAAGAATATAGGCAATAAAGAATTGTTATCTGAAACATTATATTATGAGTAAACATGTGGGAAATATTTTTTGTATAGATATTCCCAACAGAGCCCCCTGCCCTGGTACTGTTGGTACCATGCTTTATATATAGCATATAGAGTTATGGTAGTTATGACAGACCATGAGCATATTACGATAATAATTGTAAAGGTTCAATAGGTGGCCGCCTATATTTGGCAACATTTTAGATTTCTTATTATATCTCAAATTATAATACTCAAAAAAAATAAGACGTTTGACACTGAAATGAAAGAAATGTGTTGTTCCGTTAAGGGATAGGAGCTAAAACAATGACATCCAATCAAAGAAACGACCAAGTGAAATGATTGGAACGAGCGAGCTGTCTATCAAACCCTCTAGTGACACAGCCACTCATTATGCACATAACAGTTGTGCACGTACACAAAGGCCTGCTGCTAACACATAGCTGCCTGCTAGTTACCTAGCTGCCTGCTGCTAACACATAGCTGCCTGCTACTGTAGCTAACACATAGCTGCCTGCTAGTTACCTAGCTGCCTGCTGCTAACACATAGCTGCCTGCTACTGTAGCTAACACATAGCTGCCTGCTAGTTACCTAGCTGCCTGCTGCTAACACATAGCTGCCTGCTACTGTAGCTAACACATAGCTGCCTGCTAGTTACCTAGCTGCCTGCTGCTAACACATAGCTGCCTGCTACTGTAGCTAACACATAGCTGCCTGCTAGTTACCTAGCTGCCTGCTGCTAACACATAGCTGCCTGCTACTGTAGCTAACACATAGCTGCCTGCTAGTTACCTAGCTGCCTGCTGCTAACACATAGCTGCCTGCTACTGTAGCTAACACATAGCTGCCTGCTAGTTACCTAGCTGCCTGCTGCTAACACATAGCTGCCTGCTACTGTAGCTAACACATAGCTGCCTACTAGTTACCTAGCTGCCTGCTGCTAACACATAGCTGCCTGCTACTGTAGCTAACACAGTACCTACCTACCTAGCGGGGCGTGGCTATGGAGGCATCCTAATGCGTTCTGATTGGGAAGGGCGTTGTCAAATTCGGTCTAAGGACTTTAAAATTATGTCTAAGTTCTACCCAAAATCAACAGCTGCCTATAGCTCCTCCTATACTATCTGTAAGTATCTATATTTTAAACGTTTGAAGGACCCAGAGAGACTTACTCTTCAACATTCAGAAAACGAATTTATTCTGCAATCTCTTGCTCTGTGTCACCTCACTGTCTTGAAAGTGAAGGTTTTCTAATACTTGCCGATTACCATCTCATGCATAGCAATTTTTATGTCCTCTCCAAAGTAATTTCCTTATTCCAGTTAAAGGAATTATTAGGGCTGTGCCAAGGTAGAAATGGTAGTGCAGACAATGTTACAGCGTCGCGGAATACTGATCAAATGAGTTCCATCTCATACTGGCTTTGGCATCTCTGCCTATTGGACTGCTCCTAGTGCTCCTGGTGCCTGTCAGAGCTCCCTGAAGCTCACCTACACTGGCCAGGATGACCCCGGGACGAGGAGGCTTCCTGGTCCCGCCCACCTGCAGGCCAACGCAATGAGGGAAACTCAGACGGCTTATCCCCACAGACGTCCCCTTCACCTTCTCTGGCGACCACACCGGAACGGACATGGCAACACTTGCCCGGTGCCTCTGCTTTCTTGGTTCCCAGGAAAACCGGTGGTGTCAGACCTATTCTAGACCTCTCTTCACCCGAGCAGCTGACTACAGGGAAGACATTCAGCATGCTCTCAGTCAACACCCTGCTCTGCTCTGTCAAACAGGGGGACCGGTTCACATTCATCGACGTGACTCTTATTTACATGTTGTGACTTGTGTGTATTTACCACGTGTAGACATAGCAATGTAAAATGAGAATGTCATTTTTGAAGCAGGTTTTTGAAGCACATAGTCTGAACTATTTTTCTTTGACGAACAACCGACGTCTGGGTGCCGTGATCCCTATCTATTTGAACGAGAATTTACAGAGGAGGAACTACAGGTTCTACAAGAAGGGAGGCTCAGGCGGTCGAACGGGCTGAGGCTGTTATTTTCTACACGTGGCAAATACACAAGTCACAACATGTCAATAATACCGCTTTGGAGTTGTTGTTACTTTTGACGCCAGGCTAAGGGTCTGCATACATTGCCAGTCATTGTGTAAGCTAGCTAATGTACTGCGGGTCTCTCTCTCTGTACTGCACACACAGAGATGAGAAGGGGACCTATATCTGATAAGATCATTTCCCCAAAAGTTGGTGTGTTCCTTTGACTGCATTTTGACTCCACGATGGGACTACGTAGTTTATTGGGAGCCTTTGGAACAGGCCTCCTTGAGTCAGGTGTCTTTTCTGGGCCATCACGTTGGCAAAGCGTGTCAGCCAGCTGTGCCCTCCTCCGCCAGTCCACCCGGAATGCCTGGCCGTCGACAGAGATGGTGGCAGTGCTATTCTAAGGCCAAACCCTGCCCCGTCACGGTGGTTGTGAGAAGGCATCGCCTCCTGCTACACTCAGGCGTGGAGTAGCTGCCTCCCCTCAGAGCGATTTCAGTGGAAGGCAGCCTCTTGGTCTTACTCCCAGCAGGGGACTTCTATGCACAACTAAGCACTGGAATGCCTGTTCTCTCTTGTGCATGTTACAAGTCATAGCTCTTTTACTGATCCCCCAGGCTTTCAGACTTTTCCCCCTGCTTAATACTTCTCTGCCCTAAGGGTTTGAGAGCATTTATGCTAGGGTCAGTGCTTTTTATGCATGAGTAAAATAAATATTTGGCCTGTTTACAATTCATAACCTAGACTTGTTGGCTACCCTGCTTTCCTTATTCCCTATTGTGTCTATTCTTTTAGACAAGGGGACGGTTTTATTTCCTTCTCAGCCATTTCCTCTGACTTGTCAGTTTGGGATACATGGCTGGTTTTACACACAGAGATTTGACTCTGACCTTTACTTTTTAACAGGGATGTGAGTTGTTTATTCCTCTACTCTGCTCTTTTTAAAGGCCAACTGAAGGTACACTGATCAGGGCTTTGCACCAGCATCACCCATTTGTCCAATAGGCGAAGCAAGATGCTGAAGCCAGTATGAGTTATAACAAATGTTATGAATTATAACCCTAGTTATATGAATACTGGCAAAGCTTCTTGCTTTCTTTTTATGTGAAAGAAGCTTTGGGAGGGCGATTAGCACCAAACACATCTGCTCATATGCTAAGAGGAGGGGCGTGGTCATTGTCAGTAGGTGCTCAACTGGGTGTTGAGGGCACAGCACTCGACTGGTTTTCCTCCTATCTCACTGACAGACATCAATTCATCTCCCTCTCCGGCCACACTTCTTTTCACTCCTCAGTCACACAATCCCTTCACAAACCACCCCTCAGTCACATTGAGTCCTGCATTTCCGAACTCCAAACCTGGATGACTCATAACCTCCTCAAATTAAACAGCGACGGAACTCTTCATCATCTGCACCTCGACTCTGGAACTCCCTCCCTCAGACCATCAGAGACTCCCCGACACTCCACTTTCAAATCCCACCTCAAAACCCACCTGTTCTCCCTAGCCTTCAACCTTCCCCAACCTTAACCCCCCCCTCCAACCTGTTTTGATCTTTGTTAATGTGGCTTTATGTTTCTGTGTATCATGCTGTTTACCCTGTGTCCAGGGCTTGACGTTGACACCTGCCCACCTGCCCAGGGCTAGTGAAAATGCTGAGTGGCTAGTGACTTTGGAAAACCACTAGCCACAGTGGCGTGTGAGCCAAAAAGTTAACGTCAAGCCCTGCATAGGTGTGTACTGTCAATGATAATGTTCACCGCGTTTGGAGCAATAATATAATTGCTAGGTTCAACACAGCCAAGGCATAGGTGTGTCAATGATAATGTTCACAGCGTTTGGAGCAACAATGTAATTGCTAGGTTCAACACAACTCTTCCACATCTACACCCTCCATCTTGTCCCAGTCAGCCGTTGCCCCAACTGGAGCTCCTTTTGCGGCTGAGTCACTGGTCGCAGGCAGTAGTAAACAATGGAGTCAACAGTCAGAAGCACAGTTGTACAGTTGGCGTGTAGCAGTATGATTACAATGATACTGTCCCCAGCAGGGGTTAGTGAAGAAGAAATTACCTATATTTATAACTTTTTGGGTGGGGGCGCGAGTGCGGGGATTTTTGGCTAGTGAAAATGCTGAGTGGCTAGTGACTTTGGAAAACCACTAGCCACAGTGGCTAGTGAGCCAAAAAGTTAACGTCAAGCCCTGCCTGTGTCCCCTGTGGTCTTATGTTCCTTTTGTTTCTTGTTTTTTCTTTGTATATCTTTGTTTTTCTCTGTTTCTCTGCCTAATTGTCAGCGACTTCGGGTTCCTGAGAAGCGCTTTACAAATTAAATGAATTATTATTATTATTATTGAATGAAATTCTTTCAGGGAGCGCCTATAGGCGACAGGAGCAGTCCAATAGACGAAGCAAGACACTTTGCCAATATGAATATAGCTTGGGTTATAATTCATAACCTTTATTATGTAATGCTCAACATCAATAACCTAATTGGATTACAATCAACTTTTTTTATTGTTTTGCCTCAAAATGTAGACAAGATTAAATAAAACAATTTATTGCAATTTAATATCCCTCCAGTAATGTTTTTCTATAACCGGTATTAAGCACTATACATACATATGTAATTAGGTATTGATGAGGTAATCTCACAATCCCATTTCCCCCTCAGCCATATTTCTCAGTTATTAAACAAGTAACACTCAAAAGATCTCAAAGGTATCTGTAATCTGACCTTTTTTCTTCATAATATCTAATTAGTTTGAACAATAAACCTGCAGAAAATATTGCTTTTGTAGTCTAATCTACTGTAAATCCTTAAATCACAGAATTACCTCCATGAGCCCTTCTGGTCAGTCTACCAGTGGCTTAAAATCCTCTCCGCAAACAGTAAATACGCAATTCATGTATTATATTCATAATGCCTTATACAGTATTACTTTGTTGCAGGAAAAGGTCATGTGATTACAGTAATGCGTTGCCGCCAACACTGCTCTGTAACATATTAATCAGTGATCTACACTGGATTACGGATTCAATAATCAGCTGTTACTCAGTACCACATGAAGCAGGTGATCAGTCTACAATACATTATGACTAATCAATTAGGTGACATTACTCATTTCTATTTGAAGCAGGTAGCCAGTGATCTGTAGTACATTACCATTTTGAATGTCATTTCCCAAACCTTAAATGTTCACACTGTACTTCACCGCTCTGTCCTGCTGCAGAGGAGACCTTTGACCCCTGCAGTCACCCGGGCACGCCCAGCTACGGCGTCCCCAGCTCAGAGAAGCTCCAGTTCCAGGCCGGGGAGACACTCCGCTACTCCTGCCTGGCTGGTCACGAGCTGCTGGGGGAGCCTGTTCTCCGCTGTCTCCCTGGACACCCGTCACAGTGGAGTGGCCTGCCCCCTGTCTGCAGAGGTGAGGAACTGGAACTGTAGACAGACACCCACAGGCCAGGGTTGATGTCGTGTGTGTGTGTGTGTGTGTGTGTGTGTGTGTGTGTGTGTGTGTGTGTGTGTGTGTGTGTGTGTGTGTGTGTGTGTGTGTGTGTGTGTGTGTGTGTGTGTGTGTGTGTGTGTGTGTGTGTGTGTGTGTGTGTGTGTGTGTGTGTGTGTGTGTGTGTGTGTGTGTGTGTGTGTGTGTGTGTGTGTGTGTGTGTGTGTGTGTGTGTGTGTGTGTGTGTGTGTGTGTGTGTGTGTGTGTGTGTGTGTGTGTGTGTGTGTGTGTGTGTGTGTGTGTGTGTGTGTGACTGTGTGTGTGACTGTGTGTGTGACTGTGCGTGTGAGCGTGCATGTCTGCATGGGTCTGTAGAAAGCTCTCTTAGGCAGACTGGGATTCGATTAACATTTAATTAAATGAATTCACTAGATTTAGAATTCAAATGCCAAAAGACATTGGGTGTGAAACCTTTTTTGTTAAATCCTCTATCATTATCCAAAGAACAATAGCTCTGTTTTGAATGAGCTGAGTTTAGATTAGATTTTATGCAAATATTTTGTCATTATACAGCACAAGTACCAGAGTGCAAATGTAACAGTAAAGTGAAATAGTAATATACAATGTGCAGGTGATTAAACTGGGTATAAAATATGTAAATTAGTACCACTGATTGTAGTGATAATGAGATGTATGTACAGAGTTGGAATATTAATATATACAGTTATACAGGTATAAAGACACTATGGTAGTAGTCATACTGGTCAGCAGCATAACTAGTAAGAGTAGGTAAGGGATATGTACAGATATAGATATAGTATCTACAGATATGTCAAATGGATTATATGCAGATATGTACAGACAGATGTGGATAGATATATATACGGTAAGAATATCTATGGTATATACAGCATTATTGTACATGCTATCATACAGAGTTATATGGGTTATATGCAGGTGTATAAGTAGGTAGAAGGATTATATGCAGGTATATTCAGACAGATATGGATATATATATATGTGTAATTTTTTTAATCTAGATTAATCTATCTGCAATCCTGTATTTAAAATGGCTCAAAAAAAAACTGCCGAAGGCATTCAAAATATGTGTGTTCTACCCAAATAATGAACAGAAGTAAGTCCTTACTTTTTCTTTCCTCCTTATGTTTCTCAGGCCAGGTGGCCCATTACACCATGAGCCCATCTCCCGTTTCCAAAATGCATTACAGACTGTTTGAAAAAGCTGTTTTGCTATGATAATTGGTAATGAAATATCAAAATAATGTTCAATAAGATGTACTTGTGTTTAATAAGTTGTTTTATTCAGAAGTTAACACAAATAAATAATATTACCAGTACAGTACAGTATCTAGCACACTCTCAGGAGCAAAACAGAAAGAAGCATTTCAAACTTGAACTATGTGACATGGCTTGACTCAATCAGTCCAATCTCTATTTCTCCTTATTCCACCAGTCACTCAGGCAGACCAGCTTGTTTTATGTAGCGGTGTCTACTTATAGTGCCTATAATATTTTTCCCGTTGGGTGCCAGACAGGTCCAAATCCTGCCAATGCAAATCAACTGCTCCAGTGGAGTTGCTCAGTGGCCAATGGTGTCAACTGTGGTTGTACTGGGCAGCTCCCAGGTGTGAATGGAACTGTGTGAATGTGAAGCAGGGCGTTCCTGAAAAAGAGCATCTGTGCTCAGAGAACCTACCCTGGGTAAATAAAGGTAAAAAGTGTGTGTGTGTGCGTGTGTGCGCGTGCGTGCGTGCGTGCGTGTGCATATGTTCATGCCAATTGGCAATGGCCTATCGCAAAAAGGTTGCCTGTTAATTTGTAGCTTCAAATATGTGGACTGAAATGACAA
The DNA here is from genome assembly GCF_963971535.1 of Notolepis coatsorum. NCBI lineage: Eukaryota > Metazoa > Chordata > Actinopteri > Aulopiformes > Paralepididae > Notolepis > Notolepis coatsorum. Next base: position 242,183,981 of record NC_140165.1, read on the forward strand.
CAACTGAAGAGAATTTTTAAATATAATAATGTCATGTCATGGAAAGAAGTACTTTTGCCACTGAGGGCAAAGGGGCAGGGCCTCAGGCCCTTAGGGCATCACTCTCTGACGCTAACCCTAACACTTAGGGCATCACTCTCTGACACTAACCCTAACCCTAACACTTAGGGCAGAGACTTGTTTTTATTCTGCACTGGGGTCAGCATCTATAGGTAGAAACTGTCAACCTCAGGGTACAGAGGTGAACCTTTATGCATCACTGTGTATGGCCCGGCGTTATAACTGTGCTTGATCTCTTTCAGCTCACACGACGCAGTACGTAGAGCGCAGACTAGACGGTAAGTGTCTTTCTGTCTTTCTCCCCCCCCCCCACAGTATCACACTGCATGAAATAACAATGTAAAACATTTTAAAAAATTATAATAAAATACCAAGATAATTTACTGTAAAAAAAATATTAAGTAAAGTAAGATAAAATAATAAACCAAAACTGTCTTTTGTCCGAAAAGGAATAGGAAGAAGCAATATGCTTATCAAGTCCTACCCCCTTCTTGCAATAAATCCTTAAAAAACGTTTCAAAGACAGTGTTACTTTTTCTTCCAACAGAATGATCTGCAAACAAAATCACTTGTCATCACCATCGATCAATATATATATCATTACTGCTAATAAATAATAGTTATTTTACAATCCACTGTCCATCCAGTATCTTTAGAAAGCAAAGGGTAGCCTACATGCTGACAGACGGAGTAATCACAACCAACAGCACTTGCTTTAGTTTACTTATGCTTACATACTTTAAAGTGCACTTAGCTGAATTGGGCGTTCCTTGGGTGTCGTTACTCTCGTGCCGTTTGCTGCTGCTTTCTGAGCATCAACAATGCATTTCTGAAATGTAACCATGGATTTGTAATGGATTTCATTGGTCCTCTATAAGGTCATGAAAAGCGGTCCCATTGAATGCATATTTAGTTTGTATTGCTGCAACGGACTATGCAAGGGGCCCATAGCTCAAACGGAAACAGGTCAGGAGTGGATACTGACCGAATGTGTTGTTATTCTTGACAAATTGTAAATTAGAATTCTGATATTATCCCTGTGATGAAAAATCACCTAAACGACTATACTGGTAAAAATCGATTCTGCTTGTTGCTCAGTATCCAGCCTAATCTTTGCTACTTTGCACTTTGATTATATTGTATGTTATTATATTATTATATTGTCTCAACATGCATTTCCTTTGCTACTTTGATTCACTGATAAAAACTATTTCATGACAACCCAGCAGAAAGCGAACAAACGACAACATATGGTTTTGCTTGTTCACATATTTCAACACAAATGTGAGATAAATCCAATGTATGCGACGGCAACACGACGATGCATCAGTAACGGATTCTCTAATACAAAATCAATTAACTTCTGTCAGAGAGCAACACATTCAGCGCAATGGGTGTGACCCCATGTGACCCCCATGTGACCCCAAACGCTTTTGTAGGTCAGAATGGACTCAACCAGACATGACTGACTTCTGTCTTGGACATGGGTCATGGATTAATATCTATCCCGTAGCCTCGATGAGCTTTTGATATTAGGTTTTATGGATCTATCTTGAAAGGTTGTGAAAATATGATGGAAAAACACAGACACATGATAAGCAACAAGACATCAAAAAAGAAAACCTCCTGAATTGGGTTTACAAGGTTTTCGCAAAATATCATATGTGACATGATATCATGTCATTTAATTTTCACTCAGAAGTCACAACGGCTATTTGCATATATTTATCATCAAGATATTTCGTTTTTTCCCTCTTTTTTTGGTTGCATTTAGGGGGGGTTGTAATATTCTTCTAGAGCACTGTCTGAGCCTTCATAATCTGCTCTTGATAAATTCTGGTTTATCTTGGATTCAAACTTATTTAGCAAACCGGAAACAAATAGTTTTTTTTAATGGGAGTTACTCAGAAGTTAAAACGGTAAGGTGTGGAGTACCCCAAGGAAGTTGCCCTTGGCCTTTGCTCTATAGTGTCTACACCATATTTACAAATTACATGCCTCTTGTCCTAAATAAGTCCTATATTTCAATGTATGCGGATGATTCAACGATTTACACATCAGCCTCTACAGCCAATGAATTAAATACGGTCCTAAAAGGCAGAGTTGCATTCAGTGATGGCATGGATAAAGAATAACAAAACATTCTAAACATATGAAAGACAAGTAGCATCATTTTCGGTTCAAACCATACTCTAAGAACGAACCCAGTCTTGAAACTTTTGATAAGTGATGTGGTAATTAATCAAGTCCAGGAGACTAAACTCCTAGGAGTAACATTAGACAGTAAATTGTCATGGTCACACCATATAAACAATATAGTAGTGAAAAGAGGGATTTCTGTTGTTAAAAGATGTGCTCATTTGTTACCACTAAATTCTATCAAACAGGTCATTCGAGCTCTGGATTTGTCAAATCTTGACTATTGTCCTGCAGTATGGTCGAATGTAACGACGAATAAACTGAAAAAATTGCAAATGGTACAAAACAAAGCAGCACGTATAGCGCTTCGCTGTGAGTACAGGACTAATGTTGCAGCAATGCAGTTGTTTAACTTGGTTACTTGTCAAACATAAGTTACTCTGCTCACTCCTTGTATTCACTAGGAATATTCTTGTTACAAAGATCCCCTCAATTTTACATAACCATTTATCTATAAGTCTTGACAGACACAACCATTCCACCAGACATGCTTCTGCACGAGGTTTTTACACTTCTAAAAGTGAGGTTGAATGCAATGAAGCGAACTGTCATGTTCCGTGGTATGCAGGAATGGAACTCTCTTCCCAGACATGGGCCCTATTCCCCGTACCTGGTTCAACTAAGTCGATCAAGAGTCCCATTATCCAGATTCAATTAACCCGATGTTTGAAGCCGGGATTTTCCTGTTCCTCGAAGGTGGATTCAGTCTCGTTAACTCGAACCAGACTTGAGACCCAGGATAAGTGCGCGCGGCCGCTTCAGTTGAAAAGCCAGCACGTATCGATAGCAGAAATTCTGATTTTCTAACGGCATTGATTGATTAATTGATTTAAAACTTTATTAACAGATTGCAGTACGGCACAATAGCCTCGCCGACAAGTTAAATGCATAATCTATAGGCTAATTTTAAGTCCCTCATTACCCCAATCAATCAGATTATATTTCTTTAAACTTGCCTGCTGGCAGTAGGTTTATGGATTGAATAATCAAATGAGATCTTGCTAGCGAAAATAATTAGTTCAACTGTTATACAGAATAAGGATACGGCTCTCTTACCCATTGATTGATGTATGGTGGATGTTTTACTTATCTGCACTGTGGTGTGACGGTTTGTGGTTTTGACTTTCACGCAGACGGCCCGGGTTCGAATCCCACTTCTCCTAATCTTTTTCTTCTTTTTGCAATGTAGGAATAATTCAATTTGGTGCATGTTGAGAGCTATATAAAGAATGACATCCTCAATGCATGTAGATTTATAATATTTTAACTTAAAACTAGGCTATTTTTGCGTATAATCATTAATATTATATTCCAAAAAAATCATATTGGAAACACAGGGTCTCGAACCCGGGTCGCCGGCTTGCCAGGAGTGAACACTGCCGTTGGACCACTGTGCCAGACGGGATATATCCATTGTGTATCCAAGACCATCAATGGACAAGAGACCCGTGTTTAGAATATTTTTCTTTTGAATGAAGTTTTATCTCTTTATTCTCAAATGCATTAATCCCAGTTACAATATCACAATAACGTGTGAGTGATGATACAATTCAACAATCCTCAGAGTCCTCGTAATTCATAATCCACAAAAACCACAATCCATGCATAGACACTTCAATTTTATGCTTGAATGAAACACAATCCGGGCGCTCCGTTAAGCAAATCTACAGCGGAGAATATATGAAACTAATCAGAGCCAAACGGCCGATAGGTTTCATTCATTAAAAATATCCCCGCGGGATTCACATTTGCAATGCGCCTGCAGCGTGTATCGCACTCCGAGCGCCGTATATGACGTGCATTATTTTATTTAGGACAAAGTAAATCTATAGGCTGAATATGATTTATTATCAGCATTTAGTTCTATTATTATACATTTCAAAAGCCCCCTCTAGGAAAACGAAGCACAGAAACATAATTCAGAATGGTATAAATGGGATCTTTAGACTGTGAGAATCATTTCAGGAAGCGAGCTGTCATTCCTTTGCGGGGGCGTGGCCATGGTTCATCCAGCTAACTGAACTTAAGCCTGCTCTCGACCAGGCTCAAACTTTTTGATCTGTTGTCATGGTGATTTAGACAATCGAGCGTTGGGGAACAGAAAGGTCCGGCTTAAGTCAGGCTATCCTGGAAATTATCCGGCTAACTCAGTTAGCCAGGTACAGGGAACGGGGCCATGTTAAGCAGGAGAATAGTAAATGTTGTTTCAAAATCTTGGTAAAACAACATTTTCAACCAAAGAAATTGACATTCCCTAATAGATAGTGTACGCAGGGGTGTAGCTCCAGATTCTGGGCCCCATGAAAGAATGTATTTGTAGGCCCCCAGTGAATGCGAGCGCGTGTAAGCGCACGAGCGGAATTCTTTTTTGCCATTTTTTTATTGATGAAAACGCATAATATGGTTTTTACCTATACATTCGGATCAGCAGTTCAGCACCTGCACTGTTGGTGGGTGAGCCTAGTAAAGGATGTCGCATTGCGTTCATCTTCAATGAATGGACCAATGCAATAGTCTACCAAAGCCCCCCCTCTCTCTCTATATATCTCACACACACACACACACACACACACACACACACACACACACACACACACACACACACACACACACACACACACACTTCAGAAACAAACATAGTATCAATGAGAGCATCAATAATACACCTGAGTGATGTCTAGTAAAAAAAAAAAAAAAAAAAAAAAATTGGGCCCCCCCCAATTTGGGGTGGGGGGGGGTTTGGGTAGGTGGGTGGGTAACTGTACATTGGAGGGGGTTGGGTTAGGACATTTACTGTACATTGGAGGGGGTTGGGTTAGGACATTTACAGGGGCCAGTTTCGAATTGCAGTCTCCCGTAGGTGCTCTTTGAGAGTGGTTTTGAAAGTGGGTAGTGATTCACATTCCTTTACAGCTATGGGTAGGGCGTTCCACATTGATGTGGCATAATTGCAAAACGTGTTTAGCCCCTTGTTTGAGCCGAATCTGGGTTTAACATTTGTGGAGCTCCCTCTGGTGTTGTGGTCGTGGTATTTACTGACCTTTGGGAAGTATTTTGACATGTACTGTACATTGGTACCTTAGTCGTGTAGTGTATCTTGTAGACCAGGCCCATTGCAAGTTGCTGTACTCTGTCGTCTACTCTAAGCCATCCTAGGTTGTCAAAGTGGGCAGGGGTGAGGTGGGTTCTAGGAGTAAGGTCAAGCAGTAGACTGACCAGTTTGTTTTGTGATGTTTGTCATTTTGATTTTAGCGCCTTTGAGGTGCTTTGGTACCATGAGGTGCAAGCATAGTCGTAGTACCCTTGAATGAGTGCTCCTGCCAGAGTCTTCAGGGTATTCTTGTTTACCAGAGAGGAGATCCGGTACAAGAAACGAGTTTGTTGGTTGACTTTTTTGATTACATTGGATGCCATTTTGTCACAGGAAAGATTTGTCTCTTGGAACCTAGGTATGTAATTTCATCTTTCCTTGTGACAATATTGTCACCCACTGTAACTGAGAAGCCGTCGGTCTTGCTGAGTTTGTTATTTGAACCGAAGAGAATAGACTCTGTTTTACCCAGGTGTAATTATAGTTTGTTATCAGCGAGCCAGGTGCAGATTCTGCCTAGTTCAGAGCTGAGGGTTTTTTCAACCTGTAACTTGTTCTTGTCAGAGACCAGCAGGGCTGAGTCGTCCGTGAACAGGAACAAATTGCAGTCACAAGCTGACGACATGTAATTTGCATAAATTAGGAACAGTAGCGGTCCTAGTATACTTCCTTGTGGAACACCACAGCTCACTGGGAGGGGGGGGGGGGATAGGGTACTGTTTACCTCCATCATCTGTTCTCTCCCCTCCAGGTAGGTAGGATTGCATCCAGCTCACTGATAGACTATCAAAACCAATTGCTTTTAGCAATCTGTGTCTCTACCTTCCTTCAGTAGCTGCTACAGACTTAAGAGTGAATACAATAGAGCTAGCAACATGCTGTGTGTCTCTACCTTCCTCCTCCTTCAGTGGCTGCTACAGACTTAAGAGTGAATAGGGAGGTGTAGTGGTTACGTCATTGCTGTTTCCGGCCTGTAAGATCCTGATCAAACTGGCCAGTATCACGTCTTCGTCTGTTTGGCCCTCCATCCAATTCCTCTGCGTTGTGTACTTTTAATGGTCCTGACGTCTCCGATACTGGTAGATAAGATCCTTATCTCCCCCGTTAGTTCAATCCATAAACCATAATAATCCTCCACCTCCGTAAGAATTCGACACTTCGACACCGTGAGATACCTTATGAGGAAAAGCGTTGTTTTATTGCTATAAACAGAACCCCATAATCAGATGTTATCAGATGTTATCAAATTGTATCGTCCTTGAAGAGTCTATTCTAATGATCTTTCGGTGTGTTCGTCGATCGTCCTTTTGTGATTCAGTCCAATAGTGTTCAGGCCTGTTCGTTAGCCTGGACCATCCTCGTGGTAGCCGAAGCTACTGATGTGGCATTCTTCCTTCCCCCCCCCCCCCCCTCTCAATGAGAGGAGAGAGTGTCCTCTGTGTGATCTCAGTCCTACTCGCTCTTGGTCAGATTCTAGTCTGCCCTACCCGGAACCACTGTCAGCTTTATAGGATCTTCGTCATAACTATGATAGCCCACCCCTTTCTGGTTGTCAGGTGCCGCGTTGTCATGACAACTGCTAACCTTTCACACATTAAAATGCAGTTTTCTACTGTTTCATTAAGATGAACCCCTCTCCCTCGCTCTCGCTATCAGTGTTATGTCTTCAGCAAAACAAAACACCCTGCTCAGTGTGGTGTTCCCTCGCTCTGAACCAACCTCTGCTAAGCCAAACACATTTCTGCCCTCTCTGACCTGGCACCGTTAGATGCTACCATCTTCCCCCAATCTATACATCACATACATTGAAAAAACCACCATTTTCTCTCAGGCCGGTCCACCATCTTGAAAACGCAATGTATTTTCCCATTGCCCATTTGTAAATCGTCTCGTTTAAAACAAATAAAGCATGACCATTTGCATGGTGTACCTTTCTGTGCCTATTCATCCACAATCAACGTGAAAATATTCGCAATTAATCATAATAAAAGATCGCCTAATTTTATTTCACCCAAAAATGCTTAAACATTAATGTTAGTGATAGAAGGGAACTCATTTTGTGCAAAAATGGAAAGCTTTTCAATGTGCATGTGTGTCTCTACCTTCCTCCCTCAGTGGCTGCTACAGACTTGAGAGTGGAAGGAGCGCATGTAGCCGTCGCCGTCTTCATCCCCGTCACGCTGCTCCTCGTCCTCATCTTCGGGATCTACCTCTACTTCTCAAAGTAGGTCCATGAGACGGCCTGGTTGCGTCAATATTTTTACCAACGGATTTCCAGTTCCACGTGCGCGTTCTGCGATCTGATTGGCCACTGACGTTTCTGGTCATGTGACATGTGCGGCCAATCGTGTGACGCCTGTTTCTTTCACCGGTTAAGCTTAGGCACTCTTTCGAAGTTGGTTAAGGTTAGAGTTTGTCTTAGAGCAGGGCGATAGAACACCAGCCCTGATTCCAAACTCTAACCTTAACCAACTTCGAAAGAGTCGCCTAAGCTTAACCAGTGATAAACTAGGCATTAGGTAGTTTGCATGCCGTTCGAGGCGGAAATGGGCAAAGACACAGGCGTCACACGATTGGGCGCACATGTCACATGACCAGAAACGTCAGTGGCCAATCAGATCGCACCAGAAACGTCAGTGGCCAATCAGATCGCAGAACGCGAACGCGGAACTGGAAATCCGTTGGTAAAAAAATAGACGCGGCCTGCTTGGGCAAACGAAGCGTCCAAACGAATAACCGTTTTGTATTTGAATGCAATCTATGAAGTGAATGGATATCAAGCAGGAGTGTTTATGTACATCATCATGTTTAATCCCATCAAAATTACTTTGAGCTCATTTCCATTCATATTCCACAAGAAGGAGGAATAATCTACACATCCCTTTCTGTAGAACCTCTGTTGCCAAATTATCATGTGTATATCACGGTGTACAATATCTGACTGAAACATGCTCAACATTATCTGTATTTAGAACAAAGTTCAAAGAAAGCCTTAATTTAACCCAAAGCCATAATTCTAACTGAAGTATCATGATTAATAACGACTTCAACCAATGCCATTGTTATGTTATATCACTATCACTGTTGTTGTGTCCTATTTGTGCGTCTGCATGTGTGTATATATGTGTGTATATATATATATATATATATATATATATATATATATATATATATATATATATATATATATATATAAGGCTGTCAAATATATCGCGTTAATATCGCGTTAACTCCCGATTCTATTAATGCCACTAATTTTTTTAACTCAAGATTAACTAAATTTTTTTTTTTTTTTTTTTTTTTTTTTTTTTTTTTTTAAACTAGACTTCACTCTTATTATTACTATTATTGATGCTCTCATTGATACTATGTTTGTTTCTGAAGTGTGTGTGTGTGTGTGTGTGTGTGTGTGTGTGTGTGTGTGTGTGTGTGTGTGTGTGTGTGAGATATAGAGAGAGAGGGGGGTGAGAGAGATGAGGAAGGGGCAAAAGAGAAAAAGAGCTGGGAGAGTGTGTGTGTGAGGGAGAGAGGGGGGTGTGTGATTAATCAGCCCTTGTGTGTGTGAATGTAACAAGTTCCTAACGTTTTCTTTCCCCTATTATTTCATGCACACTTTATTCATTGTTTTAAATTATTATTTTCTTTTAAGTTATTTTGTGCATCACTCTGTTTTGAATTTGATGCAAATTTGTAATGCATGAGGGTCATCCTTTTGTGTTAAATGGCTGCACAAAGCAAGCATTTGTTGACTCGCATGTTGATAAGAGTATTAAAACTTGGAACTTGAAAAAGATCTGTTTAAGGTATAAAAAAAAATTAAAAATAAAAATGCGATTAATTTGCGATTAATCGCGAGTTAACTATGGACAATCATGCGATTAATCGAGTTAAATATTTTAATCGTTTGACAGCACTAATATATATATATATATATATATATATATATATATATATATATATATATATATATATATATATATATATATATATATATATATTATAGTGTATATATATGTGTGTGTATGGATATACATGTGTATATGTGTGTGTGTGTGTGTGTGTGTGTGTGTGTGTGTGTGTGTGTGTGTGTGTGTGCGTGCGTGCGTGCGTGCGTGCGTGCGTGTGTGTGTGTATATATAATATATATATGTGTGTGTGTATATATATGCATATATATGTGTATATACATGTGTATATATGTGGATATATATGTGGATATACATATATGTGTGTATATTATATGTGTATATATATGTATATACAGTATGTGTGTATATTATATGTGCATATACATGTGTAGCCTACAGATGTATGTATCTGTAGGTTGTTTAGCTTAAGTATGATAAGCCCCATATGGTTCTCCTGCCCATCATTATTCTTTTTAATCACTTTATTAAATGTATTATTTAATTTGTGAGTGGAAATAAACTAAACTCTGCCATGGATCAACCCAAAGTACACGAATATACATAACAGATGTTGAGGCTGGACAGATGACTCGTCTGAGAGCTGCACATGGACTGTATTTATTTAGCACTTTTATCCAAAGCCATTTACAAGTTATGGCTCACAGTCGCTCGCACACTCACAGGCGGCCAGGCGAGGCACCAACCCGCTCGTCGGGAGCAGTTAGGGCTTCAGCGTCTCGCTCAGGGACACTTGGCACACTGCTGTGAGGAGCTGGGATCGATCCAGGAACCTTCAGATTACCAGATGACCGCTCTACCTCCTGAGCCACCGCCACCCCATTATAACTTGTTGATGTCTTCGAGGCATAGTCTGTTTTCAGGCAGTAGAGAACACAAACAGGGAGACCTGTCCTAGACTAACATGGAGCAGTTTGACATAATAATAATAATAATATTAATAATAATAATAAACTTTATTTGTGTCGCACCTTTCAAAAGAAATTTTAATAATAAATAAATACTAACCTTCTTACTCTCATGCACTCTTCCTAATATACTAACATACACCCAACACTGTAGCACTCAAGTCTGAACCCTTGATGAACATTGTTACTCAGCTGATAGAGTTGTGACCTTCCTGCTGATTTGTCGTACAAAACTTGTAAGTCGCTTTGGATAAAAGCGTCAGCTAAATGACTAAATGTAAATGTGCGAATACAGAAAGATTTGCAGCCCAAAGTGCTTCACAGCAGTAATGTAGACATAATGGACATAAAATAGACTTGTAGGCATAAAATGAGCATAAAATTGGCATAAATATAGACAGGCATAAAATGAACAGAGAATAAAAAAAATAAATACATTAAGAAATTATCTAAGTGGCAGGCTAAGGTGAAGAGGTGAATTCTTAGCTTACTTTTGGAAATTATTTAATGAGCTAGCCCCCCTAATGTCCATAGGCAGGGTGTTCCATAGCTTTGGTGCGTAATTAGCAAAGACTGCATCCCCGATTTGGCTATATGGGAAGGGGCTACATGGGAAGGGGCTGTGGGCTGGTGATTGGAAGGTTGCGGGCTCGAGCCCTGGCCAGGGATGAGGCAGGATGCTGTCAGAAGGTTGTTCCTGGTGTCCTGGTGGCGTCTATACTTTCGACAACAAATGTTTGTTTCCGCGTTCGAGTTTTGCGCTCTGATTGGCCAGGTCATGTGACATGTGCACCAATCGTGGGACGGCAAGTTTGGCGCCTATTTCCGCCTGCAAACTACCTAATGCCTAGTTTATCACTGGTTAAGCTTAGGTGACTCTTTCGCAGTTGGTTAAGGTTAGAGTTTGGAATCAGGGCAGGCGTTCTATCGCCCTGCTCTAAGACAAACTCTAACCTTAACCAACTTCGAAAGAGCGCCTAAGCTTAACCAGTGTAGAAACTTGCGGTCCCACGATTGGGCGTACATGTCACATGACCTGGCCAATCAGAGACGCGGAAACACGACTTTGTTGTCTAAAGTATTCAGGCGTCCTGGTGTCTGTCCTCTGTACTTGGCAGTAACAAGGCCCCTAGTCACACTGATAGGGACACTGTACAGTTGCGAGTTCCATCCCCCCCCCCCCCCCACAGCCCGATTAACTTAAATCAGACATTAGGCACCCCCACAGCCCAAATGGAATGATCCAAAAGATATATAAAAAAAAAGAGAGATTCGACTGAGAGATTGGCAGTCGACTACGGCTCCTTTCGATCGATTAGTCGACTATTGAACTAGTCGAGGTCAGCCCTACTTAGTTGGCTGATATAATTCCTCGTCTCCCGAGCCTTTCAGCCACCACAGTGGTGTGTTGTGAGCTTGGTGTCAGTGTCTGGCAGCCAGCCGATGAGCCTGCGTAGCTCAGGGGTTGGTCCTCACACTGGTGGTAGAGGAGGCGGTTAATACTCTCTATTGTAAAGCACTTTGAGTGTCTAGAAAAGTGCTATATAAATACAATAATACATTCATTCAGTTCAACTCACATAATGTGTTGGTTTTCTGTTCCCAGAGCCCTGCTGACTGTATGATGCTGTGAGACTGCCTTAAGATTGTTATAGTGTGTGTGTGTGTGTGTGTGTGTGTGTGTGTGTGTGTGTGTGTGTGTGTGTGTGTGTGTGTGTGTGTGTGTGTGTGTGTGTGTGTGTGTGTGTGTGTGTGTGTGTGTGTGTGTGTGTGTGTGTGTGTGTGTGTGTGTGTGTGTGTGTGTGTGTGTGTGTGTGTGTGTGTGTGTGTGTGTGTGTGTGTGTGTGTGTGTGTTTTCTCTCTGTTTGTGTGCAGGGTTCAATATACCCTAAGGTTGTTTTAGTGTGTGTGTCTTTTCTCTGTTTGTGTGCAGGGTTCATGGTATTGTTTTAGTGTGTGTGTCTTCTCTGTTTGTGTGCAGGGTTCATGGTATTGTTTTAGTGTGTGTGTCTTCTCTGTTTGTGTGCAGGGTTCATGGTATTGTTTTAGTGTGTGTGTCTTCTCTCTGTTTGTGTGCAGGGTTCATGGTATTGTTTTAGTGTGTGTGTCTTCTCTGTTTGTGTGCAGGGTTCATGGTATTGTTTTAGTGTGTGTGTCTTCTCTGTTTGTGTGCAGGGTTCATGGTGTTGTTTTAGTGTGTGTGTCTTCTCTGTTTGTGTGCAGGGTTCATGGTGTTGTTTTAGTGTGTGTGTCTTCTCTGTTTGTGTGCAGGGTTCATGGTGTTGTTTTAGTGTGTGTGTCTTCTCTGTTTGTGTGCAGGGTTCATGGTGTTGTTTTAGTGTGTGTGTCTTCTCTGTTTGTGTGCAGGGTTCATGGTGTTGTTTTAGTGTGTGTGTCTTCTCTGTTTGTGTGCAATTGGTTTTGATAGTTTATCAGTGAGCTGGATACAATCCTACCTTGAGGGCAGGGAACAGATGGTGGAAGTAAACGGTACCCTATCCCCCCCCCTCACAGTGAGCTGTGGTGTTCCACAAGGAAGCATACTAGGACCGCTACTATTCCTAATTTATGCAAATGACATGTCGTCAGCTTGTGACTGCAACTTGTTCCTGTTTGCGGACGACTCAGCCCTGCTGGTCTCTGACAAGAACAAGTTACAGGTTGAAAAAGCCCTCAGCTCGGAACTAGGCAAAATCTGCATATGGCTCGCCGACAACAAACTATCATTACACATGGGCAAAACAGAGTCCATTCTCTTCGGTTCAAATAACAAACTCAGCAAGACCGACGGCTTCTCGGTTACAGTGGGTGACAATATTATCACAAGGAAAGATGAAATTACCTACCTGGGTTCCATCCTAGAGGCTAATCTTTCCTGTGACAAAATGGCATCCAATGTAATAAAAAAAAGTCAACCAACGAACGCGATTCTTGTACCGGATCTCCTCTCTGGTAAACAAGAATACCCTGAAGACTCTAGCAGGAGCACTCATTCAAGGGTACTACGACTATGCTTGCACCTCATGGTACCAAAGCACCTCAAAGGCACTAAAAAACAAATTACAAACATCTCAAAACAAGCTGGTCAGACTACTACTTGACCTGACTCCTAGAACCCACCTCACCCCTGCCCACTTTGACAACCTAGGATGGCTTAGAGTAGACGACAGAGTACAGCAACTTGCAATGGGCCTGGTCTACAAGATACACTACGCGACCAAGGTACCCATGTACATGTCAAAATACTTCCCAAAGGTCAGTGAATACCACGATCACAACACCAGAGGGAGCTCCACAAATCATGTAAAACCCAGATTCGGCTCAAACAAGGGACTAAACACGTTTCGCAATTATGCCACATCAATGTGGAACGCCCTGCCTAAAGCTGTAAAGGAATGTGAATCACTACCCACCTTCAAAAACACTCTCAAAAAACACCTACGTGAGACTGCAATTCGAAACTGGCCCCTACAAATGTCCTAACCTAGTTGTACAGTAAATGACCAAGTAAGGCTTTGTCAATATTCCAATGTACAGTGTAAAATGTGTGTGTGTCCCCTACCCAACCCCCCCCCCCCCCCCCCCCACCTCCAATGTACAGCCCTCACCCAACCCACCCAACCCCACCCCACCAACCTCCTCCAATGTACAGTTTCTACGCCAAATGTATATACACTCCTTTTCTGGACACTTTTGTATCACAAACAGTACTGTATTTGCAAATCTGATATGTCATAAATGTATAGATGTAGCAGTACTGTCTATCTGTATGTCAGGTATGTCATATATGTTATGATGAATTGAAAATGGGGGACCCTGATGTAAACAAGACGAAAGTCTTTCTCTGGTCTGCATCCCCTTAACAATTGTATGTATTGAGATGTACTGTACTGTACCCATTCTGCAATCTGTTAATAAACTTTTCAATCAATTCAATCAATCAATCAATGTGCAGGGTTCATGGTATTGTTTTAGTGTGTGTGTCTTCTCTGTTTGTGTGCAGGGTTCATGGTATTGTTTTAGTGTGTGTGTCTTCTCTGTTTGTGTGCAGGGTTCATGGTGTTGTTTTAGTGTGTGTGTCTTCTCTGTTTGTGTGCAGGGTTCATGGTATTGTTTTAGTGTGTGTGTCTTCTCTGTTTGTGTGCAGGGTTCATGGTATTGTTTTAGTGTGTGTGTCTTCTCTGTTTGTGTGCAGGGTTCATGGTATTGTTTTAGTGTGTGTGTCTTCTCTCTGTTTGTGTGCAGGGTTCATGGTGTTGTTTTAGTGTGTGTGTCTTCTCTCTGTTTGTGTGCAGGGTTCATGGTATTGTTTTAGTGTGTGTGTCTTCTCTGTTTGTGTGCAGGGTTCATGGTATTGTTTTAGTGTGTGTGTCTTCTCTGTTTGTGTGCAGGGTTCATGGTGTTGTTTTAGTGTGTGTGTCTTCTCTCTGTTTGTGTGCAGGGTTCATGGTATTGTTTTAGTGTGTGTGTCTTCTCTCTGTTTGTGTGCAGGGTTCATGGTGTTGTTTTAGTGTGTGTGTCTTCTCTCTGTTTGTGTGCAGGGTTCATGGTATTGTTTTAGTGTGTGTGTCTTCTCTGTTTGTGTGCAGGGTTCATGGTATTGTTTTAGTGTGTGTGTCTTCTCTGTTTGTGTGCAGGGTTCATGGTGTTGTTTTAGTGTGTGTGTCTTCTCTCTGTTTGTGTGCAGGGTTCATGGTATTGTTTTAGTGTGTGTGTCTTCTCTGTTTGTGTGCAGGGTTCATGGTATTGTTTTAGTGTGTGTGTCTTCTCTGTTTGTGTGCAGGGTTCATGGTGTTGTTTTAGTGTGTGTGTCTTCTCTGTTTGTGTGCAGGGTTCATGGTGTTGTTTTAGTGTGTGTGTCTTCTCTGTTTGTGTGCAGGGTTCATGGTGTTGTTTTAGTGTGTGTGTCTTCTCTGTTTGTGTGCAGGGTTCATGGTGTTGTTTTAGTGTGTGTGTCTTCTCTGTTTGTGTGCAGGGTTCATGGTGTTGTTTTAGTGTGTGTGTCTTCTCTGTTTGTGTGCAATTGGTTTTGATAGTTTATCAGTGAGCTGGATACAATCCTACCTTGAGGGCAGGGAACAGATGGTGGAAGTAAACGGTACCCTATCCCCCCCCCTCACAGTGAGCTGTGGTGTTCCACAAGGAAGCATACTAGGACCGCTACTATTCCTAATTTATGCAAATGACATGTCGTCAGCTTGTGACTGCAACTTGTTCCTGTTTGCGGACGACTCAGCCCTGCTGGTCTCTGACAAGAACAAGTTACAGGTTGAAAAAGCCCTCAGCTCGGAACTAGGCAAAATCTGCATATGGCTCGCCGACAACAAACTATCATTACACATGGGCAAAACAGAGTCCATTCTCTTCGGTTCAAATAACAAACTCAGCAAGACCGACGGCTTCTCGGTTACAGTGGGTGACAATATTATCACAAGGAAAGATGAAATTACCTACCTGGGTTCCATCCTAGAGGCTAATCTTTCCTGTGACAAAATGGCATCCAATGTAATAAAAAAAAGTCAACCAACGAACGCGATTCTTGTACCGGATCTCCTCTCTGGTAAACAAGAATACCCTGAAGACTCTAGCAGGAGCACTCATTCAAGGGTACTACGACTATGCTTGCACCTCATGGTACCAAAGCACCTCAAAGGCACTAAAAAACAAATTACAAACATCTCAAAACAAGCTGGTCAGACTACTACTTGACCTGACTCCTAGAACCCACCTCACCCCTGCCCACTTTGACAACCTAGGATGGCTTAGAGTAGACGACAGAGTACAGCAACTTGCAATGGGCCTGGTCTACAAGATACACTACGCGACCAAGGTACCCATGTACATGTCAAAATACTTCCCAAAGGTCAGTGAATACCACGATCACAACACCAGAGGGAGCTCCACAAATCATGTAAAACCCAGATTCGGCTCAAACAAGGGACTAAACACGTTTCGCAATTATGCCACATCAATGTGGAACGCCCTGCCTAAAGCTGTAAAGGAATGTGAATCACTACCCACCTTCAAAAACACTCTCAAAAAACACCTACGTGAGACTGCAATTCGAAACTGGCCCCTACAAATGTCCTAACCTAGTTGTACAGTAAATGACCAAGTAAGGCTTTGTCAATATTCCAATGTACAGTGTAAAATGTGTGTGTGTCCCCTACCCAACCCCCCCCCCCCCCCCCCCCACCTCCAATGTACAGCCCTCACCCAACCCACCCAACCCCACCCCACCAACCTCCTCCAATGTACAGTTTCTACGCCAAATGTATATACACTCCTTTTCTGGACACTTTTGTATCACAAACAGTACTGTATTTGCAAATCTGATATGTCATAAATGTATAGATGTAGCAGTACTGTCTATCTGTATGTCAGGTATGTCATATATGTTATGATGAATTGAAAATGGGGGACCCTGATGTAAACAAGACGAAAGTCTTTCTCTGGTCTGCATCCCCTTAACAATTGTATGTATTGAGATGTACTGTACTGTACCCATTCTGCAATCTGTTAATAAACTTTTCAATCAATTCAATCAATCAATCAATGTGCAGGGTTCATGGTATTGTTTTAGTGTGTGTGTCTTCTCTGTTTGTGTGCAGGGTTCATGGTATTGTTTTAGTGTGTGTGTCTTCTCTGTTTGTGTGCAGGGTTCATGGTGTTGTTTTAGTGTGTGTGTCTTCTCTGTTTGTGTGCAGGGTTCATGGTATTGTTTTAGTGTGTGTGTCTTCTCTGTTTGTGTGCAGGGTTCATGGTATTGTTTTAGTGTGTGTGTCTTCTCTGTTTGTGTGCAGGGTTCATGGTATTGTTTTAGTGTGTGTGTCTTCTCTCTGTTTGTGTGCAGGGTTCATGGTGTTGTTTTAGTGTGTGTGCAGGGTTCATGGTATTGTTTTAGTGTGTGTGTCTTCTCTGTTTGTGTGCAGGGTTCATGGTATTGTTTTAGTGTGTGTGTCTTCTCTGTTTTGTGTGCAGGGTTCATGGTGTTGTTTTAGTGTGTGTGTCTTCTCTCTGTTTGTGTGCAGGGTTCATGGTATTGTTTTAGTGTGTGTG